>NW_023425355.1:109380016-109980016 GCF_014108415.1 Molossus molossus | reverse complement strand
ATGGAGAAAGATCCAGCAAGCTCCATAAAGAGCAGATCCAAGGGCCTGGGTTGTGACTCCTAGTTAACCCTGAGGACTGAACCTACCCACAAACAGACAACAGCAATCAAGACCCAAATTCAATAGGAGAGCCCACATAACCCACACAAGGATCTATCTTAGAGCACCCAACTCAGAAGATAAATGAGACTATGCCACTGAGTCCCATAAAAAGGCCACCACAACAAGACTGGAAGCCATAGCAGTCTTATCTAATACACACCAACCTGCCTACATGGCCAAACACACCTCACCTTGCCTTTAACTACCAGACTAATAAAATGGGGAGACAAAGAAACAACCCCCAAATGAAAGAAAAAGAGGAATTACCAGAAAATCACATGAAATACAGGCAAGCACTCTGTCAGATAAAGAATTCAAAGCAGTGGTTTTAAGGGTGTTCAAACAACTTAGGGAGAACTACAAGAAACAGTGAGAACTATACCAGCATAAAAAACGAGGTAGAAGCTATGAGTAAAGATCAAGTGGAAATTAAGAATGACATACCCAGACACATCATAATTAAAATGGCAAACATTAAAGACAAAGAAAGAATCTTAAAAGAAGCAAGAGAGAAACAGAAAGTTACCTACAAGGGAGCCACATTAGACTGTCAGCTGATTTCTCAATAGAAACACTGCAGGCCAGAAGAGAGTGGCATGAAGTATACAAAGTAATGAAAGGCAAGGGTCTGAATCCAAGACTACTCTATCCAGCAAGGCTATCATTAAAAATTGAAGGTGAAATGAAGAGCTTCACAGACAAAAAAAAAAATTAAAGGAATTTACTAACACCAAACCAGCACTGCAAGAAATACTAAAGAGATTGTTCTAAGAAGAAGAAGAAATAAGGGGGAGGGGGACACATACACAAATAAAAAGTCTCAACAAATAAGAACATCTCAATAATAACCTTACATGTAAATGGCTTAAATGCTCCAATCAAAAGACACAGGATAGCTGATTGGATAAGAAAACATGACCCATATATTTGCTGTCTACAAAAGGTCTACCTCAAAACAAAAGACACATGCAAAAGTGAAAGGATGGAAAAAAAATTTCCGGGAAAATGGAAACAGAGAAAAAACTGGTGTAGCAATACTCATATCTAACAAGACAGACATCAAAACAAGGGCCATAGTAAGAGACAAAGAAGGTCACTACATTATATTAAAAGGATTGATTCTGCCCTGGCCAGTTTGGTTAAGCCGTTAGAGCGTTGGCCCACGGACCCGAGGGACCCGCGTTCAGTTCCAGCTAAGGGCGCATACCTCCATTGCACTTTGTCCCCAGCCCTGCTTGGGGCTGTGTGGGTGGCGACCACTCAGTGTGTCTCTCTCACATCGATGTTTCTCTCTCTCTCTTTTCCCCCCTCTCCCTCCGTTCTATCTGAAGATAATGCAAAAAGTCCTCAGGTGAGGATAAAAAAATAATAATAATAAAATAAAATAAAAGAATCGATCCAACAACAGGATATAACTCTGGTAAATATATATGCATTGAATATAGGAGCACCTAAATATATTAAGAAATGGACTTCAAGGAACAGATTAACAGCAATACAATCATAGTGGGGGACTTTAACAAACCTCTGACACTACTGGGTAGATTTTCCACACAAAAAATTAATAAGAAAACAGAGAACCTAAACCACACACTAGATCAGCTGGATTTAATTGACATTTACAGAACATTTTACTTCAAAGCTGCATAATATACATTCTTCTCAAGTGCACAGGGGTCATTCTTGTGGATAGATCACATGTTAGGACACAAATTAAGTCTCTACAAGTTCAAGAAGGTTTAAATTATATCAAGCATTTTCTCAGATCACAATGGCATGAAACTAGAAATTAATTATAATAAAAACATGCAAAAACATTGAAATATATGGAGGATAAATAGCTTGTTATTAAACAATGAATGGATTACCAAGGAAATCAAGGAAGAAATAAAAAATTTCCTGGAAATAATGAAAACAAACATATAACAGCACAAAAATCTATGGAATGCAGTGAAAGCAGTCCTGAGAGGAAAGTCCAGAGCATTACAGACCTACTTGAAGAAAGAAAAAAGTTTTCTATTAGACTATCTAACCCTACAATTTCAAGAAATAGAAAGTAAACAAACAAACAAACAAAAAACCCAGAGGAAGTAGAAGGAAAGAAATAGTAACGGTCAGAGTAGAAACAAATGACATGGAGATTAAAAAAAAGAAAAAAGAAAAAACAATTCAAAAGATCAATTTAATAAAGAGCTGGTTCTTTGAAAAGATAAACCATTAGCCAGACTCACCAAGAAACAACAGAGAGGACCCAAATAAACAAAATCAGAAATGAAAGAGAAGTAACAACTGACACCACAGAAATACAAAGGATTGTTAGAAAATACTATGAACGATTATATGCCAACAATCTGGACAACTTAGGTGAAATGTACACATTTCTAGATTCACAGTCTCCCAATACTGAACCAGAAAGAATCATAAAATTTGAACAGAACAATAACAACTAAGAAAATTGAAGCTGTAATCAATAAACTCCCAGCAAACAAAACCCCAGGTTTGGATGGCATCACAGGGTAGTTTTACTGCACATTCAAAGAATAACTAACACCCACTCTGCTCAAACTATTCCAAAAAATTCAAGAGAAAGAAAAACTTCCAAGCTCTTTCTTTGAGGCCAGCATAACCTTAATTTCAAAACCAGATAAAGATACTACAAAGAAAGAAAAGTACGGGACAATATTCCTGATGAACATAGATTCCTAAATCCTTAACAAAATATTAGCAATTCAGATCCAGCAATATATTTTAAAAAGTATTTACCATAACCAAGTAGGATTCATTCCAGGGATGCAAGGATGGTATAATATTTGCAAATAAATAAAAGTGATACATCACAAAAACAAAATGAAAGATAAAAATCATATAATCATAGCAATAGATGTGGAAAAGGCATTGGACAAAATCCAGCACCCAATTCTGATAAAAACGTTCAGCAATGTGGGAATATAGGGATCATATCTAGACATAATAAAGGCCATATATGAAAAACCTACAGCCAACATCATACTCAATGGGAAAAAACTAAAAGTATTTCCCTTATGAACAGAAACAAGACAGGGATGCCCACTTACACCACTCTTCTTTAACATATTACTGGACGTCTTGGCCATAGCAATTAGACAATAACAATAAATAAAAGGAATCCAAATTGGAAAGGAGAAAGTGAAACTGTCATTATTCTCAGATGACATATTTTACACAGAAAATCCTAAAGACTCCATCAAATATCTATATAATTAATAAATTAATTTGGCAAAGTAGCAGGATACAAAACTAACATTCAGAAATCGATGGCATTCTTATATACCAATAATGAACACTAAGACAAGAAAACTAAAACGACAATCCCTTACCGTTGCAATAACAACAAAAATACGATACCTAGGAATAAACTTAACTAAAGAGGTAAAAGACTTGTTCTCAGAAAACTATAGGACATTGAGAAAAGAAATAGAGGAAGATATAAAAAATGTAGAAGCATATACCATATTCCTGCTTTGGAAGACTCAACATCATTAAAATGTTCATACTACCCAAAGAAATCTATAAATTCAATGCAATTCCTATTAAAATACCAATGGCATATTTCACTGATCTAGAACAAACACTCCACAAGTTTATATGAAACCAAAAAGCCCCAAATAGCCACAGCAGTCATAAAAAAGAAGAACAGAATTGGAGGGATTACAAATCCAGATATCAGGTAATCAAAAGAGCATGGTACTGTCACAAGAACAGATATATAGATCAGTAGAACAGAACAGAGAACCCTGAAATCAACCCTAGACATTATGCTCAATTAATATTTGACAAAGGAGGCAAGAGATTACAATGGAGTAAAGACAGTCTCTTCAATAAATGGGTTGGAAAAATTGGACAAGTACATCTAAGAAATGAAACTAGACCACCAACCTACACTATACACAAGAATAAACTCAAAATGGATAAAAGACTTAAATGTGACTCGTGAATCCATAAAAATCCTAGAAGAAAATGTAGGCAACAAAAGTTCAGACATCACACACAGCAGAATTTTCACTGATACAACACCTAAGGCAAAAGAAACAAAGAAAAAAATGAACACATGAGACTACATCAAACTCAAAAGCTTTTCACAGCAAAAGAAACAATCATCAAAATGTAAAGGGAACCCACTATATGAGAGAGTATAATTGCCAATGATACATCAGATAAGGGGTTAATTTCCAATATATAGAGAGTACTCATACAACTCAACTAAAGGAAGACAAAGAATCTAATTAAAAAATGGGCAGAGGACCTAGACAGACACTTCTCCAAACAGGACATACAAAAGGCCAAGAGTTGTATGAAAAAATGCTCAATGTCTCTAATCATCAGAGAGATGCAAATTAAAACAACAATGTGGTATCACCTCACACCTGTCAGAATGGCTGCCTCAACAAATCATTAAACAACAAGTGCTGGCGAGGGTGTGGAGAAAAGTGGACTCTAGTACACTGCTGGTGGGAATGCAGAGTGGTGCAGGCACTATGGAAAACAATATGGTGTTACCTCAAAAAAATAAAAATTGAACTGCCATTTGACCCAGTAATCCCACATCTAGTAATATATCTTAAGAAGCCTGAAACACCTATCAGAAAGAATATATGTACCCTTATGTTCACAGCAGCACTATTTACAATCGCTAAGATCTGGAAACAGCACAAGTGTCCATTCATAGATAAGTGGATAAAAAAGTTTGGTACATATACACAATGGAACAATATGCAGCTGTAAAAAAGAAAGATCTGGTATCCTTTGAGATGACATGTAGGAACATGCAGAGTACTATGCTAAGCAAAATAAGCCAATCAGAGAAAGACAAATACCACATGATCTCACTTATATGTGGAATATAATGAACAAAAAAAGCTGATGAATAAAACAGACCTGGAGAGATAGAAAAGAGTATGATTCAGACTGACAAACCCCAGAGGATGGGGGTCTGGGGGTGGGGATGATGAGATAAACCAAAGAACTTATATGTATGTATGTGTAACCAATGGACATAGACAACAATGCTTGGTGGGGGGGTGGGATAGGAAGGAGGGTGCCTGAGGGAAAAAAGGAGAAATATCTATAACAAAAATAAATTAATAGAAAAAGAAGAAGAAGAAAACTATAGGACATTGAAAAAAAAAAGAGGAAGATATAAAAAAGTGGAAACATATACTATGTTCATGGATTGAAAGAATCAACATCATTAAAATGCCCACACTACCCAAAGCAATCTACAGATTCAGTGCAATCCCTATTAAAGTACCAATGGCATATTTCACAGATCTAGAACAAATACTCCAAAAGATTTTATGGAACCAAAGAGGACCCTGAATAGCCACAGCAATCATGAAAAAGAAGAACAAAGTGAAGGAGATCACAATACCACATATCAAGTTGTATTAAAAAGCCTGGTACTGGCACAAGAACAGACATATAGATCAATGGAACAGAACAGAGAACTCAGAAACCGACCCAAGACCGTATGTGCAATTATTACTCAACAAAGTAGGTAAAAGCATACAATGGAGAAAAGAAAGTTTCTTCAATAAATGGTGTTGGTAAAATTGGACAGGTACATGCAAAAAAATGAAACTACCAACTAACACCATATGCAAGAATAAACTCAAAATAGATAGAATACTTAAATGTAGCCTGTGAAACCATAAAAATCCTAGAAGAAAATGTAGGTAGAAAAATCTTAGACATCATATGTAGCAGAATTTTCACTGATATATCACTTAGGGCAAGAGAAACAAAGGAAACAATCAATAAATAATACTACATCAAAGTAAAAAAGCTTCTGCACAGCAAAAGAAACCAGCATCAAAATGAAAAGGGAATCAACCCACTCTCTGGGAGAATATATTTGCCAATGATACATCTGATAAGGGGTTAATATCTAAAATATGTAGAGTACTCATACAACTCAACAAAAGGAAGAAAAACAATCCAATTAAAAATGAGCAAAGACAAGTGCCACATGGTCTCACTTGTTTGTGGAACATAATCAACAAAATAAGCTGTCAACCAACCGAGATCCAGAATCATGAAAGTAGGAAACAGATTGACAAACCTCAGAGGAATGGGGGGTGGGAAGGTTGGGAAGAGATAAACCAAAGAACTTATATGCACATATGCACCATCAATCAACAGAGACACTAGGCTGGGGAAGGTAGGAGGGAGGTGGGAGCGGGAAGGAGGGGATCAATGAGGGGAAAAAAGGGACACATGTATTTCTTTCAACAATTAAAAAAAAATTAAAGATCTGGGAACAATCAGAAGAAGAAAAAATAGAACTCCGCTCTATATCACCACTTATCATGAAAGTTATGGTAACAAATTAAAACAGGTGGTATCACTTATGGAGTAAAAAGCAGACAAATTTAACAAAATAGAGAGCTTAGAAATCAATTCATGTAGAGATGGGACCATGAAATATATGAGATGTGTCAATACAAACCATTCAGAAAAGGAAAGACTTCATGCATAGAGCTGGAACAACTGGCAATTCAAATGGCATTCATAATTTCTTAAAAAGAATGCAAAAATCACAAATCATAAAGTTTAAAAAGTGGATAAGTCCATTTACAATTAAAAATCTAAACTGCCATATGACAAAAGATACCATGCAGGAAGTGCAAAGAGAAGCCCAGAAAGAGAATGTATCTGCTGCAATGCATATAACCAACAGAGAACTTCTATCCAAAACATATCAAGAACAAAGCAATAAAACTTAAATCCCAACAGAAAAAAAATGGTGCTTCCACTTTTAAGAATAATTTAACAATCCTTAGATGGTCAAAGCCTATAGCCCAGAAATTCTACTTCTGTTTGTACATATTCACAGAGACGTGTGTTCTAGAGAAACTAGTACATATTCACAGAGACGTGTGTTCCCTTGCTGCCATCTGCAATAGCAAAACGGTTGTTCATAAGTATAGGAGACTAAAAAATGACCTCTAAAGATAACATTTCTTAATCTCTGGAACCTGTAAATGTTACTCTATTTGAAAAAGAGAGAGAGAGAGAGAGAGAGAGAGAGAGAGAGAGAGAGTGAGTCTTTGCAGATGTGGTGAGTTTATGAATCTTGAATTTGAGAGATCCCCTAATTATCCTGAAAATTCCAGGTGGGCCCTAATTGCCATCACAAGTATATATATCCTTATAAGTGACTGGGTGGTGGTGGGAGACAGAGAGGGAGAGGGAGAGGGGGGAGGGGGAGGGGGAGGGGGGAGGGGGAGAGGGAGAGGGAGAGGGGGAGAGAGAGAGAGAGAGAGAGAGAAGAAGAAGAAGAAGAAGAAGAAGAAGAAGAAGAAGAAGAAAGAAAGAAAGAAAGAAAGAAAGAAAGAAAGAAAGAAAGAAAGAAAGAAAGAAAGAAAGAAAGAAAGAAAGAAAGAAAGAAAGAAAGAAAGAAAGAGGAGGAGATGATGATGTGAAGACAGAGGCAGAGATTAATGTGGCCACAAGCTGAGGAATGCCAGTAGCCACCAGAAACTGGAAGAAGCAAGGATCATATTCTCCCATAGAAACTCCAGAGGGATCATGACCCTGCCAACATCTTGATTTCAGGTCAGTAATAATGATTTGAGATATCTGGCCTCCAGAACTGTGAGAAAATAAATTTCCTTTGTTTTAATCTGCCTTTTGTGGTAATTTTTTATAGTGACTGCAGGAAACTAATATAATAAGTAAAAAGTTAATAAGCTGTATTTATTAATAAAATGGAATACTGGAAAACAATGAGAATAAATGACTAGAACTATATGTACTGACATGGAAATCTCAATATCACATGTTGACTGAAAACAGCAAGTTGCAAAAGAATATATAGTGTTTGTACCATTGTGAACTTTTTTTTCCTTTTATTGATTTTAGAGAGAGAGGAAATGAAAGGGAGAGAGAGATAGAAACATCGATGAGAGAGAACATTGATTGGCCACCTCCCGCATGCCCCGCAGTGGGGATAGGGCCCACAACCTGGCCATGTGTCCTGGCTGGGAATTGAACCAGTGACCTCTTGGTGCATGGGTCAAGGATCAACCACTGAGCCACACCCGCTGCATCATTGTGAACATTTTTAAGTACACAAAACAATATAAATTGTTTATGGATACATATATATGGAAAAAATTAAGTGTGGAGATTATATATACATCTTGACACTGGTAAGGGAAAGACATGTTGGAAAGAGGGGGTTACATATATATCCACTTCTTACTTATCATTTTAAAAGATAAAAAGAAAATGTAGAAAAATGTTAACATTTACTAATTTGGTATATTTTGTTTTTTGGTTTTTTTTAAATTTTTTCATTATTACAATTTAATTTAAGTTGAAAAGAAAAAATATCATATTTGGAATCAAACAGATTTATGTCTGAATCGTAGCTCTGCCCTAATTAGCTCTGTGACCTTGGGCTAACTAATGAGTTTGCCTTGAAGGCTTATTTTAAGGAAGAAATTAGGTTTTATACCAATGTCCAACAAAACCTCAAAGACTAATTGCAAAGTGACCCAAGTGGGAAATACTGAGGCTTATGAGAAAGCTTAGCTCCAGGAGAATTATATGTAGTAAAGTTTTAAAACAAAAAAAATTATTGATTTTAGAGAAAAAGGAGAGGAGAGGGCGAGGGTGAGGGCGAGAGAGGGAGAGAGAGAGACAGAGAGAGACAGACATAGATGTGAGAGAGAAATGTTGATAGGCTACCTTCCATACACACCCTGATCAGGGGTTGGGCCTGCAACCTGCACATGTACCCTGACCAGCAATCAAACAGGCAAACCTTTGGTGCGTGGGATGATGCCCAACCAACGGAACATCGGCCAGGACTCTTTTCCAAATGTTTCTGATCAAGCAGCCCCCCATTAAAAAATGTTTGAGCTGTCATCCCCATACATGTATGTATTACTTAATAATATACCTATGCTATTGTACTTTTATATATAATTAAATATATGCAAAATAATTTTAAAGATTAAATAAAGATAAATGTAAATCATAGAAAAATAAATATGAATAATGGAAAAAAACAGGTTCCCTTACAATAGAAAATAATGAATAAATCTATCCAGTCTATTCTTTTCACATATAATAAAATTAAATCCCAATAGGTAAAGTGATCTGGCAACTATTATAGGCAGGCAACTCATATGAGGTTTTATGAAAAGAGATGTAAAATTTTAAACAAAATTTCAGCATATCAAATACAACAATATATAAAAGGGAAAATAACATGATGACCAAGTGGGGTTTATCTCAGAAATGCAAGGATTATCATTTTAAAATCAATCAATGTAAATTAGCATTTTAATAAACCAGAAGAGAAAACCAATAAAATCATCTCAATAGATACAGCAAAAAATCTTGACAAAATCTTACACCTAATTTAGGAATAGAAAGGAACTTCCTCAATCTGATGAAAGGCATCTATCAAAAACTCTTACCTAATAGTACACTTATTGTTGAAAGATTGAATGCCTTCCCCTTAATTTAAGAAATAAGAGAACAAGAGAACAATTTTATCTCTCACCTCCACTATTTAACATTGTATTAGCACTTCTAACCAGTAAAATAAAGCAAGAAAAGAAATCCAATTTGGAAATAAAAAAAGTAAAACTGCCTTTATTCACAGATGACATGACTGTCAATGTAGAAAATCTGATGGAATAAAAATGAAAGTTACTAGGACAAGTAGGTGAGTTTAACAATGTAGCAGGATATAAGATCAATATATAAATATCGTACTTGAAATATAGAATTGGAAACAGAAATTTAAAACAATATAATTTAAAAAGGTATCAAAAATATGAAAAATTCAGAAATAAACTTGATAAGACGTGTGTAAGATCTACTCCCTGAAAACTATAAAGTATTTCTTAGACAAATTAATTCCCAAATAAATGAAGAGATATCAGAAGACTCAAACTCCTGACAAATTTGTCTATAGATTCAATGTAATCTCACTAAAATCCCCACAAGATTTGTTATAGAAATTGCCAGGCTGATTCCAAAGTTTGAAAGGAAATACCAGTACTATAGCCAATTTAACGCTGAAAAGAACATAGCTGGAAGACTAACATTACCTGATTTTAAGACTTATTATAAAGATACAGCAATCAAGAAAATGAGGTATCAGTGACAAGACAGATAGACCCATGGAACAGAGTAGAGTCCAAAATAGGCCTGTTCATATATATACAACTGATTTTTAACAACTTGAAGACAATTAATTGGAGAAAGCATAGTTTTTTACAACAAAAAGTGCTGAAAAAGTTACATATCTACATGTAAACAAACCAAACTTCAATTCAAGGTGGATCATAGACTTGAATGTAAAACCTAAAACTGTAATGCCTCTAGAAGAAAATATAGTAGAAAATCTTTGTGACCTTGAATTAGTGAAAGAGTTCTCAGATACAATATCAAAAGCATGATCAAAACCAAAAACTAATACATAGGACTTAATCAGAATCTAAACTCTAAGCCCTCAAAAAACCCTCTTAAGAGAATAAAATCACCAACAGAAAATATTTGGCAATCATTTATCTGATAAGAATTGGTATCCAGAATACATAAAGAATTCTCACACTCAGAAATAACAAAATAATTCAAAAAATGGACAAAGGACTTGAACAGAAAGTTAATCAAAAAAGATTTATAGATGGCAAATAAGACCATGAAAAACCACACTGAAAAACTACTAATATCTATTAGAATGTCTAAAATTAAACAGACCATAACAAGAGTGGTAAGCATGTGGAGGAATTGGAACTCTCAAAGACTCTCGGTAAAAATAAAAACTGATATAATTGGGGGATTCCAAAATGGCAGCGGAGTGAATGGTAGATATATAGACCATCTCCCAGGACCAAACTGGAATTACAATGAAAATAAAGACAAATAATCAGGAAAAAGCAACAGAAAAGCAACTTGGAGGACCGAAAAACCAGGGACAATGACTCAATCCCCGTAGGCTTGTGGAGACGCAAGAGGGGGGCTGGGAGCCCACGGTGGGCAGCGGCCTTAGCTTTGAGCAGTGGTCTGAGCTGTGAGCAGCACCATTGGGTTAAAGTCCCAAGAGGCTCCACAGCGCAGAGTTGGGACAGTTGTCTATAGATTCTTATAAAATAGCCAAAGCCACTTACCTTGGGCTCAAGCAGGGGGAGGGAAGACTAGACTGGAACTGTGTGGGGACACTCGGGATTTGGAGGGTGCTCAGAGCTTTTGCTGAGTTGCGGCCACACAGGACAGTGGTCCTGTTACTCCTACCCAGGGTTCTGGGAAGAGGCAGCAGCCACTCCCTCTAAGATTCAACCCTACAAGGTAGCCATGGAAATGCAAATTGAGGCCCATTAACAACCAGAAACCGCCCCACCCTTGGGAAATCCCCTTACTCTGAGCACTTGAGAAAGTTTTTCATTTAACTCAGAAGCCAAGGCTCTTCAGGTAACTGCTTAAGATAGCCTACAGGCAAAAAGCTAGAACATTCCCTGGGCTAGCAATCTAATCAAGAAAGTAAGACTTGACAGTGGTGATTAACATGGGTCCTCCCTGCCTCATCAAAACCCAGAAGAGGGAGCCACAAACAGCAGAACACCAACACCCACATGGAAAATTTGGAAGGACCCAAAGCCCACTGTGCTAGCAGAAATGGTAAAACACTAAAAGAAAAGCCAAATGAAAGAACAAGAGACCTCTACCAAAGAAGAGATAAATGAGATGCAGTTAAGCAAGTTAACAGAACTAGAATTCAGAGCCATGATCTTGAGGAAGCTCAACAGCATGTGACAGGACATGATCACCATGAGTAAAAACATAGAAATGTTGAAAATCAAACAGATGGAAATTAAAAACCACCACGAAGAAATGAAGAATGACATATCAGAAATAAAGAACACATTGGAAGGTCTAAATAGCAGAGTAGAGGAAGCTGAGGACCAGATCAGTGAATTAGAAGATAGGGTAGAAAAAATCAACCAATAAGAAAACCAAAAGGAAAAAAAACAATTACAAAACAGGAAGACAGCTTAACAGAACTGTGCGACAACTGGAAAGGTAATAACATTCGCATCAAAGCAGTCCCCGAAAAACAAGAACATGAGCAAGGGTATGAGAATATATTTGAAGAAATAGTGACAGAAAACTTCCCTATTTGGTGAAGGGAGAAGGCATTCAACTTCAAGAAGCACAGAGAGCCCAAGTAAGAAGAACCAAACAGGCTCCCACCAAGACACATAGTAATCAAAATCCCAAAAATTAAAGACAAAGAGAGTCCTAAAGGCAGCAAGAGATGAGCAACAAGATACCTAAAAAGGAAACCCCATAAGGCTCTCAGCAGACTTCTCAACAGAAACACTATAGGCCATAAGGAAATTGCATGAGGTAATCAAGGTCATGAAAAACAAGGATTTGAATCCAAGACTACATACCCAGCAAGGCTATCATTCAAAATAGAAGGTTAAATAAAAAGCTTCCAAGAGAAAAAAAGGCTAAGGGAATATATTAGCACCAAACCAGCACTGCAAGATATGTTAAAAGGACTGCTATAATTAGCAGGAGAAATAAGGAAGAAAAATATAACCACACTAAACAAAAATGGCAATAAATAAGTACATATCAATAATCACTTTAAATACAAATGGATTGAATGCTCCGATAAAAAGACACAGAGTAGCTGATTGGATAAGAAAGCATGACTCGCCCTGGCCGGTTTGGCTCAGCGGTTGGAGCGTCGGCCTGTGGTACAGAGAGACCCGGGTTCGGTTCCCGCTAAGGGCACGTACCTCGGTTGCAGTTTGTCCCTGGCCCTGGTTGGTCGTGCGGGTGGCAGCCACTCGATGTGTCCCTTCGCATCGATGTTTCTCTCTCTCTCTCTTCCTCTCTCTCCCTCCCGCTCTATCTGAACAAAAAATGGAAAAATGTCCTCGGGTGAGTATAAAAAAAAAAAAAAAAAAAAAAAGAAAGCATGACTCATCTATATGTTGTTTACAAGAGACCCACCTCACTAGAAAAGACTCATATAGATTGAAAGTGAAGGGATGAAAAAAATCATCCAAGCAAACAGAATGGGAAAAAAAAAAACCTTGGGTAGCAATACTCATATTTAATAAAATAGATTTCAAAATAAAGACCATAACGAGAGACAAAAAAGTCCACTACATATATTGAAAGGATCTATCCAACAGGAAGATATAACCTTGAAAAACATATATGCACCCAATACAGGAGCACCAAAATATATCAAAAATCTTCTGGAAGACTTCAAAGGAGAAATCGATGGCAATACAATCATAGCAGGGGAATTCAACACCCCGCTGACATTACTGGATAGATTCTCTAGACAAAAAATTAGCAATGAAACAGACTCTAAATGAAGCAGTAGACCAAATGGATTTAATAGATATCTACAGAGAATTACACCCCAGAACTACAGAGTTCACATTCTTCTCAAGTACACATGGGATATTCTCAAAGATAGACCACATGTTGGGAAATAAAATAAGTCTCTACAAGTTCAGGAAGACTGAAGTCATATCAAGCCTCTTCTCTGATCACATGGCATGAAACTAGAAATCAATTGCAACAAGAACATGCAAAGACATTTGAACACATGGAGGCTAAATAGCATGTTATTAAACAATGAATAGGTCACCAAGGAGATCAATGAAGAAATAAAAAACTTCCTGAAATCCAATGAAAATGACACACAACATAAAACCTATGGGATACAGCGAGAGCAATTCTGAGAAGGAAGTTCATAGCACTACAGGCCAACCTCAAGAAACAAGAAAAATCTCTAATAGACAACCTAACCTCACAACTTACATAACTAGAAAGCAAACAAAAAGAACACCCCAGAGCAAGTAGAAGGAAGGAAATAGTAAAGATCAGAGCAGAAATAAATGACATTGAGACCAAAAAAAACAATTCAAAGGATCAATAAAACAAAGAGCTGGTTTTATGAAAAGATAACCAAGATTGATGGACCCTTAGCTAGACTCACTAAGAAACAAAGAAAAAGAACCCAAATACAGACAATCAGAAATGAAAGATGAGAAGTAAAAACTGATACCACAGAAATAAAGAAGATAGTTAACAACTACTATGAACAATTATATGGCAACAATTCGACAATTTAAGCGAAATGAACAAATTCCTAGAAACACATAGTTTCCCAAAATTGGACAAGGAAGAGAGAAAAAACTTGAACAGGCCAATAACAACAAAAGAAATTGAAGAAGTAATCAAGACTCTCCCAGCAAACAAAAGCCCAGGCCCAGATGGCTTCATGAGGGAGTTTTACCGAACATTCAAAAAAGAATTAACACACATTCTCCTCAAGCTATTTCAAAAAATTCAAGAAGAAGGAAGATATCCAAACTCGTTTTATGAGGCCAGCATAATTCTAATTCCAAATCCAGAAAAAGACAGTACGAAGAAAGAAAACTACAGGCCAATATCCCTGATGAACATAGACGCCAAAATCCTGAACAAAATACTAGCAAATCGGATCCAGCAATACATCAAAAAAAAAATTCACCATGACCAAGTGGGATTCATCCCAGGGATGCAAGGCAGGTACAATATTTGCAAATCAATAAATTTGATACACCACATAAACAAAATAAAGAATAAAAACCACATGATCATATCCATAGCTGTCGAAAAAGCCTTCGACAAAATCCAGCATCTCTTTCTGATAAAAACGCTCAGCAATCTGGGAATAGAGGGATCATATCTCAATATAATAAAGGCAATATATGAAAGACCTACAGCCAACATCATACTCAATGGGCAAAAAATTAAAGCATTTCCCTTAAGAATAGGAACAAGACAAGGATAACCACTTTTGCCACTCTTATTTAACATGGCACTGGAAGTCTTAGCCACAGCAATCAGACAGGGAGAAAAATAAAAGGGATCCAAATTGGAAAGGAGGAAGTGAAACTGTCATTATTCGAACATGACATGATACTATATGAAGAAAACCCCAAAGACTCCATCAAAAATTTACTAGACTTAATAAATAAATTTGGCAAAGTAGCAGGATACAAAATTAACATCAAGAAATGACTGGCATTCTTATACATCAATGATGAACATACAGAAAGAGAAACTGAAAAAACAATCCTATTTACCATTGAGGCAAAAAAAAAAAAAAAATTTAAGATACCTAGGAATAAACTGAACCAAAGAAATAAAGGACCTCTTTGCAGAAAACCACAGGTCATTGAAAAAAGAAATGGAGGAAGATATAAAAAAGTGGAAGCACATACCTTGTTCATGGATTGGAAGAATAAATATCATTAAAATGCCCCTACTACCCAAAGCAATCTATAGATTCAATGCAATCCCCATCAAAATACCAATGTCATACTTCACAGAACTAGAAAATATAATTCAAAAGTTCATATGGAACACAAAAAGACCTCGAGTAGGCACAGCAATCTTGAGAAATAGGAACAAAGTAGGAGGGATCACATTACCAGATTTCAGGTTATACTACAAAGCCACTGTAATCAAAAGAGCCTGGTACTGGCACCAGAACAGGCATATAGACCAGTGGAACAGAACAGAGAACTCAGAAATGGACCCAAGGCAATTAATATTTGACAAAGGGGGTAAGAACGTACAGTGGAGTAAGACAGCCTCTTTAATAAATGGTCTTGGGAAAATTGGATAGCTACACGCAAAAAAATGAAACTAGACCATCAACTTACACCATACACAAGAATAAACTCAAAATGGATAAAAGACTTAAATGGGACTCATGAATCCATAAAAATCCTAGAAAAAACTGTAGGCAACAAAATTTCAGACATCATACACAGCAGAACTTTCACTGATACATCACCTAAGGCAACAGAAACAAAGGAGAAAATGAACACATGGGACTACATCAAACTTAAAAGCTTCTGCACAGCAAGAGATACAATCATCAAAATAGAAAGGCAACCCATTGTATGGGAGAACATAATTGCCAATGATATATCAGATAAGGGGTTAATTTCCAAAATATATAGAGTGCTCATACAGCACAACAAAAGGAAGACAAAGAACCCAATTAAAAAGTAGGTAGAGGAACTAAATAGACACCTCTCCAAACAGGACATACAAATGGCCAAGAGACATATGAAGAAATCCTCAACATCACTAATCATCAGAGAGATGCAAATTAAAGCAACAATGAGGTATCACCTCACACCTGTCAGAATGGCCGCCATCAAAAAATCATCAAACAAGTGTTGGCACGGGTGTGGAGAAAATAGGTCCTTTATTTCTAGTATACTGCTGGAGGGAATGCAGACTGGTGCAGCCACTATACAAAACAATATGGTGTGACCTCAACAAAGTAAAAGTGAAACTTCCATTTGACCCAGTGATCCCACTTCTAGGAATATGCCCTAAGAAGCCTGAAACACCAATCAGAAAGAATATATGTACTCCCATGTTTGTAGCAGCACTATTTGCAATAGCTAAGATCTGGAAACAGTCCAAGTGTCCATCAATAGATGAGTGGATAAAAATCTGTGGTACATATACACAATGGAGTACTATGCAGCTGTATGAAAGAAAGGTCTCTTATCCGTTGAGATGACATGGAGGGACCTGGAAACTGTCATCCTAAGCGAAACAAGCCAAACAGAGAAAGACAAGTATCACACGATCTCACTTATTTGTGGAATATAATGAACAAAGCAGTCTGAGGAATGGGGTAGTTCTAGAGACGTGGAAGTGGGGTACAGACTGACAATCCCCAGAAGAGGGGGTGGTGGGGGAGAGATAAACTGCAGAACTTATATGCATGTATGCATGAACAATGCACATAGACAACAAAGCCGGGGACAGTGCAGGGAAGGTGGGGGATGGGTGAATCAGTGAAGGAAAAATGAGAAACATCTGTAACAAAAATAAATTAATTTAAAAAAAAGTGAAGGAGATTTTCTCAGACAGGCAAACATTGAAGGAATTTGTTGCCAATAGACTCCCCTTATAAGAAATGTTCAAAGTTTTTCAGAAAGAAGGAAACTGGCATAGATCAGAAACCTAGATCTATATTTTTTAAAAGAGCATTGGAGAAGAAATAGGTCAAGGTAAATAAAAATTTTTATTTTCTTATTCTTAAGTAATCTAATAACAGTTTGTTCAAAATAATAACAGCAACAATGTATTTGATTATGTACATATACACATATATGCCTCTGTATAAGTGAATTGAATGACAGTAATGACACAAAGACAGGAGAAAGGAATTAGGAATGTTTTGGTACTATAATGTTCCCCCCACTATCCATTTAGCAATATAGTGTTATTTAAAATTGTACTTGGCTTAATTGTAAACATATACTGCAAACTCTGGTGCAACTACTAGAAAAGATGCCATTTAGAAAAGCACAAAAAATATCAAATATTGAGGAAAAAGTCTAATAAAGGATGTAGAAAGGCTCTAAAAAAAAAAGTTTGATAGTTTCTCAAAAAGTTATACATATGCCTACCATGTTATCTAGACATCCCACTCTTAAGCATTTACTCAAGAGAAAGTATATTTCAATTTTTGGTGGAGAGGTAGAGGTGCTAAAACCCTTCTGTATCTTTATTGTGGTAGTGGTCGTACAATTCTAGGAGTCTGTCACAATTATAGATCTATATACCAAAGAGAGTGAATCATTTCGTATGTAAATTTTAAAATAAAATAGAATTTAAAAAAACAAATGCAGTCTTGGGAAATAAGGCCACATCTTCTTTGGATGGAAAACATATATAAACTCACAAAAGCCTCACCTTACCTGGCTCAGTTCAGTTGGAAGGAGAAGAGTTTATTACCATTCTTCCAGATAAAAGGTATGAGTACAAAGAATGGGGGGGGGGGCATATTCTGCATTCCAAATTAGATGTGGAGATCTTTTCATAAGAACAACTTCGAAGATGTAGCACAGGATTTCTCTACCTCTGCAATTAAAGAACTGTGAATCCATGACACTGAGGCACTGAAGGATATCAAATTGTTTCTCAAATAATTAGAAATTAAATAGTTTGAGGACTGCATATTTTCAGTCTTCTAATTCCCTGGAATGTGTTAGATCATGATGCTACAGTTAATATTGCTATTTTAAAAATTATCCTTAAAATTAAGAGCTTAAAGCAACCATTTTATTATGTTCATGGATTCTGTGGGTCAGGAATTCAGACAGAGCACAGAGGAATGGCTGAAGTTTCAATTTAGAAGTTTCTGTAAATGGGGTCTTGAATTATGTAAAAGTGTCTTTGCTCACAAGTCCAGTGTATGGCAATAACCATTAGTCAAGATTTCAGTTCCTGATATCAACTGAATTTTATCATCTACACATGGTTTCTTCATGCAGTCTTGGCTTCCTCATAGCCTGGCAGACTCAAGGTGGTAGGACTTCTTACATAGTAGCTCAGGGCTCCAGAAGCATATATCACAGCAAACCACGAAGAAGCTGCATCACCTTTTCTGACCTGACCTCAGAAGTCATATAGTCTCACTTCTGTCACATTCTATTGGTTACGATAGAATCACAATGCACTCAGGATTCAAGGGAAGATGACACAGACCCCACCTTTCAGTGGAAAGAGTGTCAAGTTTATATTTTAGATGAACATATTGGATGGAAGATACTGTTGCCGCCATCTTTGAAAAATACAGTCTGCCATATGTGTGTGGTATAGTTTCCTTCAGTTAACAAGATCATTGGTATGTAGCATTCCTCAGTTAACTGTGATATCAATTTAGTGAGGATATTTTAATTCTCATGAAGTGAGAATTTATTACATAAGGAAATTGTTGAAAACTGTAAAATGTGAGAAAATATTTTAAAATCAGCATTTAATTTTTTTTTTATTTTTAGAGAGAGAGGAAGGGAGAGGGAGAGAGATATAGAAACATCAATGAGAAAGAACATCGATTAGCTTCCTCCTGCATGCCCCCCACTAAGGATTGGGCCCACAACCTGAGTATGTGCCCTGACCAGGAATCAAACTTGTGACCTCTTGGTTCATGGGTTGATGCTCAACCACTGAGCCACACTAGCTGGGCAAAATCAGCATTTTAATAAGCAAAACTATGCCACAGAATAAGAAAAGAAATGAATGGGCAAGACTGTCACTTATTTAATAAGAATTCAAAAATTTTAAAAATTCTTCCATTTCAAAATTATATTTTAAATCTCTGGAATTGGTTTTACTTTTTTTTATTTTAATATAAAATATTCTGGCCCATAAGAATTTCAAATAAGCATTTTAAGAATTTAAGTAAAATAAATCTCCATGCATATCTCACAGCATACACATCTCACAAATTTAATTTGAGAGGAATCATAGACTTAAAAGTGAAAGCTAAGCCCTGTCATATCATCCCATGCACTAGGTACGATGCCTGGGTTGCAGGCTTCATCCCCAGTAGGGGCCGTGCAGGAGGCAACCAATTGATGTTTCTCTCTCATTGATGTTTCTCTATCTCCCTCTCCCTTCCTCTCTCTGAATTAATAAAAACATATTTTATTAAAGTGAAAGGTAAAATTGTAAAGCTGTTAGAGGAAAATGTAGAAGAATATCAAGGACTTTGAGGTAGCCAAAAACATATTAAACACTAAAAACATCTTAAACAGATTACAGAAATGACCATAACAGAAATAACCATAAAACAAAAGATTGACTACTTGAACTTCATCAAAATTTAAAATGGATACAGTACTCATCAAAGGACAGCACTAAGAAAATGAATAGGAAAACCACAGACTGGGAGAAAAACATTTGCAAAATGTATCTGACAAATGACTAGCATCCAGAAAATGCAAATAACTCCTAAAACTCAATAATACAACAACAAACAACCAATAAAAATTGACAAAATATTTGAAAAGACACTTCACAAAAAAGATATACAAATGGCCAATAAACACATTTAATTTATTTTTTATTTATTAATTTGTTTTTGTTACAAATGTTTCTCATTTCCCCCCATTGACACCTTCCTCCCCTTCCCCCCACCCCATCCCCAGCTTTGTTGTCTATGTTCATTGGTCATGAATACATGCATGTAAGTTCTGTGGTTAATCTCTCCCCCTCAACACCCCCTCCTCTGAGGCCTGTCAGTCTGTATCCCACCTCTATGTCTCTGGGTTAATTTTGTTCATCACTTTGTTTAGTTCATTATATTCCACAAATAAGTGAGATCATGTGATATTTGTCTTTCTCTGCTTGGCTTGTTTCACTTAGCATAATACTCTCCAGGTCCTTCCATGCCATCTCAAAGGATAAGAGATCTTTCTTACTTACAGCTGCATAGTATTCCATTGTGTACATGTACCACAGCTTTTTAATCCATGCAAAAGAAACAACCATCAAAACAGAAAGGGAGCCCACTATATGGGAGACAATAATCACCAATGATGCATCAGATAAGGGGTTAATTTCCAAAATATATAGAGTGCTCACACAACTCAACAAAAGGAAGACAAAGAACCCAACTATGGGCAGAGGACCTAAAGAGACACCTCTCCAAACAGGACATACAAATGGCCAAGAGACATATGAAGAAATGCTCAGCATCACTAATCATCAGAGAGATGCAAATTAAAACAACAATGAGGTATTACCTCACACCTGTCAGAATGACTGCCATCAACAAATCATCAAACAACAAGTGCTGGTGAGGGTGTAGAGAAAAGGGGAGTCTAGAACACTGCTGGTGGGAATGCAGACTGGTGAAGACACTGTGGAAAACAATATGGTGTTACCTCAAAAAGTTAAAAATGGAACTGCCATTTGACCCAGTGATCCTACTTCTAGGAATATACCGTAAGAAACCAGAAACACCAATCAGAAAGAATTTATGTGCCCCTATGTTCATAGCAGCACTATTTGCAATAGCTAAAATCTGGAAACAACCTATGTCCATCAATAACCACATTTTAAAAAGTGCTCAACATCATTAGTTATCAAGAAAATACAAATTAAACTACAACAAAACAGACTCTATTATATATCTCTCCTTGGGCTTCCCTATTCCCTGAGACACAACAATATTGGTATTAGGACAATTAATAACCTTACAATGGCCTCTAAGTGTTCAAGTGAAAAAAGAGTTTCATTTCCTTCACTTTAAATCAAAACCTAGAAAACAATTAAGCTTAGTGAGGAAGGCATGTAGAAAGCTGAGATAGGCAGAACGCTAGGCCTCATGCACCAACCAGTTAGCCAAGTTGTGAATGCAAAGAAAAAGTTCTTGAAGGAAATTAAAAGTGCTACTCCAGTGAACACATGAATAAGAAAGCTTAACAGCCTTACTGATGATATGAATCAAGTTTTTTTAATGGTTTGGAAAGAAAATCAAATCAGCCATAACATTTCCCTAAGCCAAAGCTTAATCCAGAGCAAGGCTAACTCTCTTCAATTCTATGAAGGCTGGGAGAGGAGAGGAAGCTGCACAACAAAAGTCTAAAGCTAGCAGAGGTTAGTTCATGAGGTTTAAGGAAAGAAGCCATCTCCACAATATAAAAGTACAAGGTGAAACAGCATAAAATGTATAATACTACATAAACTTAGTTGATAAAGCAGTGGCAAGGTTTGAGAGAAAATGTTCATGAAAGAAAGAATCAACTGATGCAAAAAACTTCACTGTTGTCTCATTTTAATAAATTGCCACAGCCACCCCAAACTCAATCAATCACCAGTCTGATCAATCAACAGCCATCAACATTAAGGTAAGACCCTTCAACAGCAAAACATATTACGACTCTCTGAAGGTTCTGATGAAGGTTAACATCTTTTAGCAATAAAGTATTTTTAATTAAGGTGTATACAGCACATTGCTTTTTAGACGTAATACTATTACACTATGTATAGTGTAAACATAACTTACATGCATTGGGAAACCAAAATATTTGTGTGATTTTGGCTTTATTGTAGTAATCGAGAACCAAACCCACAATATCTCTGAGGTATGACTATATAGTAAAATGTTAATGATACAATCTAAGTGATGGGTTTATGGGTGGTCACTGTTCAATCTTTTCAAATTTTCTGAATGTTGGGAGAAAATGAATGGGTAAGACTTTGTTGCTAATTTGATTAAAAATTGAAAATTATAAGAACTATTCCATCCCCAAATTTATTTTTAAAGCCCTAGAATTTTGTAACATTAAGACAAAATATTATTTTCCATAAGGTAAGAATTTTAATAAGCATACTGAAGTTATTGGATTCTAATCAATAATTAGAGTAGAGCTTCAAGTAAAACAACTGTTCTATGATTCTGAGACTCTTGACTTTTGCTCAGAACATTCTGCCAGCATTTGCCATTAGTTCTTTCTGGAAACTGAAGCAATAAATTAAAAAATGTCCAGTGCTCTTTACCCAGGCTTTTTGGTTTTATTTGTTTGGATTTTATTTGTTTTTAATCTTTTTATTTTTTAAAAAAATTGCTTCATTGTTTAAAAAATCAAAGAACGAGACATATTCTATTAACAGTTTGGCATGTAGCCTGCTAGGATTTCTTCAAAGGATACATAATCCTTGAAATATTTATATAAATATACATGCACACATAATCCTTAGATTTTTGGCATAAATAGGATCATATTATACAGACTACTGAATTTTGCTTTATCTACAAAACAGCAAGACATGTATATGGTAGCCATTACTGCTATTCACCAATATCTGGCTTCCCTCTTTCCTCTGACCATATGGATGAGGCAATGTGACTAGTACCCATCAATGGATTAAGAGAGTAAGTGATAAGTATTTCTTCCCAGTTAAGCACTTGTTGGGCTCAACCCTCCAAAGTTCTCTTCCTTCTCTGGCAGAGTGATCTGGTACATTCAAGGTAGTGGCTGTTCTGTCAGCTTCAGTCCCTGAGTGGAAACTATGAAAAAACTCCCCCCTTGACACAAGAACAAGGAATACAGAGAGTAAGCAAGAAATAATTCTTTGTTGATTTAATTCCCAGATATTTGGGGATTAGTTGTAACTGAAGCATTACTTAGCCAATCCCATCTAATACATTGAACATTTCCTTCAGGTATGCATATCTGGTCTATCTCATTCTTTCTCATGACTAAATAGCACTATCTTAAATTAATGCAACAAAATGGATCTAACTATTCCCCTATTGTTGGGTACTTGATTTTTTTCAAAATTTTTGCTATTACAAAGTTTGTTGCAATAAATAATGTGTGTGCACAAACACACACGTCTATTACATTTGTTAAATATTTTCTGATTAAAATTTTCTAAAAGTTAAATTAACAGGTAAAGGGGTTTAAACATTAGACATGATGCTGCCATTTGCCCTCCAAAATGTTGAGCCAATTTAAATTCCAATCAATAAAAAGTGAGAGTACCTGTTAGCACACATATGCGCCTGCAGTCACTTATATTAATTAAAACGTTGCCAATATAAAATGCTAGATATAAAAAAATAAACATACAAAGGAATGAATAAATAAATATTTTAAAAACTGAACTGCTGTAACATTTAAGAGGTGTACTGATGATATAAACAATGTTTTTATATGGATTTTAAGATAAACAAAGAAAATACTAAATAGCATCCCCTACAGTTTGTGATCTAGACATAGGAATTATTATTCGGCACTGATGTCTGTATAGCCAAATAAACTACTGATTAACAACTATAAAAAGTATATAAATAAAGTAAAAAATAATAAAAACACATTGCCAATATAATACTCCATGTAGATTATATTTCATTGTTATTTCAGTTTGCACCATTATTAGGCTTCTTTCAATTGCTTTAAAGGCTATTTGTATTTCTTCTGAGAATTGCTTATTCCTGTCCTTAATAAATTTTTGTCTGTTGATTTTATAGGAGTTTTTCATAAATCCTGAATGTTAATCCTCTGGTTCTTACACTAGTTGTAAATATTTTCTCTCAGTCTATCCCTTATCTTTCAGTTTTTTATGGTATATTTTGCTATAGAGAAATCTAAAAATTTCCTGTAGTCAGTACAGTCAACTTCTCCTTTATGGTTTTTGGAAACCATGCCCTACCACAAAATAAAAGTGTATTCAATGTTTTCCAATAGACTATCACTAAAACCTTTATTAATAATCCATTCTTTCTCCACTGACTTGAAAAGTGGAGAGAGAGAGAGGAGAGGGAGGGAGAGAGAGAGAGAGAGAGAGAGAGAGAGAGAGAGGAAGAAAGAAAGAAAGAAAGAAAGAAAGAAAGAAAGAAAGAAAGAAAGAAAGAAAGAAAGAAAGAAAGAAAGAAAGAGATATCTTACAATAAGGTCAATAAAATGGATCTTTTATGGACTGTATATCCTAGTCCACTGATATTTTGGTTTATTCCTCTACTAGTACATTTTGATACTTTCAAATATCTATAAACTATATAAATTCTAGTATCTAAACTTCAATATTCTTCTTTTTAAACATTTCTTAATCCCTTATTTTTCTTGAGGAGCTTTAAAATCAATGAGCCCCAGAAGAGGGGATGGTGGGGGAGAGATAAACCACAGAACTTATATGCATGTATGCATGAACAATGGACATGGACAACAAAGCTGGGGACAGGGCGGGGAGGGAGGGAACGGGAGGGGGAATCAGTGGGAGGAAAAGGAGAAACATCTGTAACAAAAATAAATAAATTAATTTAAAAAATAAAATAAAATGAATGAGCCAATTTCCCTTACCCTAAACCCACAAAACCAACCCAAATCTAACAACAGCAACAACAAAAACTCACATTGTAATTCTGAAGGGAACTGCTTCAAATCTAGAATAATTTGGACAGATTAAAATTTTTACAAAAGCCTTTCCCATTCAGAGATATGTATAATAACGTTTTGAAATTATATTCATTTTAGTCTTACACATTTGTTGTCCAATTTATTCCCAAATATTTCATGATTTTTGTTGCTATAGTGAATAGTATCCCCCTTACATAACATTTCCTAGCCAGTTATCAGTGTTTTTTTATGTAGTTTGCTTATATTTAGCTACTTTTCTGAATACTTTTAATAGTTCTAACCATTTGAAAATGAAGTCTTTTGGATTTTTAGATACACAGTCATATTCAGGTTCTAATTTAAAAGGTAGTCTTCAGTTCTATTTTGGGCTCTTTAATCAGTAATTCCTAAATGCCTATTTCCACTATACCTAGAGGTAAGAAAATAATGTAATTTTACGGCTGGAAGGAACCTTATAATGATCTAATCCAAGGATTACCTAGTCAAGTACCTACTAGGATATGTAGGTAAAATAACTGGGAGAAGGTATAAGACAATGAGGAATTGTAGAGATTGGGAAGAAATACAGAGCACAGGTTCTGTCTGACTTGGGCAGCTGCCACTCATTCCCAACTGGTTGTTGCCATGGGGAAATGTAGACCCACTTTTTACTTTTCGAGAGGTGCCATGCCCAGCTGGTGTGGCTCAGTGGTTAAGCGTCGACCCATGCACCAAGAGGTCACCAGTTTGATTCACAGTCATGGCGCACGCCCAGGTTGTGGGCCAGATCTCCAGTGTGGGGCATGCAGGAGGCGGCCAATCAATGTTCTCTCTCATTAATGTTTCCATTTTTCTCTCCCTCTCCCTTCTCTCTCTCTAAAATCAGTAAAGAAAAATTTTTTTATAGAGGTGCCATATCTATAGATTTTTACATTTAAACTTCTAATATTAAAAACATTAAACAAAAGCCAAACATTCACTTCAGAAGAGGGGGGTGGAGGGAAGGGATGAGGCAAACCAAAGAACATATATGCATATATGCGTAACCAATGGGCATAGACAAAAATGCTTGGGGGTAGGGAGTGGGATAGGGAGGAGGGTGTCTTGGGGGGGAAAGAAACATCTGTAACAAAAATTAATTAATTTTAAAAATGTAAAAAAATAAAAATAAATAAAAAAGATGCGTAGTTATGTAGAAAGCAGATTGTCAGATTTGAAGTTCTTTTGAAATTTCATGAAAAGTTGTTTTATGCTTATTAAAATCATTATTATATTTTTTCAGTAAAAGAAAGGCAAACAAAATACAATTGCCAGTTTTCAGTCCAAGAATTGAATCTAATCAAATACTTTCATTTAAGACAATTTAAACTCAGAAAGGTGTATCAGAGATTGCCAAAGGAATGGAGTGTAAGAGAGGGCTTTATATTTTAACTGCTTGGTGGATCAGACCACTATCTGCAAAGTGCTTAACTAAGCAAGTGTTTGGTTTGGTTTGGTTTGGTTACAAACAGGGATTTTAGCCCCAATATCAAAATTTTGTGTTCCCTGCTTAGCTCATCTTGCCTTAGATGTTCTATAGTGGCAAAAGAAAAGGGTACCTTTTAAATCATCCTTCCACATTTGGGGAAATTCCCACATTATGTTCCCCATTACCCCATGGAAGTCAGAGCTCAGTCTCCCAGCCTTCTGTGCAGTTGGAAACATGCAGGTGACCCAGGCTCCACCAATCAAAGACACTTACATGAAACTTTGAATTGGAAAGGATTAACAGACAAAATCCAACTAGGTATGGACCACATTTGGTATCAGAGAGGTCTAGCTTTCAGGGGTGGCAAAGGACACAAGGTTGCCAAAAGCAGTGGTAGTCATGGCTACAGTAAAATTGAGCTCTTGGCAGCAGTGAAAATGCAGCAATGAGTCGTGGGTGGTGCAGTGGTAACAGGCCATTTTCTCACCAGACAACTTCTACAGCCCATTCTGGGCACTGGTCCAAGAATTTAGCCTCAAGCTTATTTCTCCAGACTGTCCAAAGATACTGTGAACTACCCAGGATCCTTTTACTAAATGTCTTTTCTGCTCAACTAGCCAGAGAGGATTCTGCTTTTTAAAACTAAGCTCTCACCAATACAAACACCATCAGGCAGTGACAGAATCAAATCTAAGATCTCGGACTTTTTGATTCCCAGGCCAGCATTCTTTTTATGACATCATACTGTTTATATTTAATGCTTTTAGGGGGGTTCAAAATGCTTTTTAAAAAAATGTATGCTGATGTTTCAATCTCAAAGATATGCTATTAAGACTGTCAAAATGTCTATTTGGTTCTTGATGAGAATAGAAGTTTGAGTGCTTTTGGAATTTTTTGTCTTCGCATTTGCTTTTGTTCATACAGATTTATAGACTAGTGGCTTCCTTAAAAGATATTAAACAGCTTACAATGAAAACACCAATAATAATGTACACAGAGTCGTTCAAAATAAAGATAGAGCAAAACCACAAAAAAGAAGATATAATTGTCCCAGATAAATCAGGATGAGATCATTACAGTGTTCTAAGCAGTAAAGTTACAATCCTCTTCCTTGAAGCAAAGGACAGTCATAGGGTGGATTATATTAATATTTCCCAACCTTGGTCTACCAATGATGATGTTTATTTTCCACCTTCATGGCCTCCAAGTTGTTTAAAGAGTTTCTTCCAACTTCATTTATTACAGAATGTTTTCAATGATCTCATCATGAGTAAATACATAACTAATTGAAAAACCAAAGACAGAACATAGATTCATATTGCTATTTTCAATAATACCAAGTTGCAACTATTGATAAAGGGGTTTAATTTTCTAGTGTCCAATATGCACTATAGTTTGCTAAAATAAGAACTTTGCATATATTGTTAAATGTATTCATGATAACAACTATATGTAGTAGGTATTATTCTCATTTTATAGGTGAAATTATTGTAGAGCAACTTATTCAAGGCCACCAAGCTGACAAATGACAAAGCTGAGATTTGGATTCAGGTATGCAAGTCCAAAATCAGATCTTTATGTTATGCTACCTCCTTCAGGATAAATTTTAGTTTTAAAAAAGAGAACAGTTTCTCGAGGCTCTAAGTCTTAGGTATTTATTACATAAATATTCACAGAAAACCTCCTGACCCTCCCATTGATAATGGGGGTCTGAGGAAGAATGGTATGATAATTCACTACATTCACAGAGGCCTGAGACACAATATTGAAGGTATCTGGGAAAGACAAAAGGCAAGGGTGTGTGGACCCTGCCCTCTGAGATCTCCACCCAGGTGGAAAGAAGAGGTGAACACACAGAAAACCAAAATACACACAGGCTACATGGGATGGGTGTCATCTCTGATGAGCAGATCAAGAATTGGGGAAGTGAAGAGAGAGAGGGGCTGGCCACATAGTCCCTGGCATGGGGCCCTCTGATGCTGCTACTACCTGTGGTTCAAAATCCAGGATCCAAAATTGGAAGCCTCACCCTGCCCATGTTCCCAATTGCTTGGCCCTGCCAAGCCTACTCCCGGTCTGGATCCCTGCTGAAATCTGCCCATCAGGTATCCAAGGCTCTGAGATAAACCCTCTGCTCTCAGTAGCTCTAATATGGGCCAATCTCACAAACCATGAAAAAAAAAAATGGTTCCAGGTTGTGAAATGAAGGTGGAGTGAATAGAAGGTACACATACGATCTCCCAGGACCAAACGGGAATTACAACTAAAATAAAGACAAATCCTCAGAAAAAAGCAAGAGAAAAGCAGCAGTACAGGACCATATAACCAGGGAAACTTATGGGATTAGTGGAGACACAAGATGGTGGAGGACTGGGAGCCGACAGACAGGAGCAGTCTTAGCTGTGAGCAGCAGTGCCCTTGGGGAATAAAGACCAAGCCCGCTCCACAGTGCAGAGATCCAGGACAGAGCACTAAAATAGCCACAGCCACGCACATGGGGGCTATGGCATAGGTAGGGCAGACTGGGCTGGAACTCTGTGGGGACACCCGAGATTTGGAGGGCACAAAGAGTTTTGCTGAGTTGTGGCCACAAAGGACGGTGGCCAGTGTGCTCCTTCCCCAAGCTGTGGGAAAAAGCAGCAGCCCCCCCCACCCTCAGAGATTCAGCCTTTCCCAGGTGAGGCAAAGAAATGCAAATTGAGGCTCATTAATGACCAGCATCTATCCTAACCTCTAGAAATCCTCTCAGCAGAACACCAGAGCTATATTCCACGAAACTGAGTAACTGTGACTACTAGCCACCAGGAAAAAGCTAGAGGGTAACTGAACCTTTCCTGGGCCTACAAATCTACCCAGGAAAGTAAGACTTCACAGTGGTGTTTAATGTGGGCCCACTCAGGCT
Organism: Molossus molossus; assembly: GCF_014108415.1. NCBI lineage: Eukaryota > Metazoa > Chordata > Mammalia > Chiroptera > Molossidae > Molossus > Molossus molossus. The sequence goes on along the minus strand of NW_023425355.1, from coordinate 109,950,801 downwards.
CACCCAACACAGCACAGGGAGCCACAAACAGCAGAACACCAACACCCACAGGGAATATTTGGCAGGCTCCAAAACTCACGGAGATAAGCAAAATGGTGACACAAAGAAAGAAATCCCAAATGAAAGAACAAGGGAACTCTATCGAAGATGAGATAAATGAAATGCAGTTAAGCAAATGATCAGATGTAGAGTTCAGAGTCATGATCTTGAGGAACTTCAACAACATGAGTGAGGACATCAGCACCATAAGTAAAAATATAAAAACACTAAAAACCAACCAAGTGGAAATGAAGAATGACATAGCAGAAATAAAGAACACATTGGAAGAACTAACCAGCAGAGTAGAGGAAGCTGACGACCAGATTAGTGAATTAGAAGACAGGGTAGAATGAATCAACAAATCAGAAAACAAAAAGGAAAAAAAAACAGGAAGACAGCTTAAGAGAACTGTGGGACAACTGGAAATGTAATAATATTCGCATCCAAGGAGGCCCCGAAGAAGAAGAAAATGAGCAAGGGTTAGAGAATATATTTGAAGAAATAGTGACAGAAAACTTCCCTAATTTGGTGAAAGAAGAAAGCATTCAAGTTCAAAAAGCACAGAGAGTCCCAAGTAAGAAGAACACAAACAGGCCCACACCAAGACACATAGTAATCAAAATGCCAAAAATTAAAGACAAAGAGAGAATACTACAGGCAGCAAGAGATAAGCAACAGGTAACAAAGGAAACTCCATAAGGCTCTCGAGTGACTTCTCAACAGAAACCATACAGGCTAGAAGGGAATGGCATGAGGTAATCAAGGTCATGAAAAACAAGCATCTGAATCCAAGACTTCTTTACTCAGCAAGGCTATCATTCAAAATAGGAGGGCAAATAAAGAGCTTCCCAAACAAAAAAAGGCTAAGGGAATATATTAAAACCAGATCAGCACTGCAAGAAACATTAAAAAGACTGCTGTAATTAGTAGAACAAATAGGAATAAAAATATAACCACACTAAACAAAAATGGCAATAAATAAGTACCTATCAATAATCTAAATGGATTGAATGTTCTGATAAAAAGACACAGAGTAGCTGATTGGATAAGAAAGCATGACTCATCTATATGTTATTTACAAGAGACCCACCTCAAAACAAAAGACTCACAAAGGTTGAAAAAGAAAGGATGAAAGAAAAAATCTTCCAAGCAAATGGAAAGGAAAACAAGCTGGGGTACCAATACTCATATCTGATAAAATAGATTTCAAAATGAAGGCCATAACTAGAGACAAAGAAGGCCACTACATAGTATTGAAAGGATCTATCCAACAGGAAAATATAACCTTGATAAACATATATACACCCAATATAGGAGCACCAAAATATATTTAACATCTTCTGGAAGACTATAAAGGAGAAATAAATAGCAATACAATCATACCACGGCACTTCAACAACCCGCTGACATCACTGGATAGATCCTCTAGAAAAAAATTAGCAACGAAACAGAGACTCTAAAGGAAGCACTAGACCAATTGGATTTAATAGATATCTGCAAAGAATTACAACCCAAATCTACAGAATTCACATACTTTTCAAGTGCACATGGGACATTCTCAAAGATAGACCACATGTTAGGACACAAACGAAGTCTCTACAAGTTGAAGAAGACTGAAATCATATCAAGCATCTTCTCAGATCACAATGGCATGAAACTAGAAATCAATTACAATAAGAACATAGACAGACATCTGAACACATGGAAGCTAAATAGCATGTTATTAAACAATGAATGGGTCAATGAGAAGATCAAGGAAGAAATTAAAAACTTCCTGGATCCAATCAAAATGATGACACAACAACACAAAACCTATGGGATACAGTGAAAGCAGTTCTGAGAGGGAAGTTTATAGCACTACAGGCCTACCTCGAGAAGCAAGAAAAATCTCTAATAGACTACCTAACCTCACAGGTTAAAGAACTAGAAAGCAAACAAAAAGAAAACCCTAGAGCAAGTAGAAGGATGGAAATAGTAAAGACCAGAGCAGAAATAAATGACATAGAGACCAAAAAAACAATCCAAAGAATCAATGAAAGAAAGAGCTGATTTTTCGAAAAGATAAACAAGATTGATGGACCTTAGCTAGACTCACCAAGAAACAGAGAATACCCAAATACAGAAAATCAGAAATGAAAGAGGAGAAGTAACAACTGATACCACAGAAATAGAGAAGATCATTAAAAATAACTATGAAAAATTATAGGGCAACGAATTTGACAATCAAAGTGAAATGGACAAATTTCTAGAAGCACATAGTCTCCAAAAACTGGACTGGGAAGAGATAGAAAACTTGAACAGACCAATAACAACAGAAGAAATTGAAGATGTAATCAAGACTTTCTCAGAAAACAAAAGCCCTGGCCCAGATGGCTTCATGGGGGAGTTTTACTGAACATTCAAAAAAGAAGTAACACCCATTCTCCTCAAGCTATTTCAAAAAATTCAAGAAGGAAGACTTCCAAACTCATTTTATGAGGCCAGCATAATTCTAATTCCAAAACCAGAAAAAGACATTACAAAGAAAGAAAACTACAGGCCAATATCCCTGATGAACATAGACGCCAAAATTCTGAACAAAATACTAGCAAATCGGATCCAGCAACAAAATCCAGCATCCATTTCTGATAAAAACGCTCAGCAGTGTGGTAATAGAGGGATCACATCTCGACATAATAAAGGCAATATATGAAAGGCCTACAGCAAACGTCACACTCAATGGGCAGAAACTAAAAGCATTTCCCTTAAGAACAAGAACAAGACAAGGATAACCACTTTTGCCACTCTTATTTAACATTGTACTGGAAGTCTTAGCCACAACAATCAGACAAGAAGAAAAAATAAAAGGGATCCAAATTGGAAATGAGAAAGTGAAACTGTCATTATTTGCAGATGACATGATACTATAAGTAGAAAACCCCAAAGAACCCATCAAAAATTTACTAGACTTAAATAAATTTGGCAAAGTAGCAGGATATAAAATTAATGTCAAGAAATCGATGGCATTCTTATACACCAATGATGAACTCTCAGAAAGATAAATTAAGAAAACAATTCCATTTACCATTGTGGCAAAAAAGTTAAGATACCTAGGAATAAACTTAAACAAAGAAATAAAGGACCTATTCACAGAAAACTACAGATCACTGAAAAAAGAAATAGAGGAAGATATAAAAAAGTGGAAGCACATACCTTGTTTATGGTCTGAAAGAATTCACATCATTAAAATGTCCATAAACCCAAAGCAATCTGTAGATTCAATGCAATCCCCATCAAAACACCAACGACATACTTCACAGAACTAGAAAAAATACTTCAAAAGTTCATATGGAACCCAAAAAGACCTTGAATAGGCACAGCAATCATGAGAAATAAGAAAAAAGTAGGAGGGATCACATTACCAGATTTCAGGTTATACTACAAAGCCACCATAATCAAAACAGTCTGGTACTGGCACAGGATCAGGCATATAGACCAGTGGAACAGAACAGAGAACTCAGAAATGGACCCGAGGCAATATGCTCAACTAATATTTGACAACGTTGGCAAGAGCATACAGTGGAGTAAGGACAGCCTCTTTAATAAATGGTCTTGGGAAAATTGGACAGCTACATGAAAAAAAATGAAACTAGACCATCAACTTACACCATACACAAGAAAAACTCAAAATGGATAAAAGACTTAATTGTGACTCATGAATCCATACAAATCCTAGAAGAAACTGTAGGCAACAACATTTCAGACATCATACGCAGCAGAATTTTCACTGATACATCACCTAAGGCAATAGAAACAAAGGAGAAAATGAACACATGGGACTACATCAAACTCAAAAGCTTCTGCACAGCGAAAGATACAATAATCAAAATGGAAAGGCTACCCACCGTATGGGAGAGCATAATTGCCAATGATATATCAGATAAAGGGTTAATTTCCAATATATAGAGAGTACTCATACAACTCTACAAAAGGAAGTCAAAGAACCCGATTAAAAAATGGGCAGAGAAACTAAATAGACACCTCTCCAAACAGGACACACAAATGGCTAAGAGACAGATAAAGAAATGCTTAACATCACTAATCATCAGAGAGATGCAAATTAAATCAACAATGAGGTATCACCTCACACCTGTCAGAATGGCCGCCATAAAAAAATCATCAAACAACAAGTGTTGGCACGGGTGTGGAGAAAGGGGGACTCTAGTACACTGCTGGTGGGAATGCAGACAGGTGCAGCCAGTATTGAAAACAATGTGGTGTTACCTCAAATAATTAAAAATGGAACTGCCATTTGACCCAGTGATCCCACTTCTTGGAATATACCCTAAGAAGCCTGAAACACCAATCAGAAAGAATATATGTACCCCCATGTTTGTAGCAGCACTATTTACAATAGCTAAGATCTGGAAAAAACCCAAGTGTCCATCAGTAGATGAATGGATAAAAAAGCTGTGGTACATATACACAATGGAGTACTAGGCATCTGTAAGAAAAGATCTGTTATCCTTTGAGACAACATAGAGGTACCTGGAGAGTGTCATACTAAGCGAAACAAGCCAAACAGAGAAAGACAAGTATCATATGATCTCACTTATTTGTGGAATATAATGAACATAACAGTCTGTGGAATGGGGTAGCCCCGGAGACATGGAAGTGGGGTATAGACTGACTATTCCCAGAAGAGGGGGTAGGGAGGAGCGATAAACCACAGAACTTATATGCATGTATGCATGTACAATGGACATGGACAACAAAGCTGGGGAGAAGGTGGGGAGGGAGGGAGTGGGGGGAATCAGTGGGGGAAAAAGGAGAAACATCTGTAACAAAAATAAATTAATTAATTCAAATTTAAAAAAAGATCCCTACCCCTTAGAAAGTTCATATTCTAATAGTATAAGATACACACACGCATACACACGCCAAGTACAGATATCTAAGTAAAGTTAATACAATTGTCATAAAAAATATAAACAAGGGGCTAAGAATAAGTGAGTGATCTACTTTAGGTAGGATAGTCAGAAAGTAAGTCCATCTGAGGAAGTGACATTTAATCTGAATCCTAGAATTTCTCATGAAAAGGATGGTGGTGTGGACCTTTCAAGCAGAGGGAACTATGTGTACATAGGCTTAGAATCAGAAAATAGTTTGATATGTTTGAGAAAGTGTGTGACAGCCAGCAAGGCCAGAGGACATGGCTGGAGAAAAAGAAGTGATGACACTAGAAATGTAAACAGAGAGTCACATCACTCAAAGCTCTGCCAGCTGCAGTAAAATGTTAGGATCTTATTGTAAGGACAATGGCAAGCCACTGAAGGGTTTTTCAAGCCAGGCACAACCTGATTTGATTTTCATCTAAAGACCATGAGCTGGTTCTTTTTGAGCATGCATGCCTTGAGGTCATCCTCCAACCACAGTAAGGTGGTCCTTTATTCCACCCTCAATTAGAGTCAGGCTTCCATCTGTGGAACAACTTTTGCTCCTTGGATCTCCTGCCTGGCTTAAGTGCCTTCCCAAAAGCCCCATAAATTCACTAAAGTAATTCTAATAGACTTTGCTAGAGTGTTGGGAGAATGGATGCTTTTGTAAAAGGACACAAAATAATAAAACAAAACCACTCCCTCATTTCTGATGGAAATTTTTCCCCTCCACTGTTTGTCATTAGTCCGTGGCCTGAGCAATTGTCTTTGTTCTTTATTCTGTCTCTATTTATTTTGCAAAAGGCCATGAACATGTGTACTACTATGAACAATAACAGAACTATAAATTCTTATTGATCTCAGAAAGTTGGGAATTCTAAACAACAAAAATATGTCCTCTGACTGCTTCTCTCAAACCAACATTTAAAAAGACAAAAATGCTTTGTTAAAACAACAAATGAGCTTTTGGGACACTTTGGGCCTCAGCCTCAAGAGGGGCTCAGGTCACCAGGTATTGATGCAAGAGGCGACTTTAGGCACAAAATTGGAAAGACCTCTCTGCCACCCTCTTCTGGGCTCACTTCTCACTTCTCAGTCCACATCTTGACTGCATCAAGCCCAGTTTCCTATACAGCTTTCAGCCGCAATTATTTTTAGGAACCAGAATTCTCAGCCTAAAGAGAAAGTCCCTTTTGTCCTCCATCCATGATTTAATTTACATTCTCCTGAACGCTCCATTCACTTTGTTTTCAGGGTAAGAGAAGTCTCAATTGTACTAGACCCTGAATTTGAATTTCCCTGTGTTTCCACTGTTTGGAAATTTGCCTAGGTCAGGCACCAAACAGTCCCTTCAGAATTCAGCTGTACCTTAGAGAAATCTTTACTGTTCATGATTTCTTACAATATTTCTATAACTATCATGTTTTCTCTCAATTTCCCTATTCTTTATGTCTTTCAAAATACACAGATATGTGTGAGCATACATACAGACAGTGATATGCATACATATAACTTTTTCTCTGATAATCAACAAAGTTTTCACTATCTTTTCCAACTTGATCACATTCCTAGGGAAATATCCCTCCTTTGCTGCCCAGATTTTAGAGAGATGCACTTAGCTCCATTTTTTTTTTCTGCATTTCTCACTTAAATGCATCCTTCCTGGCATTCCTCTGATCCTCCAACACCATGATTCACAAGACAATGTGACAAATGAACTTTGTATCCTTTTGTCTCTCTGTTCTCACCTATAATCTTCTTTAATATGCAAATTCATAAGAATTTACTAGAAATGAGCAAAACTTGACTACAAAGTAATATAAATGTAAAGAATTATCAATTTCTAATAAAAAATATGTAGCATTAATTAGGAAACACTAGGGAAGAAATTGTTCTTTCTGCTCTTTGAAAATTCTTGAGGGAAAAACAGATTATTGGTAGCAGAATATGGCTTACCTGAATGTATTATAATCCACCATCTTCGTGACCTTACAGTCAGCAGCCCTAAATACCTGCTTGATCTCTCTGGATTTTGATTTTTCATCTTTCAGCTTTTGTAGTGCAAGTTCAAGGTTGCTAAAAGGAAACTGGAAAGGAGAAAACAAAGGATAGATAATTAAATATGCCTGAGATATAGGCAGCCCAATCTTTCTGATGGCCAGAAAAGAGACTTCACACTGTGAACCTGAAGTTAGTTGGGCATGTCTGTCCATAAAGATCAACACAGAGAAGACATGACTAGATTTGTACCTCTTCAGTTAAGGCAGAGGTGGGGAGGGTCCATCCCACAGGCCATATAAGGCCTGAGAAATCAATTGGTCTGGCCCTGCCAAGGCAACTGCAGGCAGGACTCAAACTTCAATAAATCTAGGGGCTTTTTCCATAGTAACATAAATTTAAGTGAATCGTAATTATAATGTAAATTTTGAGGGATAGGCAAGGAACATCCATTACAGGATAGACAGAACACATACAAGTACATGATGAGACAGACATGTATGCTTCTCATTGGCTGCATGCGGCCCGTCTGCCTGTTTTGCAGTGACTCAGAGAACAGTCAGTGCCAGGAAGGCTGGGAGTGCACACATTGCAAAAGTGTTAATGCATTGTGGTGAAACTACATCAATCTGGTGATGATAACACGAGATGTGATGAGATGATTCCTTGTGACGCTGATGACCTTGCCTCTGATGATAGATGATGATGTTGTCAACTTCTTTGTAGACACAGACAATAACTCCAATCGAACCTTCATCCACATATCCATGATCAACAATCCTCTCAAAAACTGAATCTCTGATGAAGATTAAGTAAATTACAGTATACAGAAAAGACCTCAAGAGTCAATGATATGAATGTTGGATATGTTCCAAATCCAAGATGCAGGATTAGAACAGTGATCAAAGCAAAATAATAACATCACTGATGACACACACACTGGATAGTTATTAAAACCTAAGTGGTGTGACATCCTACAAATGGTGTCTACAAAGAAAAGAAAAGTTGATGCAGAGTGTCAGTCTTTCCAAGAGAAATGGACAAATGATTTTGTTGTTGTTGTTGAAGTCAAAGGCAAATGTGTGTGCCTACTTTATGGCAATGCATTAGCAGTAATGAAAAAAGCCAATCTAGAGCGTCATTACAGCTCAAAACATGATAAACTCAATGAACTGGAAGGCCAAATCCATCTGGATAAAATCAGTGCTCTTCAGCAGAGTCTGGAATCCCAACAAGCTGCTTTCACTAGGCCTCATTGTGACAGAGACAGTGTTATTCAGATGAGTTATGTAGGAAACGAACTAACTGAAAAGAAGCTGAGGCCTCTTGTAGAGGGAGAGTTTGTGAAAGAGTACTTGGTGGCTGCTGCGGAGTTATTAGCACCAAACAAAGTAAAATTGTTTCAGAGTGTTAGTTTGTCTGAGAGAACCTTCTCAGATTGGATTACTGACTTAGCACAAGACATTGAAAACACACTGGAGGATTCTGCAGATTTCCATTTTTTCTCTCTCGCTTGTGACGAGACAACAAACATAACAAACACTATCCAACTGGCCATTTTCGTTTGTGGGATAACTGCAGAGATTGACATGTGAGAGGAACTGCTGTCACTGGAAGCCATGCATGGCACTAAAAGAGGTGAGGACCTGAGAGACTTGTTTTATCAATGAAAAAATTTGAGTTAACATTTGAAAAGTTAAGTGGCCTTACTACAGATGGAGCTCCAGCCATGGTTGGCTCACAAAAAGGGTTAACTACATTTGTCAAGAAAGAACTGAATCATCTCAGTCTTGATTCAAATGATTTAATTATATGCCACAGCATCATACACCAAGAAAGTCTCTGTGCATAGTCGTGGCGGCTCAACAATGTGATGTCAACAGTACTATCATGCATAAATGTTGTCAAAAGCAAAGGGTTTAACAGCCACCAGTTTAGGGAGTTACTGAATGATCTTGACTCTGAGTACAGTGATCTTGTTTATCACTATGAGTGCGGCAGCTGAGTCGCAGGAACATGCTCATGAGGTTTTAAGAACTTCAGGATGAAGTCAAGCAGTTAATGGAGAGGAAGGGAAACCTGTCAAGGAACTCAATGATAGCAAGTGGTTGTGTGATTTAGCATTCATGGTGGACATTACCAAGTATATCTCAGAGCTGAACATCAAGCTGCAGGGCCCCAACCAACTTTTCAGCTCCCTGCTTTCAAACATGAAATCATTTAAAGCTCATTAAGCCTGTGGAAAGTGCAACTCAAAAGGAATAACATGGTGCATTTCCCCACTCTGGAAGGACTTAAAAGCCTTATACAACACTTAAATATGTTTGAATGTACAAAACTAATTGAGGCATTTAATGAAAGATTCGAGCATGTGAAAGGTAAACAAATGGAATTGAACATCTTTGCTACACCATTCAATGTAGAACCTGCTGATGTGCCTGATAATCTACAACATGAAATCACTGAGCTGCAAAGCGATGATGAGCTGAAAGCTGGGTACAACGACCTCCTACTGCTTGAGTTCTATAAATGTTACATAAACAATGATGAAGTTCCCACTTTCAGGAGACATGCACTGAAATATGCATCTGTGTTTGAAACAACCTACCACTGCAAAGAGTCAACTGCACTCCAGACTGACAGATGCAAACCTGGAAAAGCAGTTGTGGGTAGCAAAATCATCAGTACCAGCTAACATCACACATTTCACCAAAGGGAAGCAGTTCTAGCCATCATATTAGGGGTGAGTTAATTAAATGACAAAAAATAGCAGACTAATTTTTAGGTTGATAATTTTGTATGGCCTGTGAATGATGTTATAAATATTAAAATGGCCCTTGTCAGAAAAAAGTTTCCCTACCCCTGAGTTAGGGAGTGACATCAGCATAAGCCCATTTCTGAGAGAAATGAACTGAAGGTATGGCAGGCCAAAGGAATCAGAAAACTACACCTTCTATCTCAGCCTCCTACCTTAAGCCCTTAGACATTGGCCTAGTATGTTGGGAGACCCTAACAGAGACAATGGGGATTCAAAATTGGATAAGTGGACCCTCATTTTCTCCAGATCTTTAGAGTGGGCCTCTGAAACTGCTGGCCACCATGCCATGTATTAAGCAGAGCAAGACTGGGTGTTAAAGGTACACACACACTGAAATCCCCTTTCATTCATTCTCTAGGCATCCCCCAGTTTCTGTCTCCTACTCTGTGATTTGATTTTTGACTCTGTAACAACACTCCTTATTCCATCCAATAAAGCATAAGGTTGTAAATAATCACAGCTAAGAGCTAAAAAGACAATAGAAGACTAAATATGAAAATAACATGGATGATAATTTACCATAAAGCTCACTCTCTTCCAGGGAGTTTGGCACTTATTGCAGCCCCCCAATTCTCTCCTCATTTTGCATTTTCTTTCATCTATTTCCATAATAAGATCTATAGCACTTTTGAAAAGACTTCTCACACTGACAAAGAGTGCATTAATCTTTCTCTACTTAGAATGTCCTTGTTAAGGACAGTTTTAAAATAGTGACGTTTTCACTTGGGATGCTGATACCAGGTAGTGTCCTACACCCTGCTTTTATTATCTTTCTGAAAGGAGAAAAGCCCTTTATATATATATATATTTTTTCATTATTTCTTATATATATCCATTATTGTATGTCGACTGTAATTGAAAAATAAAACTTAAAAACATACTATATATACAGTTGACCCTTGAACAACATGGGTTTGAAGTACACGGGTCTACTTTCACATGGATTTTTTTCAATAAATACTGTAAATGTATTTTTTCTTCCTTATGATTTCCTTAATATTTTCTTTTCTCTAGCGTTTTATTATAAGAATATACTATATAATACATATAACATACAAAATATGTTTATCAACTGCTTATGCCATTGATTCGTAATGCTTCCAGTCAATATTAGGTTATTGGTCATTGAGTTTTGGGGGAGTCAAAAGTTATATGTCTATATTTTACTGTGTGGGGGATCAGTGCCCCTAACCCCTGTGTTGTTCAAGGGTCAATTATATTTTATATAATGGTATAGGCTTACCCTGTGTTTGAATATTGAGCCCTAATTTATAATAGCCATTATAAATTGTACATTGACTGAGCTTGCTATGTAACTTATAGAGTTAAGCACTTTACACACATTATGGCATCTAATCTTCATAGGAAGTCTATAAAAGAGACACTGTTGCTACTTCCATTTCAAAGATAAAGAAAGTGAAGCTCTGGAAGGTTATATTTCTACAGTCCCTCAACTATTAAATGTGGAGTCAAGATTCCCGGACAAGCTCGCTGATCTCCAAAAGTTGAACTGTCCTATTATTGGGCCTCTCACCCGAATTCAGTGCATATGAAGAGAAACTGGTTCATAGTTTAATAATAACCTGAATGCCTAACCCTGTAAATGGAGAGATGGTGTGAGAGCCCTGGAGCATGCTTCCCAGGGTCTACTGTCAGAGAGACTGTGCAGAGAAGAGCATTGTTAGGTCATAGCCCTCAAGTGCTGTACCTTCAAGATTGGTACAGTGTTCCTACCGAGGTCACACTCTCTCAGGCTGTTCCCACCACTGACTGAGCAGGATGGGGACATCAGAGCTGGGCCATCCTACCTGACATTGGACTTCTCTGATGTGAAGTCTTTGCTCTGGGTTCCCCACTGGCCTCGCCAAGACTTTCTCAAAGCTCTGCTATGTTTGAGGCTCTTCCTAACCCATCCTCCTTCCTTCTCTTTCCTTTCTCAGGGTTTAGACCTCTGACGGCTCTCCCTGCCTACTCTTGTTCCTCTACCTTTATCCTTCATATGTATTTCTTCCAACACATCTCTTACCCATCTAATTATGCCTTGGCATCTGCTTCTCAGAGGACCCAAACTGACATAGATGATGTAATATACACTGAGAAACTGATCTTAGCAACCTGCCCCTGAGCATTTTATATAGAAATGAAACAAAATTGATACTGTATATTTATAATTGGCACACTAATTCTTACAGGCAGACTTTTCAAATAATTTTTTCTAGACAGGTTGTTCAGTATTAGGAAATGACTCTTAAATATACATGTTTGTTTTTGCATACCAAACTAGTCCACGCTTAAAATCAAGATTTTATCAACATGTTATTTTTACTGAAGAGCACTGCCTAATAGTACATTTAGTAACAGTATCCATCTGCCATCTTATTTTAAATGAAAAACTCTTTGAGTTCACTGTTACCAATTTGTCCTTGAATTCTTATTTAGGCCTCAGGTGGCTCCTGTTATGGGAAGTTGCAACCCCAGCAACTATTGGATTCCTTAGGGGACTCTGTTTGTTCAGGTCTTGGCCTTCCCTGTAGGCCTGTGCCAATTAACTGGAACAACACAGTGTGTGGCACCAGATTTTCTTCCTTTCCTATAGTTGCTGGATTTCTTTCTGAAAACATTGTTGGTGTCAGCAGAAAACTCAGGAAACTTGATTCAACCCTGGGCCTGCCTCCTGCCTGTGCCTGGCATTTGTAATGCTGGGCAGCAAAGGACCCAGCATGTAAACAGAGTAGACTGGGACCTGGCCTCTGTGACAGGACCTGTAGCCAAGTCACGCTGATCCATTATTCATGCCCACATGTGTGAATGCACAATGTAAAACGGGTGGCAAGATGGAGAAGAAAAGGCTTAGAGAAAGAAAAACACAGATTGTAGAGTACTGACAGACAAGTCAAGAATTATACAAAGTAATTTACCCTATCTGAATTCTCCTCCATGAATTTTAAGGTGTACTCATCAGCATTGAGCAAAATAAACAGGTAGCCATTCACATTCACTTTGGCTCCAATATACAGCTCCTCGGGCTGGATATATTCTGATAGTTCACTTTTAAAGATTTCTTGTCCAGGCCTCTTAACACGCATTCTTTTCAAGAACAATCCACCAGCATTCCCTACAGAAAAAGAGAAAGGTTAGTAAGTAGGCTTTATTATTAAAAGAAACATACAACTTGCCTTTAGAGTTACTTCATGCTCAAACAGAGACTGCACAGACTTAGCTGTGAACTCATAGTGCCTATTATTCTCAGAATGAAAAGAATGAGAAGTGAGGGAAGAAATGAGGCTCCTTAGGTAAGTGCGTAAAGAAAAAAGTGGTATGGCATCCCAGCCTTTTCTTTTTTATTTATTAATTTGTTTTTGTTACAGATGTTTCTCATTTTTCCCCCACTGACACCCTCTTCCCCTTCCCCTCCACCTCATCCCCAGCTTTGTTGTCCATGTTCATTGGTCATGCATTCCTGCATGTAAGTTCTGTGGTTTATCTCTCCCCTCCCACCCTCCTCTCCTCTGAGGCTTGTCAGTCTGTACCCCACCTCCATGTCTCTGGGTTAATTTTGTTCATCAGTTTGTTTAGTTCATTATATTCCACAAATAAGTGAGATCATGTTACTTTCTCTATTCCCTTCCCAATCCAAACATTTAAATTAGCACTTAGCAAATTCCTGCTATATGCCAGCACCATACTGAGAACTGGGACATCAGAAAGGCACTTCTTTAATGCATGTTTGAATAATACCAGGTAGAAAATTCCTCACTTGAGTTTATTTCTAGTCATTCGTCCCAGATGATCTGATACGTATTCTGACATACAGATTAACTCTTTTTTTTTTTCCTTTAGGCAAAATATCTTTGCTTCCTTTAGCAATGTCTCATATTTCTTGCTTTCCAGAATTCTATCTATTTCATCTGCTCTCTTCTGGGGATTATTTAATTTTTTGACCTTTTAAATAGCAACGAGCAGAGTTGAACATGAAACTCTAGTATCTCCTAACTGATAGTGAACTGAAATCTTTAGATCTATGAATAAAACCTGAGACCAGATGAGCTTTTGGGATCAGCTTGATCATATTCCTCCTACCATATTCAGAAACCATGGGAGGTAGAAAGACCAGGCTTTGGAGCCAAATAGAGCTAGACTCCATCCTGGCTTTGTTGCTTGTTTGATGATCTTTAAGAGTTATTGAACCTCGCCCTGGCCGGTTTGGCTCAGCGGTTAGAGCGTCCGCCTGCGGTCCGGAGAGACCCGGGTTCGGTTCCCGCTAAGGGCACGTACCTCGGTTGCAGTTTGTCCCCGGCCCTGGTTGGTCGTGCGGGTGGCAGCCACTCGATGTGTCCCTTTCACATCGATGTTTCCCTCTCTCTCTCTTCCTCTCTCTCCCTCCCACTCTGTCTGTACAAAAAATGAAAAAAATGTCCTCGGATGAGGATAAAAAAAAAAGAGTTATTGAACCTCTCTGAATTCTCAATCATAAAATGGGAATAAAACTTATGGAGGTATATAAATGTACCTATCAGATCGCTTACTGTGGGAACATAGTTAATGTAAAGCCCCAGTTGCTATGTTCTCAATTCTATTCCTAGGTTTGTGCTGAGTTCTTGCTTCCAACAAGCTACTGTCAACACATGACTAAGCAAGGCAGAGATACAAGGCAAGCCCATTTCTGCAAGACAGAAGCACAACTAGTGACTTTGGCTCTAGGACTCCCAGTCAGTCTTACTGAATGAAACTTTCTTAGAATTTCACTGCATTCTAAGACTGCTCCCTTTCTTCCTATCCTCTGTCCTTCTCAAGAGTCAGACATGCACTGCAGTCTGATGGCTCCCCAACCTCTTCTGGCTGCTTCTACATTTTCCCTCACCTGCATTTCCCCTAATAAATCTCTTGCACATTTAATCCCATCTTGGGGTTTGCCTCTTAAAGGACAAAACTTAACCTCATAAAGTTCTTATAAGGATAATAGTGGGTACTCAATCATAGCTATTATTACTAGTAAGCTTGTAGTTAACTATCAGCACCCGTTCTGTTTTACAAATGCTGCAGTTGGCTTGGCCATATCTTTCCTATTCTAGATATATAGAGTTTGTTTTTTGACCTTTAAGAGCATGATTTATATTCATCCATATTTTATTTCATATTTTAAGATTTTATCCATTATTCAAATCACTGTGGAGCCTGACTTAGTTATACAAATTATTCATTATTCATTGGTGTGCTGAGTGGCTCATACCAGCTCATAAGGACTGATTGTTCAACTTCCAGAGACTTTGCAAGCCAGTTGTTAAACTGGTGATTGCTTGAAATTGAAATTGGCCACAGTTGGGGTATTTACACCATGGAAATTGGCAAATGGTACAAATTAGCTCCTTTGACATTTTTTCACAGTGCCTGTTAACCAGTACATCACTGATTATTCTACCCAAACATGTGTCTTCAGTACAGATAAAAGTTTTAAATATGTTGGGACAAAGAACTGAGCCATGCAGCTCCATAATTTGGTCAAAATCAATGGCTTTCCTCAATAATGGCCACAGCATCAGCACAGTGTGTAGAGGCTTTCCATGGGCTTGGGTGCTAGAACCTTGGCAACAGCCAGAACAGACAGAAAATCCAGAAGAAAATGGACTCTAAAGATTATATTTTAAATCTGGGATTCTTGTCTAATAGTTAAGCAAAAAAAATTTGTAAGCAGTACTATCAATAATACAGACTTCCTCTTGTGTTGCTGGCTGTCACTGGAATTTGTGGTAGCCAATTCATAATTTTGAAGCCCTTGGATTCCTCAGAGGTGTCTCAAAAGCCACAGAGGAAGCGGGGATAGTGGCCAAAAGGAGGTATCCCAAGTCCCCCAGTCCCAAGCCAACCCAAACTGTTCCTTCTTTATAATTTTATATGTCTGGGTTCCCATTTAGAGATATTTATAAAATGAGCATTAGTGGTTAAAAAAATGAAAGCCACTATCTTAGATCATCTAGTGTATAAAATCAGATCATACCCCCTAATTTTCAAAGTGAAGAGACAGTTAATTGTTCTGAGGAAAATGCTATGAGAAGTATGTCTCTTACCTGAATTCTTCTCTATGGGTTCAAACACTGAAATTGTATTATTGCTGAGAAAATATGAAATAATAAACAGCCTGTCCTGGTCGGCACATTTGTCTGTAATCAGCTTTGCAAAGAACCGGAGTATATTGCTTATGTTGTCATAGCTAAATGGAAGAAAAACGAAGGTTATAGTGTTATACAAATAATCTTACACACACACACACACACTATATATATATATATATATATATATATATATATATATATATATAAAGACTGTAAAAGGTGTGCTATGGATTTTTTCATTGAGTTATAATTGACATATAACATATTCAATTCAGGTATACAACATAATAATTTGATATTGGTACACATTGTGCAATGATCACCACAATAAGTCTAGTTAACATCTGTGACCATGCATAGTTACAATTTTTTTCTTATTATGAGGACTTTAAAGATCTATTCTTTCAGCAACTTTCTAACATATAACGCAGTATTGTTAACTATAGTCAACGTGCTGTATATTAGATCCCCATGACTTACATTTTTTGTAACTGGGAATTTGTACCTTTTGACTCCTTCACTCATTGCACGCACACCCCACTCCCCAGATGTGCTATGGTTTTAAGATAGTAGGATAAACTCTCTGAAGTTGACAAAGTTCAACTACCTTCTTACTAAGGCTCTAAATCTATATGCAGAAGAATTTCTCAATTTATTAAAATATCACTTATTCTTTAGATGTCCAGGGTAACACATTGGGAAAATGTACCCAAAACAAATGCCATAAACACACTACTCAAGCCAACAGTTGTTCCCTACTCCCAAGGCTAGTCAACAAATTACAACAATCATATTAGCAAGAAGAACAGCACCTAGCCCTCACTGCCAGGCCATGAGCACGCCAGCAGGTGTACTCCACAGGGGACCTGGCACTATCTCCCCATTTCACTTCCCACTTTCTCATGCATGTTTCTTTTCTTTCTTCTAGCCCTACATCCTCTCCTTCCCGAGTCATTACCCCAGTTCCCCAGCATCCTTCCAAATCGCTTTATAGGGGAAAAATTATCTTTTCACTTTCTTTTTTTTTTTTAATCCTCACCCGAGGACATTTTTCCATTTTTTGTTCAGGTAGAGTGGGAGGGAAAGAGAGGAACAGAGAGAGAGAGAGAAACATCGATGTGAAAGGAACACATCGAGTGGCTGCCACCCGCACAACCGACCAGGGCCGGGGACAAACTGCAACCGAGGTACGCACCCTTAGCGGGAACCGAACCCGGGTCTCTCAGGACCGCAGGCCGACACTCTAACCGCTGAGCCAAACCGGCCAGGGCTATCTTTTCACTTTCAAATGCTATATTAAATATTATTTCACTTGTCACCCATATTGTAAGTAGCCATTATAAGTCTGTTTTCTAACTTCATCTTATTAACCATTGTCAAATATAACACTTTTTACATTGTATGTACTCAATAAATGTTTGTAGAAAATTATTATAAGATCTGTATAGTTTGAAATTTGCACTTAGAATTCTATGCATCAATAGAATATTCTAATAGACTGAGGATGGGATCAAAATCTAGAATCAAAGTTCCCAAAGCTAATTGCCTTGTCATTGAAGAAATTAATTTATGGTCTGTCAGCAGAAGCATGTCTATGTATATCAGCTAGTGAAATGTGGAATACATAACAAATCCTAAACCCTTGGGGAGGTCTTTGATAATCAAAATCATTACTCCAAGGAGCATAGAGTAAAATAAACCATGTAGTTCGTCACTTCCCTGTCATAACTCTAAGCAGGGAGGTTTCAAATTTTATTATGCTGAAATCCATTCTTTCCTTGTGGTCACAGTGATATTAAAAAAACAAACAAACAAACAAAAAAACAGAAAAGCAAAAACAAAAAATAAATTATATTTTACAGAATCAGAAAGTGCTTTTCTCTGCCTCTTTTTCAGATTGTCCAAGTAAGCAGGACTGCAAAAGCATGGCACCAAGATTCCCAGTTTGAGGCCTCATGTGAGATGAAAAGTAGCAATCTGGAAGGCTAGCCCTGGGCAGCCCAGGCAAAACAGCCATATCTCTATAGCTGTTTTCTTAGTTCCTAGGTTCCCAGGCTTCAGATAGACTTCATACAGTACTACAGTACAGGGGGTAGGTGGGAATCTATACCTTGTCAACCATCTTTTCTGGTAGATAATTGGATTTATAAGGAACAAACAGATTTGGTAACCCTATCTTATGCTATATAGTTGTGAATTGCACAAGTCTGGGATAATAACCTTCATGATGGGAAATTCAACTGTCTCTTCTCCCCATCATTAAGAACTAGAAGGGTGAATGTTTATTCTATTTAATCCCTTATGTATCCATTCCTTATCTTATTAGAAAAATATATATTGAGCCCCTAGTATGTAGTCAGTACTTTTCTAACTATGAGGGAAGCAGGAAAGCCAGTCCCTGCCCTCAAGGAGTTCTTTCAGGGGTAAGGAACGTCCAGCCTACAGGCCGCAGAAGGCCCACAAAATCAATACCAGCTAATATCACACACCTCACCAAATCAACCTGACCAAATATAGCAGGTTATTTTTTAAATTGATAATTTTGTATGGCCTGCGAATGATGTTATAAATATCCATATGGCCCTTGGCAGAAAAAAGGTCCCCCACCCTTGGTAGGGGGAGATCATAATTACATAATCAAGTAATTGCCACACACTTCAATAAGTACAGGTGAACTCCAGAACTCATACTTCTTCTGGATCTAAATCCTACTTCACCTGAAAATGATCTGTGTGAGCTTGGGCAAATTATATGGCTTCTCTGAGCCTCAGTTTCCTTGTGTGAAGAATGGGTATAATAATATTATCTACTTTATGAGGCTGTTTTGAGGATTAAATAAGATCAAATATTGTAGTAGTTAGTACATCATAACTACACATTACTTTTTATTAGTAGTAATAGTATTATTATTATTAGAGATATGGTCAGCAGAGCATTGTGGACACACAGAGAACAAAGTAACTAATTCATCCTGGTATAGCAAGAAAGACATTATTCTGGATATCAAAAGTCAGATTAGACAATCTGTCCAGAGGCCACCAGCCTGGTATAGCAAGAAAGACATTACTCTGGTATCCCAAGTCAGACTACACAATCTGCCCAGAGGCCACCACAGTGAATTTTTACCCGGACAACAAAGGTCTTCATTCCATCAAAAAGTCATATGCTTTAATTTGAAATTATTTCCTCCAACAACTCATACCAGGTCACCATTAACCTAATACAACAACGAGTACCCTGTAAATTTTTACTAGTAAGGCATACAATCAATATACGTTATATACAATTCTATGTCTAATTCACAGTTTATTTATTTGCATTAAGAAACTGGTCTTTGTATGCTTTGTGAGATCATTTTCCTTAGGTTCTCACAATTTTAAAACCTTGGGTTATTCAAACTCATGTATAAGACTCCAGCGGAATGTGCCAGTTACTATGGAAACAAGGTCACTGTGTAGGAGGAGCTTGAGGGCAGTGTATTCCTGGCACAGAATGGATAGTGGACAGAAAGAAACAAAACTAGAGCCATTTGCACTTGTACCATCATCCTCTAGCCACAACAACATGACAAGAACATGAAATACTGTCTATAATCAGTGCTCTGTGGGCAAGTTTATACAGTATAGACAGAAGGAGAGACTAAAGCAACTACCCACAAGAAAATGTTTTTCCCTGGATTCCAGAAGAAACACCCTGGATCATGTTTCATCTTGTTTACTTATAAGAAAAAATTTTCTCTCCTTTTATTATAATAGGGACATTCTTTCTGCCTGCCTCCTTCGGGTAGCTGCTCTTAAAAACAGAAGTTAGCAAAAAGTATTCATCAAAATCCCTACCCTGCAACCTCACGGTAAACACTGCTATCTATAAAAGAGGATGATGGTGTCCCTCTTATGTAATCAAAATCAGTAGTTCTCAAACCCTGGTATACATCAGAAACCTTGGAGGGCTGGTTAAACACAGTACCAGCACCACTCCCAGGGTTTCTGCCTCAGTAGGTTCAGAGTGTAGCACAAGAATTAGCATTTCTAACAAGTGTGGGTGCCACATTTTGAGCATCATAGATTCTAAAACTGAAAACAAAACTCTAAAGTTCCCAAAAATAAAAGATTATTTCTTGAAAGACAAAGGATATCATATAATGACAAAGGCAGCCTTTTAGACATTCTGTATAGCTCTTAATAATATATTTCACCATTTTTACAGTTTTAGCAAAACTACTGTTTTCTCTACTTAACAATGTTCTACAACAGCATCTGACTCCATAAATTTTATCAAATTCAGGGTTCTGTCTCTTCTCCTTCTCCTGGTCTAACTACATTTTTCCTTCATCATTTTTATCCACAGGTTCCCCTGACCCTTTATTTCCCTTACACAGGACTTCGATGTTTGGCCAACTCCTATTCTGATATCTGCAACATTTTCCTACCACTTTCCCCACAGCTTCTTCTTTTTTTTTTTTAATCCTCACTGAGGCCTTTCTTTTGCATTTATCTTCAGATAGAGCAGGGTGCGGGGGAACGAGAGAGAGAGAAACATCAATGGGAGAGAGACATATCGACTGGTTGCCACCCACATGACCCCAACTGGGGCCAGGGACAAACCAGAACCAAGGTATGTGCCCTTAGCAGAAACCGAACCCAGGACTCTCTGGTCCACAGGACAATGCTCTAACCACTGAGCAAAACTGGCCAGGGCTACCCCCCAGCTTCTTTCTCCAGAGCCTACTCTCTTTAAAAAAGGGAAAAGTAGCTAAGGGCAGTGCCCACATTTTATACATATAATAATTCAGGGGCAGATTTTTCCTCAAATATATTAGGAATACTTTTGAAAGTTCATCTTTTGAAATTAGATTCAGCCGTGTGAGCAATCTATGTCTACTGAACTCAGCTAAACCTCTCAAATTAAAACCACATTCATTGCACAGAAACAAATTCATAGATAGAGAGAACATTTTGATGGTTGCCAGATGGGAGAGAGGTTGTGGTGGAATGGGTGAAAAGACAAAAGGATTAAGAAGTGTAAATTGCCAGTTATAAAAACTACCAGGGGAATGTAAAGTACAGGATAGAGAATATAGTCAATAATATTGTAATAATTATGTATGATGTCAGATGGGTACTAAACTTATCAGGGTAATCACTTGGTAAGTTATATAAATGTGTAACCACTATGTTATATACTTGAAACTTATATGATATTGTATGTAACTGAAAAAACAACCATATTAATTACCAAATAACATTCTGAAAAACACATAAATCATGGAAGCTTCTATGCCAGGGGCAGGAAAACTACAGCTTATGAGCCAAAAACAGCTGACCATCTGTTTTTATATGGCCTCTGAGATAAAAATGATTTTTACATTTTTAAGTGGCTGAAAAAAATCAAAAGAATAATATTTTGTAATAGGTAAAAATTACATGAAATTCAAATGTCAGTGTCCACAAACAAAGTTTTATTGAAACATAGTCACACATTTGTTTATGGACTGTTTGTGGCTGTTTTCACACTACAACTGCAGAGTTAAGTGGGTGTGACAGAGGCCATGTGGCCTGCAAAGCCAAAAACATTTACTATCTGACCCTTTAAGAAAAAGTCTACTCTACATCATTTCCTAGGGACCACCATGAGGAAATATATATACATAAAGGCATCTTTGTCATCTCACTGATTCTATGATTTTAGGTGCTTCCCGATGACAGTTATTAAAATAACTACTCAATGGCAAGGTTTTGGAGAAAAGGGAACCCTTGTACACTGTTAGTAGGAATGTAAATTGGTGCAGCCACCATTGAAAACGCTAAAATTAAAAATAGAACTATCATATGATCCAGCAATTCCACTTCTGGGTATATATTTGAATGAAATGAAATCATTTTCCCAAAGAGTTATCTGCACCCCCACAGTCACTGCATCATTGTTTACAATAGCCAAGACATAGAAACAACCTAAGTGTCCACTAACAAATGAATGGATAAAGAAAATTTGATATATGTGTTATATACACACACACACACACACACACACTGGAATGTTATTCAACCATTAAAAAAAAAAAGGAAGTCCTACCACTTGATACAACAAAGATGGAACTTGAGGGCATCATGCTAAGTAAAATAAGTCAGACAGAGAAACAAATACTGTATGATCTCACTTATATGTGAAATCAAATAAAACCAAACTTATAGAAATAGATATCAGATTGGTGGTTGCCAGAGACAGGGAGTAAGAAACGAATGAATTAGATGAAGGTGATCAAAAGGTACAAACTTCCAGTTATAAGATAAATAAGTTCTGGTGATGTAATTAATGTACAATATGGTGACTATAGTTGACTATATTGTATATTTAAAAGTTGTGAGAGTAAATCTTAAAGGTTTCATCACAAGGAAAAAATTATAACTATTTGAGGTACTGAATGTTAACTAATTTTATTTTAGTAATCATTTTTCAGTATATTCATATATCAAATCATTGTTATACAATGTTGTATGTCAATTATATCTCAGTAAAACTGGGAAAAATATAATAACCACTCAATAAGAGCCTGTTAATACTTGCATGTTACTGAACTTCATTAAAAAGCTATAACATGCCCCTGGACTTAAGATTAGATGAGCTGAGTGTCATCTATGTCATCATGGGGACTGTACAATAAATCTTGAACACATTTGGGAAATAACAGACCAAAATAATGGTTCCCTAAAGTACCTGTCTATTTCCATGAACTTCCTGAAGGCCTCCAGATTAGGACGAGGTATGGGTACAAGGCCTATGCAAGAGCGGAGAGAATCTTCTTCAGAACCAAAGCCAGTGTAAGGTGGAAATTTCCTTTCTATTTTTGGAGGAGATGGAGGCTTGCATGAAATTGAGGTAAAGTTCTCTAGAACAAAACAAAGGCAAATGAAACATCAATATTTTTTTTGCTCTGATTATGGCTGTTTTGAAAGGTTTGTTATGTTTTCAGGATGAACATGGATATCTTTGTAGACTATTTTAAACTCTTTCAAACAAAACAGCAAAATCCTGTGAGGGTAGGTTTCAATCATATTTACTAAAACCACAGAACTCACTCAATAATCGTCATTGGTTCAAAAGAAACTATGTTGAATAAGTAAATATTTATCTTTTGTCATCATATCCTATTTCTGAATATATTTTTCATCCTGATTTTTCCAATGATATGAAAATTCAAACTTAGAACTTTATGCCACCCATTCCATATTTTAAACTGTAGTTTAGCTCTCTCTTATGTTTAGTCAACACTCAATAATAAAATTCCTTTCCAAACAGAACTGGCTCCTGACTAGTCTGTCTTTACTTTCCTATCTACTATCCCCTCATCCTGTGCACATCCTTTAAACCCTCTCCCTTTCCCCAAACTCAACTCCAAGCCATGGCCCTTCACTGTCTAGTTAAAAAACAAGCCCTGGCTGGTAGGGCTTAGTGGTTAGAGCGCTGGCTTGCACACCCAAGGGTCGAGGGTTCAATACCCAGTGAAGGGTATATATCTCGGGTGCAGGTTCCATTCTTGGCCCCAGTGAGGGTGTATGCAGGAGGCTACCAATCGACGTGTTCCTTTCACATCTCTTTCTTTCTCTCTCTCTCTCTCTCTCTCCTTCCCTCCTTCTCTCTCTTCCTTCCTCCCTCTCTTCAACTCTCTCTAAAAATAAATGCAGGATTAAAAAAATAAATAAATAAAAAAAGCCCTGGCCAGTTTGGCTCAGCGGTTAGAGCATCCACCTGCGGTCCAGAGAGACCCGGGTTCGGTTCCCGCTAAGGACATGTACCTCGGTTGCAGTTTGTCCCCGGCCCTGGTTGGTCGTGCGGGTGGCAGCCACTCGATGTGTCCCTTTCGCATCGATGTTTCTCTCTCTCTCTCTTCCTCTCTCTCCCTCCCACTCTATCTGTACAAAAAATGGAAAAATGTCCTCGGGTGAGGATTAAAATAAATAAATAAATAAAAATCAATGGAAAAATATCCTTGAGTGAGGATTAACAACAACAACCACCCAAAAAAACCCACAACAAACTAAACCAAAACAAACAAACAAAAAAACAACCTTTTTGTCACCAACCGCCACTCCAGGTTGCTCTTGTTACTGCCCACAAAAAGACTGTAATTAAATTAAAAAGCAATGAAGCAAAAAAGTAAAAAATAAGCCCAAAACAAACCAACCAAATAAAACTTTTAAAATAGCCAGCACCCACTCCCTCAAAAGAAGTGTTAAGGCCTGGCCAGTGTAGCTCAGTGGTTGAGCGTTGACCCATTCACCAAGAGGTCGCTGGTCGCTGGTTCGATTACCAGTCAGGGCACATGCCCAGGTTGTGGGCCCAGTCTCCAGTGGGGGGCATGCAGGAGGCGGCCAGTTGGTGTTTTCTCTCATCGATGTTTCTCTCTCTCCCTCTCCCTTCATCTCTCTCTAAGATCAATAAAGAAAAAAAAAATTTTAAAGGAGTGTTAAGTAATCAATAATATTGGTTTTCTTTATTATCATCTGTGAAAAAGGAGAGAAGGAGAGCTAGCTATCTGTAACAGCCTATGAGCTTTTAGGCACTCATTTGTGAGGCTGTACAAACTCTGAGACACAACTGTGCTCTCTACAGCAAATAACACATTGACCTAATAGATTCAAGTCACTTGTGTTTGTCCCACCAAAAATGGCAAAAAAGATGCCAGGATCTTTCCTAAAACAAAACAAAACAATATAGTGCCTGGAATCTAATTTATACTTCTTTCCCAAACTTGAGTATCCATAGGTATTGCCATCCATGACTGAAAGAAATTCACATAACCAATGATTTCCTTTTCCATTGTTAAAGTTCCAATAGGAGGAAGAATCCAGATTTAGTGCACACCTCTGTAATTGAAAATATGCAACAATTTGTCATACAGGGCAACCTAACTCTTAAAATTGAAGCACTTTTTAAAAAAATACTGATTGATTAAAAGGTTAAGGGTTTGAGGCTATTTCTAATTCTAATTTGAAAATGTCTTCCAATTTCACATTTCCTTAGACTTCATCACAGCCTTTGTGTGAACTCCCCTCAAGCGTAATGCCCAAAAGAGTTACTGTTCTATCCTAACAGAAACTTCTCACAGAAGACAGCATCAAGTATTTCTCACTGACTAAGTGAAAGGGGGCGATCCGACTGCCTGTACAGAAGTGACTCATAAGCCTCTCCTATTGCTGTCTTTGTGGCAAAGAGAAGTTTTGGTAATTAAAGAGGAAAGTTTAAATCTTGGAATCAGGCAGAATTGCAGTAGACCCTATCATTTCTAACTGTTACATGAAACCACCGACTGCTACCTTCATTTCATTGAGAGGACCATAGGAATGAAAGGGAGTGCTCTGTGTGATTACTAGAAAATTGGGACATGATCACTTTCTTCTAACAAGGGACCTATACAACTCTACATATTAATCTGAGCAGTCTAACCAAAATTGGACACATATTAAATAGCAAAGTAATTAAGAATGCATTCTATACTTTCAGATTTCAGAAATTACAGATTTCATAACACACTGTTGTTTTCTCAACTACATAATTTTTGCAACGCATTTAAGTAACAAAAGAACCAATTTAGAGTATTCCTCTACACCCACAGTGCCATCTAGTGCATAAAACTTGAGAACTGTTCCATTCCATCATGCCTGACTGTTCTAACACCACATACATGTTTTTGGATATTCTGACTCAATATATCATTTCTCTGGATAATAGCTTACATTCACAATGCTTTGTACTTGTACCTGAATAAGTTTCTTGTCTTTGGTTTTCCATCATCCCAGCATCCTGCATTTTTCAGGTGTTAAATAATATTTGGTGAATGAAAAAGTATACATTTTTATACAAAGCGTCTTCCCAAATATCTTCTTAAACTGACACTCCACTGGATCTTGAGACACACCTGTTTCTTAAATAGTCTGAATCCTCTAATTCCAAGTGACTTGTAAAAACATATATATTGGATGTTTATATATAATTAACTAAATTCCAATAAATTTACAGTGATGTGATATATTTTTTAATTTAAAGGAATCTTAATGTTCATTCACAGTGATTTACTATTCACCATCTTAGTTGGAAACAATTGCTGGGAAAAGCCTTCAATTACCTCAAAGTTCATTTTGTATGTTCTAGTAACCCAGATATGGACTCGGCTTTAGTGAGACCTGAAGTTTATATAATTTGGAGCTCTTCAAGACAAAGAACTCCAAATTATTAAAACCAAATTAGGCCCAAGGCTTTGGACTGGGGCCCCTGCAAAGGAAAAACCCCAAAACTTCATAGTAATTAACTTCACGGTAAATCCATCTCTGCTTGTACCCAATGCCCAGGTGAAATGATGTTCATGGGATGTTCATTTTGGAGGCAACTGACCAGTGAATCACATGATTTTCTACTTTTAGCTAGAAAATCCTTAGAAATCATCTAATCCTCTTCACTTCATAGGGGAGGAAAAAGAGGTAAATTTGTTAACTCCATTGAGGCCATATGGTGAGACTAGAATTTCACCCCCGTCACCTATCTTGGGATGGATGGCAAATTTGCTCAAATGATCATTAAGCTCTCATCTAGGATGTCCTGCTGCTTCTAGCACCAAGAGTTCAGAGATGGCTAGAGATGACTCCAAAAATCAAAGGTGCTTTACGTTTTTGTTCATCTTTAATATCAGTACAGCCTATTAAGTGTTGAAGGGCAATGGGAATGAATGGTCCTGTTACTAGTTTGGTTGCCTCAGTCATTAAGAATCGATAATAAGAAAGTGCTCTTGATGACGAAAAAATAATAATTAAATGAAGGAATTCTAAGTACAAACAGTTTACATTCAAATCCCTGTCCCTTCGTCCCTTCAGTGAAAGAAACACCTGTTGGAGCCTCTGGAGCCTTTTCCAACCTTCATGCTACAAGAAAATCCGACATATGTCCATCTGCCAGTACGTGTTCAGCCACATGAAATAATGAGGGAGTGACATGTTACAGTCCACAGGCAAGCCTGGGTCAGTGGGATGACCAAGGTACCTAGTGCAGGTGGGGGGGGGGGGCAGAGAGATCACACTAGACTGTTTTGTGGAAGAATTCTATGGAATCACCTTCTCCTTAGAATCCTTAAATGCATTTTAAAAATCTCATCTTTTTAGGAGTCAGATTGGATTTTACACAGGGGTACAGATATCTCTTGGATTTCTATCAAGCCCTCTGTTTCCACATAAATAGAAAGCTTACTCAATCAGTTTTCTTGGGGCTGTTCTCTTAGTCTGTCTGACACTTTTTTCTCCCTCCAAATATGTTGTAATACCATTAGTTAAAAGAAAGGTCTAAAGCATCAAGGTTGCACACTGCATTAGAAATATCCCTCTGGGGGGAAAAAAAAAAATGTATCCCTCTGGCTTCCTCTTAGGGAGGTCCCTAGCTGTGTTATTGGCACTTGTCAGCACCTCCCTGTGGCACTATAGAGTGGAGACACCAGGTATTCTACTGACCACTATTACTGACAAGGAAGAAAATGTAACTATAATTATTATTGGGACTTTGTCTTGGTTTGAGCATCAAGGATACCAAAATATAATGTATAGAATTTGGTTAGTCTTAGAATTTTAGAAACAGATCAATTATAAACAAAATTAAAATGTCAAAAGTAATTATCTAAGTAACATTAAGTATATTAATTTAACCTTACCAAAAAGTCAGAAAAAGCAAATATAAAGATTGCAAGAGAGTATTTATTCATTCCCCACCTACCCTGCCTCGTGGATATAATTTCTAGTTATTAGTTACATTAAGTACGCTGTTGTTACTCAAGAAATGTTGTGTAATAAATAGTGTCTGCTAAATTGGATATTTTAACATATGTTATGAGAAATATAAAAAGTCAGCATGACTATAAAATGCATCATAATTTTTCATTTGCATAATTTTCTGTTTAAATGCATATGTTCATGTTATATTAGCTGTAAAGGCACAAATTACATTTTACATAATATAGTAAGTTTATATAGTGAATAAAAGTGAATTAAGTGAAAAAGAAATTAAGCACTAGGGCTCAACCGAAAAGGACTATAGGGCATTTGAAAACCAAGGACAGCTCAATTTGGAGTGCACCGTGAACTTTGGACTCTCAAAGTTCCCTGCAAACCTGTTAAGAGATAATGAACCATGTCTCTCCAGCACCACATTCATTTTCCCAAATGCAATCTTTATAGTCTCCAAATCAAGCTGACAGACAAACATCAACCAAATGTTGGACTTTATGTTTAAGGGATCATATGATGTCTTAGAACCTTCACCACATCCTTTATTTTAAGGTAATCAGTCAGTAGGAAATAAGAAAATGTTTTCAGTGACTTATTTTTTTTTTAATTTTCAAGTATGTACTGAAGACCTGTTGATTCTAAATAAGCATTTACATTTATTAAAGACCAAGTTCTCCTCCCAGTGATCTAAAGGTTACTAGCAGCGTCTTAACAGCACCTACAACCTGCAGGTTCCTGGCTATCTCTTGCCCACAGCATTCAAAAAAAAAAAAAAAAAAAAACCATGCCCAACTGTGTCCAGTAAAGAGTACCAATGTTAGAAAATAAAATAAGGCTACCAATATGGCCTCATAAGGCCCACAAGTTTTTACTAATTTGGCAGGTAGATGCAAGGGAACAAATCCCCTTAACAAACTGAAGAGAGAAATTGACAGCCTTATTTATTTTTATTTTTTCCAACCTCTTAGTTCAATCAGTGTGCCTTCTTTCACAATGTAAAGATTCCCAGGAGGCCAGGGATACTACACAGTGGGGGACACCAAGACACATAGGAGGGCTTCCTTCTCATTCTAGAGATGAACGACCTTGTCTTTTAGGAAGTTGTGGTCAATTCTGGCTTCCACCTCATTCCTTGGGAAAGTGTGCTCACATGACTACTCCAAGGTTCAGAGAGCAGAGGAGTAAGCATCCTCTACCCCAGCTCCAAACCTCAATCTGTGAGGTTAGCAACTCCCACCATCTGTACTTAGCCTACCACCCAGCACGTACCTGGAGCCTACAGTAGAAGGCCAGAAAGGGTGCAGAGCTAGCTGGCAGGTTTAACAAATGAAAGGTTTATTTTCTGGCTTCACAACAGGTCCTCCACCTGTTTTTTTATGACTCTCATAACACATGTAACATGCTGTAAGTCTCTGCTCCCCTTCCAGCCTAGAAACTCCTTACTGACCTCTATAGCTTCAAAGTCTACTAAAATAACCTGCACCTAATAGGTGTCTAATAAATCACTGGTTTTCATTTTGAACTGAACTAACCTGAATGAAATTGAAATCTAGGAAAAGAGAAGCTAGAAATCTGGCTGAGTCTCTCCAGGAAAGGTAGAGCAAACTGGCAGAAGAAAATTCCCCAGAGAACTCAAATAATTATATCCATTGTGGTAAACAAGAATGCAGTGAAAAGAAAAGCATTTAGATTTCCGTTTTGATTGACGCAAACATTTACCCATATTGTAGTGAGGCAGAGGGCTATAAGGGGAAATGGAAGCCTCTGGTCATTGGGCAGACAAGTTCAAATCTTGGCTCACTCTTTACTTGCTGTATGACCTTCGACAAGTTAGCCCATTTTAAGCCTCAGTTTCTGTGCCCCTAAAGTGGGGATAATGAGCCTACCCTTGTAGAAAAGGAAAAAAGAAAACATCAAATGCCTGGTAGATATAAAATGTTCAATAAATAATAGCTATTATGAGTTTAGCATTTAAAACTCAAAAGTAAAATCTTAACCAGGGAACAAAGACTCTAAGTTTCCAATATTATTTTCTAATTTATAGACGTATCACTTACCAATTCCATATTTTGTCTTATAATAAGTCTTTGTAAACTCATCACAGTCACAAAGGAGTACTTTCCTTCCCCACACATTGATGGTGGTTCCTACGGACAGGTCACTATCTTTGTAAAACTCTTGTTCTAATTTTCCCATCTAATAAAAACAAAGGAACACAATGTTGGCACCACAGACCCTCCAAAGATCTAACTGTTTCCAAAGGAAAAAATATATTAAAAAAAAACAAAACCTCAATTATGTAATTTATAACCAAATTTTAAAAATCAAACCAAATGACAAGTAGTTGATATTAACATTTTAAAACATTCTTTTAGCAATGTAGTCTTACCCAATAGCAATGCAAGGCATATATTTACATATGCACTTAAGTATGTTTATTATTGATAAACAACAATGCAATGTATGCATTTATATATTCATTCACTTCACAATCAATCTCACAAGAGAAGAATATGTAACTCAACCCACATTTCAGGTTCAGGGATATCACATTGGAAACAGTAATAAAATGTAAGATTCCTCACCTTGTATTTATCCAACAGGTAGCCATGCACTCGGCTCACTCTATAGCCACTATACACATTGAGAACTACGCGATCTGTTACTTCGCCTGGTTGATAGACTCCAGGTGGGCCATACTGGAAGACAAAACCAAAGCAAGATGTGGTGGATGGCCTCTAAACCCCTTCAGACTGGACTATACTCCACCTATCCATCAAAACCCTGATAAAGCCCCATCTTTCCCCATGACCTCTCCCATCCTACTGGCCTGTCCCCAATCCAAAGCTCCATAGCACCTATCGCAGGAATAAACCACATTTTATGATTCTCTAATTGATTCATCAGCAGTCATCTTTTCTCTTCATTCAACTACAAACCATGCTTTGCCTTCTTTTCTTTACTCTGCTTAGCATCCTGCCTGATCCTGAACTCAGAATGCATTTGCTGGCTGAGAGAGGCAGTGTGGTGACATGGCAAGAACAATAGAATGTGGTCAGCCTTTAACAGAAATTGAAGTGAACCATGGAACTCCTCAGTTCTACACATGCTGGAGGTAGTCCAAGCAGTTGTGTGAGCTGCAAGAAATACCTTAATTAACTTACAAATTCACAGTTATCTGTGTGTCATATACAGATGAGAAATCTGAATCATCTCGGATACATGTGACATAATATGTAAGTTAAACATGTGAATTTATTATGTGTGGGGTATAAGTAAGCTACGTAACATAGAAAAACAGTACATATGGACATAAACTTTATGTTCGCCACTTACTAGTTAAAGGACTTGGGGCCAGATATTTATCTTTAGTTTCATATAGCTACAACAGTACTTATTCTTTGCTTTCTCAAAAGATGTTGAGAGTGCCAGGGGAACACCTACCGCTACTGTATCTTTCCCACAAGAGAATGTAAGCAAGCTCTCCATGAAGTAGAACTTAATCCATTTTATATATCACTGCAACCCCAGAGCTGACATACAGTTGACAATAAGTATGCGTTCAATGAATGAATAAATGAAGTAATTGATGTGCAGGCACACTGCAAATGTTAGGTGTGTCATTATTTTATATTCAGCCTATTTATCAAAGCAGTCTTCCCAGGTATCTGCTGGTCACCTGCTGTCCATACCCCAGAGCTCCCTCTCAGACAAATTCTGCCTATCACCACCACTACCACCACCTCTCCCAGCAATACTACAGGGCTTCTGGCTATGGGTTCAAAAAATCTTGGAGAGCCTCCTGTCTAGACCACATAACCAGCAGTCTGTTTGCGTCAGAAATAAGTGTTACAGTCACCTCTTCAGCAGCACTAAGAAATGTTAAAAAATATTTAATCTAAATAAGAAATGAAATGTAACATAGAACTGTGAAAAAGCCTTTATGTTTCCGTATCCTTACAGGTATTTATGTATAGGTCCTTAGATAGTGTTTTTTTACTGTGTTACCTCATTCTATTTATAGTTACCTCTAGGTGGAAGCCTTGTTAACTACATTTTAGAGATAATAAAATACACTCAGAGAGGTTAAGTGACTTGCCCAAGGTCACATAGCTATTAAGTGCAGAATCACAACTCTAATCCAGGTCATCTATATTTGGATCATTTTTGGCTGTATTCAAGTTATGCTAGCTCTTAAATACCCATAAATATGTGTAGAAATCAGTCTGATAACTTTCAATAGCAAATAAAATGCAAAAGCTGCCACTGCTGCTAGCTAGTGGCTACCTGGTGACTGGTAGTTACTCTAAGAAGTTACTCCTGTGTGTGTGTCACAACACAAACCAATACAATGGGATCTCCTTAGTAGGCTACAGAGGCCAGAAACCAGTATCCCATCCAAGACCATAAGCAATTCTTTTACTAAAGAGTCATTTATCTTCATAATACAGATTGTGAACTCAATATTGAATAGATAATTTCTTGTGCATTTGACATTTTCCCTTTATTTGCCTTGTGCCCAGAATATTCCAACTCCAATTTGTCATTTCCAAGATGCATATTAATATAGAGCACAAAATGAAAGTTTTCTAAACATTTGCACTAATATATGATAACTGTCATAACACATGACATTCCAGTGAGTGACTACAGTCTTTTAGCTCACAAGCAAACTCAGAAAGTAGTTGTGTCCACTGCTCACCTTGGGCAGTTTTCCCCTCTGGAGGAAATATGACATAGGATCCCGGCCTGAGTTGTGGGGCAGCAATTCTTTGATTTCGATAGTATCATCAGACAAAAAATAATGCAAGATGAGTTGTCTGCGGTCCCCAAACAATGAGACTGAGTCATCCCACAGGCAGAAGAAACGCAAAACCTTCCTATCATACTCGAGGAATTGTTTCAGAGTGTCGAAGGACTCATAGGGACGTAAGGGCTGGACGCATTCTAGTGTCTGAAAATGAAGAAAAGTTTCATAATAGTTGTGGTTTGGTTACAAGCACTTCTGGGATGCAAGCAATCCAAGAACATAAAGGTATCTTTTCCATAGACCATTCTATTATATTTTTTTATTTCAACTAACAATATATGTATACATTTATATTTAGATGTATATATGAATTATAACCAGTTTTAACCTTAAAAATATAATCAAGTATGAGGAAGCTTTCATATTAAACATTATTTCAATACACTAAAATATATTTCTATAATGTGTTTAAAAACTGATTTTTCTCAAAGACTTAAAATTCTTGTTTAATAAAAGACAAAAATAAGTAGAGTGACAGAAATTAGAATAGCAATTGCTGCTTGGTAGGAGATTGACTGGAAAGGGAAATTTCTGGGGTGATGAAAATATTCTATGTCTTGATTTTTATGTTAGTTACTAAATTGCATACATTTTTCAAAACTTGTTGATCTGTATGCTTAAAATCTATACACTTATGTTAATTATATCTCAGTAAAACATGGTGTGTTTTTCAATAAAATTCATATCTGTATATCTTTCTTACTCATTCAAAGATTTTCGTGAGGGTAAAAGGGAAGAAATATATTCATGGTTTTATTTTGCTCAAAAGCTTTAGATATTGAGGATCTGAAAGGCCATGGAAACAGAAGCAGAACAAATAGAAAACTTCCCAGTCGGCACAGAACCAGTGCCTGGGCTCTGTCTCCCAAACCAGAAACCACTAGCTCTGCAGTCTTCTTGGTGCAACTTTTCTCTATTTTCATGTTCCCAGCCCAGTCTTGGAGCAAAATTTCTCATTCTATCTGATGTGTCCAAATAGGATTGTTATATAAAAGTGTTCATTGGCAAGGGAGGTGTAATCCCACATCAACTTACGTAATATGATGTGTGAATTCTCGAAATTTTGTACCTGTCTAGGGCAGTCTAGGTGCAGACTTACCCCAAGAAAGGAGAGAGACATGATGGTCTTTCAGAGGCTCTCTGGTCTTATCCTTGATACTTAAATAAAATTATGGGACCTCTACTTTTGTTGACTGAAAAATGTTTCTTCAGCATCATAAGGCTTATAAGAAATGTACTATTGATTACATACCATTGGAGCTCTTTTCAGTTTAAGTTAAATTGTTTAATTTTAACTTTACATTTCAATGCAGCAAGCACTGGAGAAGTAAAAGCATTAAAATCAATATAAAAGCTTCTTATTAAACTCCTAATTTTCCACAGATTTCTATATTTATTGAAGAGCTTTCTCCCTGAGGGAACAAATGCTAAAATGATTCTCCCAATCTGAAAGGAAATTACTTAAAACATTTCTTGGATGTTTTTGGTATTTAGTCTCGATTTCTGGCACAAAACAATTTTTTCTTTATAAACCTATAAAATTTCACAGTACTCTACACATTTCATATAATGCATAATCATTCACAATCACTAACATATAATACCAAGTGTTAGTGAATAAATGCAGCCATATGTAAAGGGTAGTAATTCATTTGGATCCATTTATTTTAGGTTCTTTCTGCTAGTTCTAAAGACTTTCTATTTATCTAGATTATTTTATCTAGGGCATTTGGAAAAAAATAAAAATGAGCCCAAACCATAAATTTCCTTGCATGCCAAGATACACAGGTATAATGCCACAAGGATTTCACCTTGGATACTCCAAGATCAATAATATATATTTTTTAGGAAGGTTATATGCCTACAACATTAAACAATAATTCTGCTGGGGCTAGAAAGCAGAAACAGATGAATGACCCTACATGCAAATTTTGACAAGAGATCAAAGAAAAATCAAAGAAGAATTTCATTCTAAATTTTATATTATCTTTCTGCAAGGAAGTGAATTACAAGTTTTAGAAACAATAAAAATGAGATTAAACTAATCTGTAGGGATAGAAATGAGAACAGTTGTTAACCCTGGGTGGAGAAAAGGACTGATTAGAGAAAAAGGCATGAGGGTACTTTCTGGAGGGCAGGGTGAGGAAATGTTCTATATCTTGATTTGAGTGAGGATTATATGGGTGTATGTATTTTTTAAGACTCATCCAACTGTATACTTAATTTCTGTGAATTTTACAGTGTATAACCATACTCCAATAAAAAGGAAAACAAATGACAATAATTAAAATCAAGGTAAGACGCAAAAAACTTGAATTCAAACCCCAGTAAGAAGACTGGTTAGGTATGTAAACTTCCACATGACACTTGCCCTTTTGGGTGTTCAGATTATTTTATTAAACATAAAATTTGGGTCATGGGATCATTAAAAAAACTTTAGAAAGAAAACAATGATACATCTAACACTTATTCCTTCCTTCCTACACTAATTGGGGTCAGACTTTCCTTTCATAATGTGGGTACATCAGAATCATTGCCCTTCTCACTCCTCCAGAACATCTCTGTATCTGATGCTGCCATAAAGGGAGCTGGGAGTCCCAAGGAAGAAGGGGAAAGGTAAAAGGTGTACCCAAGGCTTGGTTCAGTAAATCAGTGGAAAAGAACCAAAGATTTTCCCAGAGTTAGGGAACTAAATTGGGAAAAGACAAGCCAGGTAAGTGTGGGCCCACTGTCAGTAACTACAAAAGCAATTGCGGGCTCTTAGAAATTGCCCCATGTGGGTGGCTCACTGAAGACTCCTACTGCCTGGAAGGGAGACTCTCCATGGAGAGAAATGTGGGTAGGGGCAGTAAGTGAGACTTTCCTGCACTGAGATCCACACTCAGACTTCCCTCAGCCTAAAAGAGAAGAGGACAACAACAGCAACTATAGCTCCAAAAGTTCTTTCACATCTGCATCAGAAGTACCAATACCCTCCTATTAAGTCTCTAGAGCAATTCTCATTCTGAAGAAAAGAACTCACAATGTATCAACTTCTTACCTCTTTCCTCATCTTCGTGTAAGGATCTTCTGGACACTCTCCTGGAGGGTTTAATTTGATTCCTATTTTCTTCAAAAAGTTTTTTGTGAATGCATCACAGTCATAAATCTTGAAAGTCCGGCCATAAAAAACAATGTCTATGTTGATATTGAAGTGATACACAGTATAAAACTGATCACAATCAGGAGGTGGGAGAGGAATTCGATGACGCCGGATAAAAGTCCCTGTGGTATGAAATAAAATACAATTGTTTTATCGTGCAGCAGAAGAGGTCACAGCACATCTCAGTGACAGCCCCAAATGCTTTCCCAAAACAGTAATTTGGGCAAAGGGCTGATTCTTGGAGGCAGCATTAGTATGTTCAAACTCTGAGGAAGCCAGAGGAAGCCGAGACTTCTGAGGTCCAGAGTTATTTGAAGTCTTACATGTTATTAGAATTGCCTAAGTGGTAGTAGAGAAGTACTTTAATAAACCATAAAGACTAGGGTGGGAGGAAAGAGGGGGCCGTAAACAGAGTGAACTAATGCACCAGACACTGCCACCATGCCTTTTCCCGGAACAAGCATGGTCACTTTCACCCACTTACACTTAATGTGAGCACACTAAAAGAGTCACTAAGAGTGCACCATGGCAATGGCTTATGATGATGCCTTTTCCTTCTCAGCTTCTGGGTGTCCCTTCAGGTCTTGTGTTCTAAGCTGTGAGAGGGGGAGGGTGTGGGAGGTCTCTGATATGACAATGTGAAGGAAGGAAGAGAAGACAACTTTGACAGTATAAGTACTAATCACCTACAGCAGTTACTGGAAGAAATCCACTTGAACTGAGTTGGAGGGTGATACATAGGCCTCCCACACTGGGCTTAGGGTTCACATCCTCGCCATTTGAGGGCCTGCACCTGTGTGTGCCCCACCATTCAGACAAAAGTCACTAAGGTCGATGTGACATCAGCAGTGTGATTAATGACCAGACAGATTTGGTGACATCTAAAAACTTTTCTGGAAAAGATTCCTTTGCTTCTTTGATTAAGCTTTTGGTATTATAAATAGGATGTTCTGCCTTTAGGATTAAATAATGCTAATATGTGTTTGGTTTTATGTACAACCAAATTCAGGTTTTCCCTTTCAAATGGCAAAGGTCTCATTTAATTATGCTTCTCTTTCATTCTTTCAGAATAATTTAAGAAAAGGTGACACTTTTTTGTAAAAAAGAGGCCCCTCTTATATGCTTTATAAAATATTCAATATTAGTACTTTATATTAAATCTTTGACACATTTTTAGTATTTTTTAAGATGCCCCCAACCCCACCCACAGGCTGCATGAGAATTAGACCCACCTGTGTCCCTATAGCTTCCTGTGCTTCCGTCTATAGTAGCTCCAACCACACTATTTTAACTGTGTGGTTAGTTCTTGGTCTGGTACTTACTATAAGCATACTGAGAAGAGATTCTGTATTCCCTGAGGCAGTAGGTTATAAGAGCAAATACTTTAGAGGAATCCTGCATAAATTCAAAACTTTCCAACTCTTACAGCAATACTTGTATCAGACAAAATAGACTTTAAAACAAAGGCTACAGCCTGACCAGTGTGGCTCACTGGTTGAACGTTGACCCAAGCACCAAGAGGTCACCAGTTCAATTCCCAGTCAGGGTACATGCCAGGGTTATGGACCAATCGATGTTCTCTCTCATCTCTCTCTCTCTCTCTCTCTCTCTCTCTCTCTCTCTCTCTCTCTCTCTCCCCCTTCCTCTATAAAATCAATAAAGAAAAAATATTTCAAAAAAACACAAAAGCTATAATAAGAGACAAATAAGGACTTAACTTAAAGATAGAGGAATCAATCCAACAAGAGGATATAACTCTTGTAAACATTTAGCACCCAATATAGGAGCATCTACATATATAAAGCAAATCTTGATGGACATAACAGAGAGAGCAACACTAATAACCTTAACAGGGGACTTTAACACCACATTGACAATAATGGATAGCTCTTCCAGACATAAAATTAACAAGGAAAGAGTGGTCTTAAATTATACAGTAGGCCAGAAGGATTTAATTGATATTTTCAGAGATTTTTACCCCAAAGCAACAGAATATACACTCTTTTTAAGTGCACATGGAAAATTTTCCAGGATAGACCACATGTTAGGCCATAAAAAAATACTCAGCAAATTTTAAAAACCTGAAATCATATCAAGCATCTTCTCTGACCACAGTGGTATGAAACTAGATATCAACTACAAGAAAAAAACCCTGAAAAGTACACAAACACAGGGAGCCTAAAAACATGTTACGAAACAATGAATAAGGTAACAATGAAATCAAGGAAGAATTCAAAAGATACCTTGAGACAAATGGAAATGAAAACACAGCAACCCAAAATCTGTGGGACACAGAGAAATCAGTCTTAACAGGGAAATTCATAGCAATACAGGTTTACCCAAGAAAGAAAAATCTCAAATAAATAATCTAACCTTATACCTAAAGAAAAGACCTAGAAAAGTACAACAGAGAAAGCTCAAAGTGAGTAGAAGAAAGAAAATAACAAATATCGATTATTCTAGAAAAATGGCGGCGAAGTGAATGGAGGGACCCAGACCGTCTCCCAAGACCAAACTGGATTTACAAGGAAAACAAAGGCAAACCGTCAGGAAAGGGCAGCTGAAGGACACCTTGGAGGACCACTTAACCAGAAACACCCACTCAGTCCTGGTAGGCTTGCGAGGACGGGAGAGGGGACCAAGGGCCCAGGGTCCGCAGCGGCCTGGGCAGGGGCCAGGGAACTAGAGGGGAAGTTAACTCTACAGTCTTTCTTTCCACCGTGCACGGCCTGGAAACCCTGTTGCCGGCTAGGCTAGGCTCTCTGCTGAAGCCGCACAGACTCGCAGCCGGCCAGGCTAGGCTCTCTGCTGAAGCCGCACAGACTCGCAGCCGGCTAGGCTAGGCTCTCTGCTGAAGCCGCACAGACTCGCAGCCGGCTAGGCTAGGCTCTCTGCTGTAGCCGCACAGACTCGCAGACCCCAGGCAAATCGGTGGGACCGGGGAACGCGGTGGAGAGTTAACGCTACCGCGTCCCTCCCTGCCGTGCACGGCCTTGGAAACTCTGCAGCCGGCTAGGCTAGGCTAGGCTCTCCGCTGGAGCCGCACAGACTCGCAGCCGGCTAGGCTAGGCTCTCTGCTGAAGCCGCACAGACTCGCAGACCGCAGGCAAATCGGTGGGACCGGGGAACGCGGTGGAGAGTTAACGCTACCGCGTCCCTCCCTGCCGTGCACGGCCTTGGAAACTCTGCAGCCGGCTAGGCTAGGCTAGGCTCTCCGCTGGAGCCGCACAGACTCGCAGCCGGCTAGGCTAGGCTCTCTGCTGAAGCCGCACAGACTCGCAGACCCCAGGCAAATCGGTGGGACCGGGGAACGCGGTGGAGAGTTAACGCTACCGCGTCCCTCCCTGCCGTGCACGGCCTTGGAAACTCTGCAGCCGGCTAGGCTAGGCTAGGCTCTCCGCTGGAGCCGCACAGACTCGCAACCGGCTAGGCTAGGCTCTCTGCGGAAGCCGCACAGACTCGCAGACCCCAGGCAAATTGGTGGGACCGGGGAACGCGGTGGAGAGTTAACGCTACCGCCTCCCTCCCTGCCGTGCACGGCCTTGGAAACTCTGCAGCCGGCTAGGCTAGGCTAGGCTCTCCGCTGGAGCCGCACAGACTCGCAGGCGGCTAGGCTAGGCTCTCTGCTGAAGCCGCACAGACTCGCAGACCCCAGGCAACTCGGTGGGACCGGGGAACGCGGTGGAGAGTTAAGTCTACCGCGTCCCTCCCTGCGGTGCACGGCCTTGGAAACACTGCAGCCGGCTAGGCTAGGCTCTCCGCTGGAGCCTCACAGACCCCTGGCCCCCAAGGAACTGGGCGGGACCAGGGAACTCGGAGGGACCGGGGAACTAGGCGGAAAATTAATTCTACTGCCTCCCCTCCTGCCGTGCAAGGCCCTGTAGCCGCTGAAGCCGCACAGACTCCTGGCCCCCAGGCAACTCGGTGGGACCGGGGAACGCGGCGGAAAATTAAGTCTACCGCCTCCCCCCCCCCCCCCGCCGTGCACGGCCTGGAAACCCTGTAGCCGGCTAGGCTAAGCTCTCCGCTGAAGCCACACAGACTCCTGGCCCCCAGGCAACTCGGTGGGACCTGCAAACGTGGCGGAAAATTAATTCTACCGCCTCCCTCCCCGCCCTGCACGGCCCTGGAAACTCTGCAGCCGCTGAAGCCCCACGGACTCACGGCCCCCAGGGAACTGGGCGGGACCAGGGAACTTGGCTGGAAATTATTCCCACCACCTCCCTTGCCACCCTGCATGGGCCCTCCTAACGCTATAGCCTGCTAAACTCTCCGCTGGAACCACACAGACTCCCGGAGAACAGGGGACTTGGCGGGATTAAAGTGGGTCCTCCCTGGTGCATCCAAACCCAGGAGAGGGAGCCACAAACAGCAAAACACGAACACCCACTGGGAAAACTTGGCAGACTCCAAAGCCCACTGTGATAACCAAAATGGTGAGAAACAGAAACAAAAGCCAAATGAAAGATCAAGAGACCTCTACAGAAGATGAAATAAATGAGGTGCAGTTAAGCAAGTTAACAGAACTAGAATTTAGAGCCATGATGTTGCGGAAGATCAACAGCATGTGTAAGGACATGAGCAACATGAGTAAAGACATAGAAATGTTGAAAATAAACCATCTGGAAATGAAAAACCAACAGGAAGAAAT
The DNA here is from genome assembly GCF_014108415.1 of Molossus molossus. Taxonomy (NCBI): domain Eukaryota; kingdom Metazoa; phylum Chordata; class Mammalia; order Chiroptera; family Molossidae; genus Molossus; species Molossus molossus. The sequence continues at coordinate 109,910,555 of NW_023425355.1, read as the reverse complement.
GAAGAATGACATATCAGAAATGAAAAACACACTGGAAGGTCTAAAAAGCAGAGTAGGGGAAGCTGAGGACCGGATCAGTGAATTAGAAGACAGGCTAGAAGAAATCAACCAATCAGAAAACCAAAAGGAAAAAAAGATTAAGAAACAAGAAGAGAGCTTAAGAGAATTGTGGGACAACTGGAAACGTAATAATATTCGTATCATAGGAGTCCCTGAAGAAGAAGAAAGTAAGCGAGGGCTAGAGAATATATTCAAAGAAATAGTGACAGAAAACTTCCCTAATTTGGTGAAGGAAGAAGGCATTCAAGTTCAAGAAGCTCAGAGAGCCCCAAGTAAGAAGAACCCAAACAGGCCCACACCAAGACACATAGTAATCAAACTGCCAAAAATTCAAGACAAAGAGAGAATCCTAAAAGCAGCAAGAGATAAGCAACAGGTTACCTACAAAGGAACCCCCATAAGGCTCGCAGCTGACTTCTCACAAGAAACATTACAGGCTCGAAGGGAATGGCATGAAGTAATCAAGGTCATGAAAAACAAGGATCTGAATCCAAGACTACTCTACCCAGCAAGGCTATCGTTCAAAATAGAAGGTCAAATAAAGAGCTTCCCAGACAAAATAAGGCTAAGGGAGTACATTAGCACAAAACCAGCACTGCAAGAAATGTTAAAAGGACTGCTGTAATTACCAGGAGAAATGGGAAGAAAAATAGAACCACACTAAACAAAAATGGCAATAAATAAGTACATATCAATAACCACCTTAAATGTAAATGGACTGAATGCTCCCATAAAAAGACACAGAGTAGCTGATTGGATGAGAAAGCAAGACTCATCTATATGCTGTTTACAAGAAACCCACCTCACAACAAAAGACTCACACAGATTGAAAGTGAAGGGATGGAAAAAAATCTTTCAAGCAAATGGAAAAGAAAAAAAAGCTGGGGTAGCAATACTGATATCTGATAAAATAGACTTCAGATTGAAGGCCATAACTAGAGACAAAGAAGCCCACTACATAATATTGAAAGGATCTATCCAACAGGAAGATATAACATTGATAAACATATATGCACCCAATATAGGAGCACCAAAATATATTAAAAATCTTCTGGAGGACTTCAAAGGAGAAATCGATAGCAATACAATCATAACAGGGGACTTCAACACCCCGCTCACATCACTGGATAGATCCTCTAGACAAAAAATTAGCAAGGAAACAGAGACTCTAAATGAAGCACTAGACCAAATGGATTTAATAGATATCTACAGAGAACTACACCCCAAAACTACAGAATTCACATTCTTCTCAAGTGCACATGGAACATTCTCAAAGATAGACCACATGTTAGGGCACAAACTAAGTCTCTACAAGTTCAAGAAGATTGAAATTATAACAAGCATCTTCTCAGACCACAATGGTATGAAATTAGAAATCAATTGCAAGAAGAACATACAAAGACATTTTAACACATGGAAGCTAAATAGAATGTTATTAAACAATGAATGGGTCACCGAGGAAATCAAGGAAGAAATCAAAAACTTCCTGGAAACCAATGAAAATGAGGACACAACAATACAAAATCTATGGGATGCAGCAAAAGCAGTTCTGAGAGGGAAGTTTATAGCACTACAGGCCTACCTCAAAAAAGAAGAAAAATCTCTAATAGACTACCTAACCTCACAACTTAAAGAACTAGAGAGTAAACAAAAAGAAAACCCCAGAGCAAGCAGAAGAAAAGAAATAGTAAGGATCAGAGCAGAAATAAACGACATAGAGACCAAAAAAACAATCCAGAGGATCAATAAAACAAAGAGCTGGTTTTTTGAAAAGATAAACAAGATTGATGGACCCTTAGCTAGACTCACCAAGAAACAAAGAGAGAGAACCCAAATACATAAAATCAGAAATGAAACAGGAGAGATAACAACTGACCCTACAGAAATACAAAAGATCGTTAACAACTACTATGAAAATTTATACGGCAACAAATTCGAAAATCTAAGCGAAATGGACAAATTTTTAGAAACACATAACCTCCCAAAATTGGATCAGATAGAGATTGAAAACTTGAACAGACCAATAACAACAGAGGAAATTGAAGATGTAATCAAGACTCTTCCAGCAAACAAAAGCCCAGGCCCAGATGGCTTCACAGGGGAGTTTTACCGAACATTCAAAGAAGAACTAATACCCATTCTCCTCAAACTATTTCAAAAAATTCAAGAAGAAGGAAGACTGCCAAACTCGTTTTATGAAGCCAGCATAACTCTAATTCCAAAACCAGAAAAGACACAACAAAGAAAGAAAACTACAGGCCAATATCCCTGATGAACATAGATGCCAAAATCCTGAACAAAATACTAGCAAATCGAATCCAGCAATACACCAGAAAAATTATCCACCATGACCAGGTGGGATTCATCCCAGGGATGCAAGGCTGGTACAATATTCGCAAATCCATAAATGTGATACACCACATAAATAAATTGAAGAATAAAAACCACATGATCATATCAATAGATGCTGAAAAAGCCTTTGACAAAATCCAGCATCCATTTCTGATAAAAACGCTCACCAGTGTGGGAATTGAGGGATCATACCTAGACATAATAAAGGCCATATATGAAAGACCTACAGCCAACATCATACTCAATGGGCAAAAACTAAAAGCATTTCCCTTAAGAACAGGAACAAGGCAAGGATGCCCACTTTCGCCACTCCTATTTAACATAGTACTGGAAGTCTTAGCCACAGCAATCAGACAGGAAGAAAAAATAAAAGGGATCCAAATTGGAAAGGAGGAAGTGAAAGTGTCATTATTTGCAGATGACATGATACTGTACATAGAAAATCCCAAAGACTCCACCAAAAGCTTACTAGACTTAATAAATGAATTTGGCAAAGTAGCAGGATACAAAATTAACGTCAAGAAATCGATGGCATTCTTATACACCAATGATGAACTCACAGAAAGAGAAACTAGGCAAACAATCCCATTTACCATTGCGGCAAAAAAATTAAGATACGTAGGAATAAACTTAACCAAAGAGATAAAGGACCTATTCGCAGAAAACTACAGATCTTTGAAAAATGAAATAGAACAAGATGTAAAAAAGTGGAAGAACATACCCTGTTCATGGATTGGGAGAATTAACATCATTAAAATGTCCATATTACCCAAAGCAATCTATAGATTCAACGCAATCCCCATCAAAATACCAACGGCATACTTCAAAGAATTAGAACAATTACTTCAAAAGTTCATATGGAACCAAAAAAGGCCTCGAATAGCCACAGCAATCTTGAAAAGGAAGAACAAAGTTGGAGGGATCACAATACCAGATTTCAGGTTATACTACAAAGCCACCATAATCAAAACAGCCTGGTACTGGCACAAGAACAGGTATATAGACCAGTGGAACAGAATAGAGAACCCAGAAATGGACCCTAGGCAATATGCTCAATTAATATTTGACAAAGGTGGCAAGAGCATACAGTGGAGTAAGGACAGCCTCTTTAATAAATGGTGCTGGGAAAATTGGACAGCTACTTGCCGAAAAATGAAACTAGACCATCAACTTACACCCTACACCAAAATAAACTCAAAATGGATAAAAGACTTAAATGTAACCCATGAATCCATAAAAATCCTAGAGGAGACTGTGGGCAACAAAATCTCAGACATCATACGCAGCAGAATTTTTACTGACACATCACCTAAGGCAATAGAAACAAAGGAGAAAATGAACACATGGGACTACATCAAACTCAAAAGCTTCTGCACAGCGAAAGATACAATCATCAAAACGGAAAGGCTACCCACTGTATGGGAGAGCATAATTGCCAATGATATATCAGATAAGGGGTTAATTTCCAATACATATAGAGTGCTCACACAACTCCACAAAAGGAAGACAAAGAATCCAATTAAAAAATGGGCAGAGGAACTAAATAGACACCTCTCCAAACAGGACATACAAATGGCTAAGAGACATATGAAGAAATGTTCATCATCACTAATCATCAGAGAGATGCAAATCAAAACAACAATGAGGTATCACCTCACACCGGTCAGAATGGCCGCCATCAACAAATCATCAAACAACAAGTGTTGGCGAGGGTGTGGAGAAAAGGGGACTCTAGTACACTGTTGGTGGGAATGCAGACTGGTGCAGCCACTATGGAAAACAATATGGTGTCACTTCAAAAAATTAAAAATTGAACTCCCATTTGACCCAGTGATCCCACTTCTAGGAATATACCCTAAGAAGCCTGAAACACCAATCAGAAAGAATATATGTACCCCCATCTTTGTAGCAGCACTATTTACAATCGCTAAGATCTGGAAACAGCCCAAGTGCCCATCAGTAGACGAATGGATTAAAAAGCTGTGGTACATATACACAATGGAGTACTACGCAGCGGTAAGAAAGAAAGATCTCTTGTCCTTTGAGACTACATGGAGGGACCTGGAAAGTATCATCCTGAGTGAAACAAGCCAAGCAGAGAAAGACAAATTTCATATGATCTCACTGATTTCTGGAATATAATGAACATAACAGTTTGAGGACAATCCCCTAAGGAGTGGGGAGCTGAGAGAGGGATGAACAACAGAATTTATATGCATATAGGCATGAACAGTGGACATGGACAACAATCGGGGGAAGGGGCGGGGAGGGAAGGGGGAGGGGGGAACCACTGGGGGAAAAAAGGAGAATCATTTGTAACAAAAATTAATCAATAAAAAATAAATAAAAATAAATAAAAATAAAAAAAATAAAAAAAAAGAAAATAACAAATATCAGAGCAGAAATAAACAGAATAGTCTTAAAAATATAACAGCTCAATGAAACCAAGAACTAGTTCTTTGAAAAAATAAACAAGAATGACAAACCTTTAACCAGAATCTTCAAGAAAAAGAATGAGAGGATCCAAATAAATAAAATAAAAAATGAAAGAGAAGTAACAAGTAGAACCACAGAAATGCAAAGGATCATAAGAAAATACTATGAGCAATTAATTTCTAGAAATATACAATCTTCCAAGACTGAAACAAGAAGAAACAGAAAATCTGAACACATTAAGTATAACCAAAGAAGTTCAAGCAGTAATCTAAATCTCCCGACAAATGAAAGTCCTGGACTGGATTGCTTCACAGGTGAATTTTACCAAACATTCAAGGAAGAACTAACACCTATCCTTCTCAAACAACTACTAAAAAATTCAAGAGGAAGGAATATTCCCCATCTCATTTTACAAAGCTGCCATCATCCTGATTCTAAAATCAGATAAAGATACCACAAAGAAAGAAAATTATAGGCCAACTACTCTGATGAATGCAGCTGTAAAAATTTTCAACAAAATACTAGCAAATTGAATTTAGCAATACATTAAAAAGATAACAATAGGAAAATGGCGGTGGAATGAATGAAAGCTACACAGACCATCTCCCAGGACCAAACTGGAATTACAACAAAAATAAAGACAAATCGTCAGGAAAAGGCAACCAAAAAGCAGCTTGGAGGACAACATAAACAGGGACAATGACTCAATCCTGGTAGGCTCACAAAAACACGAGAGGGGGCCGGGAGCCCACGGTCTGCAGCGATCTGGGTTGGGAGTTGCAGAGGCCTCGGCTAGGGAATGCAGTGGCTGCCGCGGCTGGGACCTGTGACCTCGGCTAGGAGCTACACCCTCGGCTGGGAGCTGCCGCAGCCGGAAACAATGGCCTTAGCTGGGAGCGGCACCCTCAGGTTAAAGTCCCAAGTGGCACCACAGCACAGAGCTCGGACAGAGGCTAAATTGGCAGCAGCCACTCACCTTGGGCTCCTGCAGAGGGAGGGCAGACTGGACTGGAACAGTGTGGGGACACTCGGGATTTGGAGGGTGCTCAGACCTTTTGCTGAGTTGCAGCCACGCAGAACTGTGGTCATCTTACTCTTTCCTGGGGCCCTGGGGAGAGGCAATGGCCACTCCCTCAGAGATTCAACCCCACCTGGTGGCCATTGAAATGCAAATTGAGGCCCATTAACAACCAGCATCTGCCCCAACCTTGGGAAATCTTCTTATACTGAGCACCTGAGGGAGTTTTTCATTCAACTCAGAAACCAAGGTTCTTCGGGCTACTAATAGCCTCCAGGCAAAAAGCAAGGGGCTAACTACCATTCCCTGGGCTAGCAACTCTAACGAGGAAAGTTAAGACTTGACAGTGGCATTTAACGTGGGTCCTCCCTGCCTCATCCAAACCTAGGACAGGGATCTACAAACAGCAGAATACCAAGACCCACAGGGAAAATTTGGCAGGCTCCAAAGCCGACTGTGATAGCCAAAATGGTGAAAAACAGAAACAAAAGCCAAATGAAAGAACAATAGACCTCTACCAAAGATGAGATAAATGAGGTGCAGTTAAGCAAGTTAACAGAACTAGAATTCAGAGCCATGATCTTGAGGAAGCTCAACAGCATATGTAAGGACATGAGCACCATGAGACATAGAAATGTTGAAAATCAACCAGCTGGAAATTAAAAACCACCAAAAAGAAATGAAGAATGACATATCAGAAACAAAAACACATTGGAAAGTCTAAATGGCAGAGTAGAGGAGCTGAGAAACGGATCAGTGAATTAGAAGATAGGGTAGAAAAAAATCAACAAACAGAAAACCAAAAGGAAAAAAAAAAATGAAAAAACAGGAAAACAGCTTAACAGAACTGTGAGACAACAGGAAACATAATAACATTCGCATCATAGGAGTCCCCGAAGAAGAAGAAAATGAGCAGTGGTCAGAGAATATATTTGAAAAAATAGTGACAGAACACTTTCCTAACTTGATGAAGGAAGAAGGCATTCAACTCCAAGAAGCACATAGAGCCCCAAGTAAGAAGGCCCAAACAGGCCCCACACCAAGACACATAGTAATCAAAGTGCAAAAATTAAAAACAAAGAGAGAATCCTAAAAGCAGCAAGAGAGAAGCTACAGGTTACCTACAAAAGAAACCCCATAAGGCTCTCAGCTGACATCTCAACAGAAACACTACAGGCCAGAAGGGAATGGCATGAGGTAATCAAGGTCATGAAAAACAAGGATCTGAATCCAAGACTACTCTATCCAGCAAGGCTATCATTCAAAATAGAATGTCAAAAAAGGCAAAGGGAATATATTAGCACCAAACTAGCACTTCAAGAAATGTTAAAAGGACTGCTGTAATTAGCAGGAGAAATAGGAAGAAAAATATAACCACACTAAACAAAAATAGCAATAAATAAGTACATATCAATCATCACCTTAAATGTAAATGAATTGAATGCTCCCACAAAAAGACACAGAGTAGCTGATTGGTTAAGAAAGCATGACTCATCTATATGTTGTTTACAAGAGACCCACCTCAAAACAAAGGATTCACATAAGTTGAAAGTGAAGGGATGAAAAAAAATCTTCCAAGCAAAGAGAAAGGAGAAAAAAACTGGGGTAGCAATACGCATATCTGCTGAAATAGATTTCAAAATGAAGGTCATAACTAGAGACAAAGAAGGCCACTACATAATATTGGAAGGATCTTTCCAACAGGAAAATATAACCTTGATAAACATATATGCACCCATTATAGGAGCACCTAAATATATTAAAAATCTTCTGGAAGACTTCCAAGGAGAAAATGATAGGAATATAATCATATAAGGGGACTTCAACACCCCGCTGACACCACTGGATAGATCCTCTCGAGAAAAAATTAGCAAGGAAACAGAGACTCTAAAGAAAGCACTAGACCAACTGGATTTCATGGATATCTACAGAAAATTACACCCCAAAACTACAGAATTCACATTCTTCTCAAGGGCACATGGTACATTCTCAAAGATAGACCACATGTTAGGACATAAATTAAGTTTCTACAAGTTCAAGAAGATTGAAATCATATCAAGCATCTTCTCTGATCAAAATGGCATGGAACTAGAAATCAATTGCAACAAGAACATACAAAGACATTTGAACAATGGAGGCTAAATAGCATGTTATTAAACAACAAATGAGTTACCGAGGAGATAAGGAAACAATTATAAACTTCCTGGAAACCAATGAAAATGAACAGACAAGAACACAAACTCTATGTGATACAGTGAAAGCAGTTCTGAGAGGGAAGTGTATAGTACTGCAGGCCTACCTCAAGAAACAAGAAAAATCTCCAATAGACTGTCTAACCTCACAACTTAAATAACTAGAAAGCAAACAAAAAGAAAACCCCAGAGCAAGTAGAAGGATGGAAATAGTAAAGACATGGAAACAAAATAAATAAATAAATAAATGACATGGAAACCAAAACAACAATTCAAAGAATCAATGAAACAAAGAGCTGGTTTTCCAAAAAGATAAACAAGATTGATGGACCCTTAGCTAGACTCACCAAGAAACAAAGAGAGAGAACCCAAATACACAAAATCAGAAATTAATGAGGACAATAACAACTGACACCACAGAAATACAAAAGATCGTTAACAACTATTATAAACAATTATATGGCAAAAAATTCCACAATCTAAGCGAAATGGACAAATTTCTAGAAACACATATTCTCCCAAAACTGGACCTGGAAGAGATAGAAAACTTGAACAGACCAATAACAACTAAGGAATTTGAAGATGTATTCAAGACTCTCCCAGCAAACAAAAGCCCAAGCCCAGGGGCTTTACAGGGGAGTTTTACCGAACATTCAAAAAAAAAAAAAACTAACACCCATTCTCCTCAAACAATTTCAAAAAATTCAAGAAGAAAGACTTCCAAACTTGTTTTATAAGGCCAACATAATTCTAATTCCAAAACCAGTAAAAAAACATTACAAAGGAAGAAATCTACAGACCAATATCACTGATGAACATAGACGCCAAAATCCTGAACAAAATACCAGCAATTCGGATCTGGCAATACATCAACAAAAAAAAAAAAATCATTCACCATGACCAAGTGGGATTCATCCCAGGAATGCAAAGCTACTACAATATTCGAAAATCAATAAATGTGATACACCACATAAATAAAATGAAGAATAAAAGTGACATGTCCGTATCAGTAGATGCCGAAAAAGCCTTCAACAAAATCCAGCATGCATTTCTGGTAAAAACGCTCAGCCATGTGACAATAGAGGGATCATATCTTGACATAATAAAGGCCATATATGAAAGACCTACAGCCAACATCTTACTCAATGGGCAGAAACTAAAACCATTTCCCTTAAGAACAGGAACAAGACCAGGATGCCCACTTTTGCCACTCTTCGTTAGCATAGTACTGGAAGTCTTAGCAGAACAATCAGACAAGAAAAAATAAAAATAAAAGGGATCCAAATTGGAATGGAAGAAGTGAAACTGTCATTATTTGCAGATGACATGATACTAGATGTAGAAAACCCCAAAGACTCCATCAAAAGTTTACTAGACTTAATAAATGAATTTAGCAAAGTAGCATGATACAAAATTAACGCCAAGAAATTGTTGGCATTCTTATACACCAATGATGAACTCACAGAAAAGGAAACTAAAAACCAATCCCATTTACCATGATTGCAAAAAATTAAAATACCTAGGAATAAATTTAACCAAAGGAATTAAGGACCTATTCACAGAAAACTACAGGTCATTGAAAAAATATACAAGGAAGATATAAAAAAGTGAAAGCACATACCTTGTTCATGGATTAAAAGATTTAACTTCATTAAAATGTCCATATTACTGAAAGCAATCTATAGATTCAATGAAATCCCATCAAAATACCAATGACATACTTCACAGAACTAGAACAAATACTTCAAAAGTTCATATGGAACCTGAAAAGACCTCAAATAGCCACAGCAATCTTGAAAAAAAATAACAAAGTAGAAGGGATTACATTAGCAGATTTCAGGTTATAGTACAAAGCCACTGTAATCAAAAGAGCCTGGTACTGGCACAAGAACAGGCATATAGACCAGTGGAAAAGAACAGAGAACCCAGAAAGGGATCCAAGACACTATGCTGAATTAATATTTGACAGAGTTGGCAAGAGCATGCATTGGATAAAGACAGCCTCTTTAATAAATGCTGTTGGGAAAATTGGACAGCTACATGCAAAAAAATGAAACTAGACCATCAACTTACACCATACACAAGAATAAACTCAAAATGGTAAAAAGATTTAAAAGTGACTCATGAATCCATAAAAATCCTAGAACAACCTGTAGGCAACAAAATTTTAGACATCATACACAGCAGAATTTTCACTGATACATCACCAAAGCAACAGAAACAAAGGAGAAAATGAACACATGGGACTACATTAAACTCAAAAGCTTCTGCACAACAAAAGAAACAACCACCAAAATGGAAAGGCAACCCACACTATAGGAGAGCATAATTGCCAACAATACATCAGATAAGGGGTTAATTTACAAAATATATAGAGTGCTCATACAGCTCAACTAAAGGAAGACAAAGAACCCAATTTAAAACTGGGCACAGGAATTAAATAGACACCTCTCCAAACAGGACATACAAATGTCTAAGAGACATATGAAGAAATTCTCAATATCACTAATCATCAGAGAGATGCAAATTAAAACAACAAGGAGTTATTACCTCACACCTGTCAGAATGGCTGCCATAAAAAATCATCAAACAAGTGTTGGCGAGGGTGTGAAGAAAAGGGGACTCTAGTACACTGCTGGTGGGAATGAACACTGGTTAAGCCACTGTGGGAAACAATATGGTGTTACCTCAAAAAATTAAAAGTTGAACTGCCCTGTGACCCAGTGATCCCACTTCTAGGAATATGCTCTAAGAAGCCTGAAACACCAATCTGGAAGAATGTATGTACTCCCATGTTCATAGCAACACTATTTACAATAGCTAAGATCTGGAAACAGCCCAAATGTCCATCAGTAGACAAATGGATAAAAAAGCTGTGGTACATATACACGATGGAGTACTATTCAGCTGCAATAAAGAAAGATCTCTTATCCTTTGAGACAATGTGGAGGGACCTGGAGAGTATTATTCTAAGTGAAACAAGCCAAGCAGAGAAAGACAAGTATCATATGATCTCAGTTATTTGTGGAATATAATGAACATAACAGTCTGAGGAATGGGGTATTCCCAGAGGTGTGTTAGTGGGGTACAGTCTGTACAGACTGACTATTCCCAGAAGGGGGATCAGGGTGGAGAGATAAACCATAGAACTTATATGCATGTATACATGAACAATAGACATGGACAACAAAGCTGGGGACTGTGTGGAGAGGGATGGGAAGTGGGGTATCAGTGGGGGGGGGAAGGAGAAATATCTGTAACAAAAATTAATTAATTAATTAATAAATGTACCACATACAAGATAATATAATTTTACTGGGAAAATTATAATTCAATTAGCCTTTAATTTATGCCACTGAAAACAGTATGGAAGTTATTTAATGATTCAAGATTAGACATTTAAAACAAATTGCCTACTTATACATCTATAAATGCATGAGCATTTCAGGTATTTTCTGGAACCATTATGTATCTCTTTAAAAATACTTATATTGTGACAGTTTTTTATAATATGTAAGATTTATTCAGTAGCCAGGAGCTTCTTCAGAATATCCTTCTATCTTGCATTTGTACTTCATTATAACAATTCATATAAGCAAATTAGTGATGATTTCTGTTCTGTTTAGTAAGATTTTGAATAGGAATTCTATATTTTTCTAGGTGAAAAGAACTAGCCACCCACTGCACTTTGAAATCATCATCATCATAATCATAGCCTTAATATATGCTCTACATATATTTTCTCAATCTTCAATAATCCCATGAGGCAGATGATGCATGAAATATAAATATTCAGTTTATAGATAAGAAAACCAAAGCTCAGAGTAGTTAAGTGACATGCCTAAGGTCATGCTCTAACAAATGGCAGAAAAAGATCTTGATCCTGGGTTTTCAAGCTCAAAGTAAATACCATTACTTTTTAGTTTGCACAGAACTATATCTCACTGTAGTGAAGCCACAAATTAAGTGAAGGAGGGGAGGGAGTTTTATAAGCAAAACAGGATAGAAATAGGGAGAAGAACTTCCAGCTACCATGAAAAGCAAAAAAGGGAAAAAAAAGATGATGAAGCTGCTCCTCCCTTAGAAGCCTGCATATCCCAGACCCCTACATTCTTTCTTATCTTAGCTCCCATACTTCTATCACTAGATGGTTTTCAGAATTTTTTTGTGGTAGCAGAAAACAGTGCTGACCATCCATGGGTTGGAAAAAGAGGCAGGTCCAACACTAAATAAAAAAATTTTAGTAACAAGAAATCCAAAGTCACAATTCCATGTTAATCAGAAAACTAATGTGAGCCATTTGAAATGTATAGCTGCACAAGACAGCTTTCAATAAAATATTCGTGGGATCTCTCAACTGTATCCTTTGGGAATTGAAATTTCTATTTATTGGTGATTTGTGTGTTTATAGTCTTCCATGATAAAAAAAAAACAAAAAAAAACAAAAACAAAAACAAAAACAAAAGACAGAAATTCCACCAGCAGAAATTTGTTGTGGAATATCAAAGAGATGGGCAGGATGCCATGTCTTTGGCACACACTGAAGAACACTCAAGTGCATCAGGGTATAAAATAAAAATAATGCTGTAAAATGGAAAAACAATGAAAGCACTATATTTTCCCTTTAAATATTTATATTTTTATATTCTAAAATGCCCCAAGTTGGGCAGATGTCCAGGTACCAGATGCTTACTTTTAAGCTCTTCCTTATCTTGAAATTTTACATCCATCTTCCAGTTTTTAAAGGCTCTGCTATCTGATTATACTATGAAAGCTTTAACTTTGTAACATTTCCCTGTGGTTTAGATCAAGATGATGATAGAACCCTTTATGTTTAATATGTTTTCATTTCACTCAGTTGGGACTTGCTTTAGATCTTGCTCATACCACTAAATTTAGTTTTTAGGAATTCACCTCCCAGAATTAAGTATGTTGAGTTCATTTTAGTAACACTGTAGACCTAGGGTACATCATCCAAGTCTAGAGGCAGGTATTTTTCGGTGAATCAATGTACAATGGGAGTTGCCACTTGTCATCATGTCTACAAAGTTTGGATCCTAAAAAGACCCTTCAAATGCTGCTGGGAACAAAGAGCTGGGACCTTCAGATCACATCTCCCTCAGAGGCTCTGGTCCAGGGCTGGAGTGGGCACAGCTACGCATCTAAAAAGGAGGCATAGAACTTGCTCCCCTCCCTCAGGTTCCACCAGCACCACCAATGGAGGACTGTCTTGATTTGTTTTCCCAAGTCCCAGTGGCCCCACCCTGCTGAGCTTGCTCATGCAGTGAGGACAGCTGGTTGCACCTGACCTGAACTGATGGTGCACTCCTCCTTCCGGAGCTAGAATTGGAGATTCAAGCAGAGACTGAGTGGTATGTCTCTGGAATAGGATCTACATTCTCTGTATTGTGTGCCTGACCAAGGTGCTCCCAGTAGGGTACCCACTTGTCTCACTCATCCTCCTGACCTAGTAACCCCACCCTACTGAGCTTATGCCAAGTGGAAGGAGCAATGGGGCATGGCCAGCTTGGGCCTACTCCACAGCTTTCTTCAAAAGGCTCTAGGAATAGGGTTCGGAGATGGCGGCGGGCAGGACCAGAGGGAGGGTGAGTGTGTGAGAGAGTGAACTAGTGTGTGAGAGAGTGTGAGTGGACGTGAAGGTGAATGACCAACCTCCTGCAGTGCAAAGACACGGAGCAGAAGGCTCCTGTGCTGTGGACAGGGAGCAGCCGGCTACTGAGGTAAGTGGCTTGTCAGGGCACTTCTCCCTACACCCAGGAATGGGCCCACCATTTTGGAAGATACTAGGTCTTCCCTGGGTGGAGGCAGTGGGAGTGGCTAGGGCCCAACAACCTGAGCCCACCATCACACCTGGCACAATAAGACCAGTGGACATTGTGTCAACACAGACTGGTGCACAGTGGTGGAGCTCCCAAGGGGCCAGTCGCAAAAGCCATGGACAGCCAGGAACCCAGCGCCATCCCCCATAGTAGCAGCCCAATCAGAGTTGAGATATACCCCCAGCAACAGAGGCTGGGGAGCACACAACCATCCCCAGGAAACAGAAGCACAGACCAGCAGATGATACCCATCCCCCAAAACTACAGCAAAAGCTGAGCAGGAGTTGAGCTCCACGGGCAGCAGCACTCCCCAGCTGCCAGCAGTGGAACCTGGTGCTCGACAGAGGCCTGTACAGTCCAGTAGCCCACAAGAGCAGTGGGAAGCCAGAGCCCGAGAGAGACTGGTGTGATCCAGCTGCCCTCTTGTGGGACCTGCAGGATGTGGGGGCACCAGAGAGGCCTGTGCAACCCAGCAGGGACTGTACGATCCAGTTGCCCTCAGAACCTGCGGGGTGCTGCAACAACAGAGAGGCCTGTGCTACCCAGCACTGACTGTACTATCTAGGTACCCACAGGACCTGTGGGGTGCTGAAGCACCAGAGAGGCCTGTGTGACCAAGCAGGGACGGTGTCATCCAATTACCCCCTGGACCTGCGGGGTGCTGAAGCACCAGAGAGGCTTGTGCAACCCAGCAGGGACTGCGCAATCTAGTTACCCGCTGGACCTGCAGGGTGCTGAAGCATCACAGAGGCCTGTGCTACCCAGCAGCCCATAACATAGGCATAGAGCCTGGTCCCCAAAGGGACAGTGTGATCCAGTTACCTCCAGGAACTGCAGGGTGCCAGGGCACCAGGAAGGCCTGTGCAACCCAGCTGCACACAAGATAGGCACAGAGGATGTGAAAATGGAGGTGGAGTGAATAGAAGATACACAGAGGAGCTCCCAGGACCAAACAAGAATTACAACTAAAATAAGGACAAATTCTCAAAAACAAACAAACAAAAACAATAGAAAAGCAACAGGACAGGGACATATAAACAAGGACACTGGTAGGATCTGCAGAGGCATGAGAGGGTGAAGGGCTGGGAGCCCACAGGCAGCAGCAGTCTTACCTGGGAGCATCACCCTTGGGGAATAAAGACCAAGCCTACCCCACAGCCCAGAGAGCCAGGACAAAGCACAAAAATAGCCACAGCCATTCACCTGGAGGCTACAATAGAGGGAGGGCAGACTGGGTTGGAACTCTGTGAGGAAAACCGGGATTTGGAGGGCCCTCAGAGTTTTTGTTGAGTTGCGTCCACAAAGGATGGTGGCCAGGGTGCTCCTTCCCAGAGCTGTGGGGAAAAGCAGCAGCCTCCACCCCCCTCCTTGGATATTTAGCCTTTCTCAGGAGAGGCAAAGAAATGCAAATTCAGGCTCATTAACAACCAGCACCTATCCCACCCTCTGGAAATCCTCTTATGCACAATCCAGGGCAACATTCCAAGGCACTCAGTAACTGAGAATACTAATCTCCAGGAAAAAGCTAGAGGATAACTGAACTTTTCTTGGGCTTGCAAATCGACCAAGGAAAGTAAGACTTCACAGTGGTGTTTAATGTGGGCCCATCCAAGCTCATCCAAATGCAGCAGAGGGAGCCACAAACAGCAGAACACCAACACATACAGGGAATTTTTGGCAGTCTCCAAAACCCACTGAAATAGCCAAAATGGTGAAACAAAGAAACAAATACCAAATGAAAGAACAAGAGAATTCTATCAAAGACGAGATAAATGAAATGCAGTTAAGCAAGTTATCAAAGGTAGAGTTCAGAGACATGACCCAGAGGAAGCTCAACAGCATGAGTAAGGACATCAGCACCATGAGTAAAGATATAGAAACATTGAAAACCAACCAAGTGGAAAAGAAGAATGAAATAGCAGAAATTAAGAACACATTGGAAGGACTAACCAGCAGAGTAGAGGAAGCTGAGGACTGGATTAGTGAATTAGAAGACAGGGTAGAAAATATCAACCAATCAGAACACCAAAAGGAAAAACCAATTAAAAAACAGGAAGATAGCTTAAGAGAACTGTGGGACAACTGAAAACGTAATAACATTCGCATCATAGGAGTCCCCAAAGAAGAAGAATATGGGCAAGGGTTAGAAAATATATTTGAAGAAATAGTGCCAGAAAACTTTCCTACTTGGTGAAGGAAGAAGGCATTCAAGTTAGAGAAGCACAGAGAGGCCCAAGTAAGAAGAATCCAAACACACCAACACCAAGACACATAGTAATTAAAATGCCAAAAATTAAAGACAAAGAGAGAATCCTAAAGGCAGCAAGAGATAAGCAACAGGTTACCTACAAAGGAAACTCCATAAGGCTCTCAGCTGACTTCTCCACAAAAACACTAAAGGCCAGAGGGGAGTGGCATGAAATAATCAAGGTCATGAAAAACAAGGATATAAATCCAAGACTACTCTATCCAGCCAGGCTATCATTCAAAATAGAAGGTCAAATAAAGAGCTTGCCAGACAAAAAAAAGGCTAAGGGAATATATTAACAGCAAACCAGCACTGCAAAATATACTAAAAGAACTGCTGTAAATTAGTGGAAGAAATAGGAAGAAAAATAGAACCACACTAAACAAAAATATCAGTAGATAAGTACATATAAATTATCACCTTAAATGTAAATGGATTGAATGTTCTGAAAAAAGACACAGAGTAGCTGACTGAATCAGAAAGCATGACTGACATATATGTTGTTTACAAAAGACCCACCTCACGACAAAGGACTCACATAGGTTGAAAGTGAAGGGTGGAAAAAAATCTTTCAACCAAACGTAAAGCAAAAAAAAGCTGTGGTAGCAGTACTCATATCTGATACAGTAGATTTCAAAATGAAGACTATAACTAGAGACAACGAAGGCCACAACATAATATTGAAAGGACCTATCCAACAAGAAGATGTAACCTTGGTAAACACACATGCACTCAATATAGGAGCACCAACATATATTAAAAATCTTCTGGCGGACAACAAAGGAGAAATCAACAGCAATACAATCATACCAGGGGCCTTCAACACCCTGCTGACATCACTGGTAGATCATCTAGACAAAAAAAATTAACAAGGAAACACAGACTCTAAATGAAGCACTAGATCAAATGAATTTAATAGATATCTACAGAGAATTACACCCCAAAACTACAGAATTCACATTCTTCTCAAGTGCACATGGGACATTCGCAAACATAGACCACATGTTAGGGCACAAACTAACTCTCTAAAAATTCAAGAGGTTTGAAATCTTATCAAGGGTCTTCTCAGATCACAATGGCATGAAACTAAAAATCAATTGCAACAAGAACATGCAAAGAGATTTGAAAAACATGGAGGCTAAATAGCATGTTATTGAACAATGAATGGGTTACCATAGAGATCAAGGAAGAAATTAATAACTTTCTTGAAACCACTGAAAATGAACCAATGACACAAAATCTATGGTATGCAGCGAAAGCAGTTCTGAGAGGGAAGTTCATAGCACTCCAGGCCTACCTCAAGAAACAAGAAAAATTTCTAGTAGGCTATCTAACCTCACAATTTAAACAACTGGAAAGCAAACAAAAAGAAAACCCCAGAGCAAGTAGAAGGAAGGAAATAGTAAAGATCAGAGGAGAAATAAACAACATGGAGATAAAAAAAAAAAAAATCACAATTCCAAGGATCAATGAAACAAAGGTGGTTCGTTGAAAAGATAAACAAGAATTCTGGACTCTTAGCTAGACCCGTCAAGAAACAAAGAGAAAACCCAAATGCACAAAATCAGAAACAAGAGAAATAATAACTGAGACCACAGGAAAACAAAGGATTGTTAACAAATATTATGAACAATTACACAGCAACAAATTGGATAATCTAAGCAAAATGGACAAATTTCTAGAAACTCATAGTATCCTAAAACTGAACCACAAAGAGATAGAATGCTTGAACAGACCAATAACAACAAAATAAATTGAAGATGTAATCAAGACTCTCCAAGCAAACAAAAGCCCAGGCCTGGACGGCTTCACAGGGGAATTTTATTGAACATTCGAAGAAGAATTAATACCCATTCTCTTCAAACTATTTCAAAAAATGCAAGAAGAAGGAAGACTTCCAAACTCATTTTATGAGGCTAGCCTAATTCTAATTCCAAAACCAGAAAGAGACACTACAAAGAAAGAAAACTACAGATCAATATCCCTGATGAACACAGATGCCAAAATCCTGAACAAAATACTAGCAAATCGAATCCAGCAATACATCAAAAAAATTATTCACCATGACCAACTGGGATTCATCCCGGGGATGCAAGGCTGGTATACTTTTCTCAAATCAATACATGTGATATACCACGTAAACAAAATGAAAGATAAATTTCATATGATCATATCAATAAATGCTGAAAAAGTATTTGACAAAATCCAGCAACTATTTCTGATACACATGCTCACAAATCTGAGAATACAAGGATCATATTTTGACATAATAAAGGCCATATATAAAAAACCTACAGCCAACATCATACTCAATGGGCAAAAATTAAATGCATTTCCCTTAAGAACAAGAACAAGACAAGGATGCCCAATTTCGCCACTCTTTGTTAACATAGTACTGGAAGTCTTAGCCACAGCAATCAGACAGGAAGAAGAAATAAAAGGGATCCAAATTGGAAAGGAGAAAGTGAAACTGTCATTATTCCAAGATGACATGATATTATATGTAGAAAACCCCAAAGATTCCATAAAAAATTTACTAGACTTGATAAATGAATTTGGCAAAGTAGCAGGATACAAAATTAACGTCAAAAAATCGATGGCATTCATATACACCAATGATGAACTCACAGAAAGGGAAACTAAAAAACAATCCCATTTACCATCACAGCAAAAAAAAATTAAGATACCTGGTAATAAACTTAACCAAAGAAAGAAAGGACCTATTTCCAGAAAACTACAGGTCATTCAAAGAAGAAATAGAGGAAGATATAAAAAAGTGGAAGCACATACCTTGTTCATGGACTGGAAGAATGAACATCATTAAAATGTCCATAGTACCCAAAGCAATCTATAGATTCAATGCATTACCCATCAAAATACCAACGACATACTTCAAAGTACTAGAACAAATAATTCAGAAGTTCATATGAAACCATAAAAGACCCCAAATAGCCACAACAATCTTGAAAAAGAAGAACAAAGTTGGAGGAATCACATTACCAGATTTCAGGTTATACTACAAAGCCCCTGTAATGAAAACAGCTTAGTACTGGCACAAGAACAAGCAGATAGATCAATGGAACAGAATACAGAACCCAGAAATGGACCCAAGACAATATGCTCAATTAATATTTGACAATGGTGGCAAGTGCATACAGTGGAGAAAAGACAGGCACTGTAATAAATGGTGTTGGGAAAATCGGACAGCTACATGCAAAAAAATGAAACTAGACCATCAACTTACACCACATACAAGAATAAACTCAACATAAAAAAATGAAATAATTGTGACCAATGAATCCATAAAGAAACTAGAAAAAACTGTAGGCAAGAAATTTTAGACATCATACGCAGCAGAATTTTCACTGATACATCACCTAAGGCAACAGAAACAAAGGAGAAAATGAATACATGGGATTACATCAAACTCAAAAGCTTGTGCACAACAAAAGAAACAACCACCAAAACAGAAAGGCAACCCACTCTATAGGAGAGCATAATTGCCAATGATACATCAGATAAGGGGTTAATTTCCAAAATATATAGATTGTTCATACAGCTCAATAAAAGGAAGACAAAGAACCCAATTAAAAAATGGGCAGAGGAACTAAATAGACACCTCTCCAAACAGGACATACAAATGGCTAAGAGACATATGAGGAAATGCTCAACATCACTAATCATCAGAGAGATGAAAATTAAAACAACAATGAGGTATCACCTCACAACAATGAGGTATCTAATGGCAGTCAGAATGGCTGCCATCAACATATCCTTAAACAACAAGTGTTGGCCAGGGTCAAGAAAAGGGGACTCTAATACACTGCTGGTGGGAATGCAGAGTGGTGCAGCCACTTTGGAAAACAATATGGTGTTTCCTCAAAAAATTAAAAATTGAACTTCCATTTGACCCAATGATCCCACTTTTAGGAATATACCCTAAGAAACCTGAAACACCAATCAGAAAGAATATATGTACCCCCATGTTCATAGTAGCACTATTTATAATAGTTAAGATCTGGAAATAGCCCAAATGTCCCTCAGTAGCCAAATGGATAAAAAAGCTGTGGTACATATACACAATGAAGTACTACGCAGCTATAAAAAAGAGAGACCTCTTATCCTCATGATGACATGGAAGGGCCTGGAAAGTTTTATCCTAAGCCAAATAAGCCAAACAGAGAAAGACAAGTATCATATGATCTCACTTATTTGTAGAATATTATGAACATAACAGTCTGAGGAATGGGATAGTCCCAGAGACATGGAAGTGGGGTACAAACTGACAATCCCCAGAAGAGGGGAGGTGGGCGGGAGATAAACCACAGAACATATATGCATGTATGCATGAACAATGGACATGGACAACAAAGCTGGGGGCAGGGCGGGGACGGAGCGGGGGGAAAAATCAGTGGAGGGAAAAAGGAGAAACATCTGTAAGAAAAATAATGAAATTAATTTAAAAATAATAATATATGTAATAGATATTACACATAAAGTAATTCGCACATACAATAAATATATAAATAAATACTCATGATACACTAATCTATAAGATGTAGTAAATATTCATGAGTACTCAATATTCATAAGGTCGTAATTCGTCCACTCATCTATTGGTGACATCCATTCTGGCCTCATGTGTCCTTTGCCCAAGAAACACAAACAAAGCCTCTACTCTTTAGCAGGCTTTTTGGTGAGCTGCTGCTGTGGCCAGGCCCCGTGACCCCGCATCTCTCTGATAGAGGGCATGCCCTTACCCCAGGCCCTTTCTGTGTGTCGTCTTTATTGAACTTCTACTCTGGTCTCCAAACCACACTGTTAGCAGGAAGGACTGATGAGGCAGAAAAACACAGACAAGACTATTGCTTAACCCATGTTCAAGCAGCATAGTCATTCCACCCACTTTTACCCTGTCCTAGGTGTGTGAACCTACCTCATCTCTTTTCCCTTGCTTCTGGGTATGTATTTGAAATTATTTTATTGCATCATGTGATTGATGCATTTTAATTTGGCCCATGAGACTTCTGTTCTGTTGTCTCTGAAAAAACCTGCATGCATGCTTCTTGTAGGCCACCACTGCATCAAGGTAATATCCCACACTACACTCTGGCTGCTGCATAGACAACAGACTGTAGGAGGAGCAGAAATGGAATCAGAGAGATCTATTAGGCAGCTATCCCATTACTCTAGCCAAGAAGTAAGGGTAGCCAGGGTTAGGATAGTAGCACAGGGGATATAGAAACATAAACACATTCAACATATGTTTTGCTAGGAGGATGAAGAACAAAGATGGTGGGAGTAAACAATAGGGAAAGTAAATGAAGTAGAGACTATAGTCAGAGAAGGCAATTTCAGAGCCTAAGATATTGAAGATGGCAATACTCTGAAAGAGACAATAATCTACACAAGAATCATGGCTTGTCAGAGATCAAAGGGGCCTTGGAAGGTAATCTACACCAAACACCAAACATATGACTCCCTTCTTACACCTCTACTAAACTGTCAGTAAAAAATAACCCCTGACCTGTCCCCAGGGCCATCCATCTGTACCAGTAACCAAACAAATATGTGACTCCCTTCTCCTCTACCCAACCCTGACCATGCTCATCCAGAGTCATCCACTACAACTTCTGGAAGCTTTCTTCCAGAACATTATTCCTCACACTTCAGAAGGGGCTGACCAAATGTGTCAGTAGTTTATCTCTGATCAACACAGGACGCTTTGTTAATTACCACAAAGGATTAG
The DNA here is from genome assembly GCF_014108415.1 of Molossus molossus. Taxonomy (NCBI): domain Eukaryota; kingdom Metazoa; phylum Chordata; class Mammalia; order Chiroptera; family Molossidae; genus Molossus; species Molossus molossus. The sequence goes on along the minus strand of NW_023425355.1, from coordinate 109,888,660 downwards.
AGAAGTGAGTTTTAGTTATTGAAATAATTGTATTCAAAATGAAACAATCAGTTACAAATACTGACCAGGCACTGTCTTTATTGGATCAGGTTTTACAAATCTAGTAAGCCCAGAGATATACACCCTTCAAAACTGACCTGAATTCTGATCTATTTGGACTTGTCCTTGAGGATACAAAAAATTTGGTCACCCCTCTTCCACATGATATCCCTTTAGATTTCTGAAGACATTTATCAGGCACACCTGAGTCTTCCCTTTACAGATTTCCCATTTCAATATTTTCCCTTACACATGACAATTTTCAATTCTTTGCTATCCCCTGAAGGCATAAAGAATTCAGTATCATCCCATGTGATGGACTATAGCACAAACAGAAGAAACCAGTCACCTCCCTTTATCTCTGCAATGCTTCTAATAATGCCAATAAAGATTAACTTCTCTGGTGACCACATCACAGAGTTAACTCTTGTCTTGTTGAAGTGGAGTATGGATAAAGATGACTAGCATACATCCATAGGGTGAAGGAACAATACCTTATGTTGAAGTACCATCAAAGTCTGTAGTTAACAGGTATGAGATTGAGGAGTAGGTGGTTGAAGCAAGTGGGCAGTAAATTCAAGAAAAGAGTGAATACCAATCTGGAAGTGGCAGTAGAGAACAGTCTTCTCCCTTCCCTTGAGAGTGTTGTGAAGGAAGTAATGGGATCATAGCAAAAAAAAAAACAGGTCAATACATGGGAGAGTTTGCTCACACTAGAGCAGCACCTGAAAGGATACACGCATGTCACTGAAGGGTGAGAGAAATGGCCAATGTTCAGGTAGGTGGTAGAAATCCGGTAAGTCACTATCAATAACTATATGCTAACGGCATGTGTATATTCACTATTGCCAACAAGTTAGACACCTAAGCAGTACCATGGTATCTTTTTAAAAAGTTAGGGAAAGACAGTATATAAAGACAGAACTTAGAAATGAAAGAACTGTGACTCTGCTTTAAATAGATACCTTGAGGCAGTCCGCTATTTTTCACCTCTGGTTCATTTACTTGAATTGTGTCATCTTCAGGGTAGAAGAAGATTTTATAGCGTCTTATTCTATATTTTTCTTGCCTTTTATCATGTACTTCATCTTCTTCATAGGCATCAAAAGATAATACCTGTTGGAGTCATAATTAGAAACTAAGAAATGAAAAAAATATTCAGCAAACTTAAAATCAATAAAGCTACTTACTTGTATGTATAATCTTGTTACTGTAAAGTAAAAAGTTGAGACGATTTTGCAAGAAGACATTCTACACATCAGCTATGAGAATGAATATACAATCCAGGTTTAAGTATATAAAGATTATTTTATATTTTCATCACCATCTGGTTAGACTGAAGAAATAATATTCAAGCAATAAATCCATCATTCAGCTCTACCATAAATTGAATTAGCATCTGCTTTGGAATTTCACAGTGGGTTTCTATATGCATGTGTTATAGACAAAACAATATTCTTTATCACAAGATAAATATAAGTTTTGACATTTTTCACATTAAGAATAACACAAAACTACCTTGATTCTAAGATAAAATTATCCTGACTTCTGGACTTGCTGATTGCTTGCCTTGACAGCAATTCAAACAGGAAGATCTGAAATTCTTCCAGTGTACCAGAGACTGCACCTTACACTTCTTCAGGAACCTCAAAGAGCCCACCCAGCTCAATGCCAGATCCAGTCTCATCTCACATTGTGTGTGTGTTTGGGTGGGTAGGGCACTCAGGTAGGAGAGGTAAATTCTAAAGTAGTTAGTAAAAATCAGAGATAGTAAAAAATACCCTTGAAAATTCTTTAACCACTTTGGAAAACTGTGCCTCATTCAGTAATACAATACAGTCCAATTTTCTCCCATGTTGAAGCAAAGGACTGACTGCCTTTTTGTTTAAGATCAGTTGAAATAGTTTCCTTAGTGCCATGCTGTATGGGGGAAAAATGTATCTTTAACCACTGGAGTAACTATCAACATGGTGAGATGCTCATGTACTGAGAAAGACATGTTAATTGAGGAAAGACATGTTAATTCCCTTAACTAAGGGAATTGTAGATTTAGGCTACCATTTCAGGCTTGACCTGGGGCACAGGCTCCTTGAAAGCTCCATTTTAATATTCCTTTTGCTCCCGTTTTTATCAATTTTTATAATGAAAGTTGTGAATTGTTAATTGTGCATATGATGTAACATCATGGTAATTCAACATGACAATATGATAGATATGAGTGACTCTGTTTGGGGTGGTCAGTTATCCTACATAGAAATATGTTCTAGAAGTGTTTAGCAAATTTCTACCAGAAGCTCACACTTCAGAAGGGGCTGACCAAATGTGTCAGTAGTTTATCTCTGATCAACACAGGACGCTTTGTTAATTATCATAAAGGATTAGAGAAGTGAGTTTTAGTTAGTGAAATAATTGTATTCAAAATGAAACAATCAGTTACAAATATCGACCAGGCACTGTCTTTACTGGATCAGGTTCTACAAATCTAGTAAGCCCAGAGATCTACACCTTTCAAAATGACACCTCTGGCTTCATTCCCAAATCATCCCATTTCAGCTGCTTCCTTGGGGAATTCTTCTGGTCTGATTCCATTTAGAAGTTAGCTAAACTCACAATTAGAATATTGTCATACTTATGTTGAGCAAACAATTCCGGTAAGATGCTATTGAATAAATACGGGGATTCCTTCTGGGGTGATGAAAATGTCTTGGAACTAGAAAGAGGTGATAGTTGTACAACACTGTGGATATACTAGATACCACTAAACTGCACACTTTAAAATGACTAATGGTTTATTTATGTTATATAAATTTTATCTCAATTAAAAAATGAGATATTTGACACCAAACTGGGTTAAACATGTTACAATAGTGAATTTTATGTTATATGAATTGTATCTCAGTAAGAAAAAGTAGGAGGTAAAAAGATGTTGCTGGAACACCTAAAAGGACAACAGAACTGGGGTTTTATCGAGTGTTCAGTAAAGGTAGTAAGGGAGAACAGAATATGCCCCCCCCACCCCAGAACGTGCCACTTTGGCAGGTGGGATATTTCAAGCTGAAGACAATAGGGGCCCAACAGACTCAGAAAGAACTTTTTACCTCCCACTTAACTACCTAAAAGAATTTGGACAGGGGCCCTGTACCAGGAAGAATTATTATCAGAGAAAACTTTTTTTATATCAGAAGGACTTATATGCATGGCATGGCAAACATTTGTTTACCTAACATTTGCTCTTCCCAACTTCCTGTAAACTGTCCCTACTCCCCTTGCAAGCCCCAGAGCCCTGCCTACTTAACCTTAGCTCAAGATGGATGTAATCCTTGCCTAGCTGGTGTGGCTCAGTGGTTGAGCATCAACCCATGCAACAAGAGGTCACCAGTTTGATTCCCAGTCAGGGCACATGCCAAGATTGTGGGCTAAATCCCAAGTTGGGGGACATGCAGGAGGTGGCCAATCGATGTTCTCTCTCATCGGTGTTTCTCTCTCTCTCCCCTCCCTTCCTCTCTCTCTAAAATCAATAAAGAAAAAAAAATTTTTAAAGATGGATATAAGCCTCAATTACCTGACTGCCAGGAAATCTCATATTTTTATGGGATTCCTATATATACAAACTTTGTTTTCCTCTTGCTAATCGGTCTTAAGTCAATTTAATTACTAGACCAGCCAAAGAACCTAGAAGGAAAAAGTTTTCCACCCTTACAGTAATATTCAATCTAAAACATTTTTTTTCTTTGTAATTGGGTACGAAAGTATAAAGAAAATATTCATAGCTCTCACCTACCTCTATGTATTGAATGCTACTGATATATATTTGTGAATGACCAAACTTGTATAGATCAGTTTACAATACAGCCATGTATATAATCATTAAATATGTATCAACCTAATGATGCATTAAGAGAAAATAAAGGATGCTAAATGAAAATAGAGAGAAAAAATATATTTTAGGCTGGACTTCAAATTTCTATAAGTGGGATATACTGATAGTTCATGTTCTGATCCCTTGAGAATACAGGGCTGCAGAACTCCACCATGAAAGTGAAGGGGAACAGAATCTGTTACCTTAAAATATGCCTATTTGGCATAAGGATTATTTTAGGTTAGTTATTTTTATGAAATTGCAGACACTGGAGTAAAAGTTATCCTTTTGTAAGAGACATTTACATTTATAAGGGAAATCTCCACTTGTACCAGGAAGAAAGGATGACACTAAATCTTTAGAAACTCTTACCAATGCAGAGACAAAGACTTAAATCTGTATAACAACCATACCCTTGTTTACTGTGTGTTTCCTGATAACCTCCTATAACTGGCCTTCCTCTTCACACCACATCTTATGTCTTTAACTACAGATGATATTTAAGGTGTTGGTTTGCACTATTTCTTGGAGTTACTCAGTTTTCCTGGGTCTCTCCCATGTATACAGGCAGTAGCCACTGCTAACAGAGACCTCTGATGCACTCTGCATTTCAGAAAAAGACACAGAATGAGATTTCAGCCTCCTGTACTATTCCCCTACGCCTTCTGACATCTGAGTCAACCACTGCAAGGAAGTTCCTGGTTTTATCTTTCGACCTATGAGACTTGTCCCAACCTGCATAAAACAGACCAGATTGGGAACCTGGGGGAAACTTTCTCCATAAAAAACAGCAACTTTCTTTATAAAAGGGAACCTCCCTTTGTCTCATTAGAACACAAACTAGTTTGCTACTTAAATCTGTGTCTCCCAGGCTACAGTTCTTTTTCTTAAAATAAATGCTTTCTTTTATTTATTACAGTCTAAAATTACATTTTGGTTTACATAATTATTGCGCTGAGAATATACTGAAAAATACAAAAAGTATTAAATAATAAAATTTGAAGATGTACTAACCTATAAGATACAGGCAAATCTGTAAATCTTGGGTAAATTATTGGATTTATTATCATTTTTTTCCTCAGATAGATACAGTTGACAAATTTTTTTAAATTTAATTAATTTATTTGGGTGGTGGGGGAGAGATAAACCACAGAACTTATATGCATGTGTGCATGAACAATGGACATGGACAACAAAGCTGGGGACAGAGCGGGGAGGGAGGGGGAGGGGAGAATCAGTGGGGAAAAAAGGAGAAACATCTGTAACAAAAATTATTGGATTTAGATTATAACATAAGAGAACCTAAAGAGAACAAACTTAGTTAAATGTGCTAATTCAGCAATTCTCAGTTTTGACTTAGAATTAGGAACTTAAAAAATTTAAAAAACAGAGTCAAGCCTAAATAAATTATATCAGAATCTTGGGGTGGTTTAGAGTGGCATTAGAATTTTTAAAGCTCCTCCAAGTAATTCTGAAATGCAGTCAGAGTTTTGAACTAGTCAGCAATGAATTGAACAAAAATTTGTGAAAGTACAAAAATTTGTCATAAGGAAAACAAGTAGAAAGAAAAAAGGATAAAAGTACAAATAGATAAATTTGAAAGGAGAAAAACAATTGCAATAAATAAATCCAAGTTTTTAAATACATAAAATAGGTAAGATTCTAGCAAAGATGATCAAGAAGAAATATAAATAAATAAATAAAAATAAAACTACATGATAGAAATGTAATACATAATAAGATATAATTATCTTATTATGATAAATTATACAAGCTTTTATGAAAAAAAATTAAAGCCACAATTAAAGAGATGATATTTCTATAAGAATTGTGAACTATCAAAACACATGAATGAACTAATAACTAAATAAGAAGTAAAAAGATTACCAAAAAAAATTGTCCCAACAAAGGCTCCACCCAAGATGATTCACTAATGGATTCTTTCAAACTTTCAAGAAAAACAAAATTTCCACATTATATCGCTCCCCCAGGATACCAAAAACGATAAAAAGCCATGAAGGTGTATTGTCATGCCTGATAGTGCCATTAAAAAAAAAGTAAACTGTGAAGCAATAGTTCTCACTCTGGCTACACACTAGAATCACCTGTAGAGCTTTTTAAACTGATGCTTGGGACAGATACACACACACACACACACACAGACAAACAGAATGAAATCAGAATTTCTCAGAGTGGGCCCAGGCATCATTGATTTTTAAAGTTTCCCATCTGATTACAATGTGCAAGCAAAGGTTCAGAACTACTGCTCCAGAGCATTTCCACTGCTTATAATTTATAAAGCAAAGATTCTAACTAAAATACAAGCAAACAGAATTCAACAGTCCATAACAGCTCTAAGCCACCTACACACACAAAAAGCAGCATTTTCCTCACAGATGTAAAGATGTTTACAAATTAATAAAATAAGAGTAAATATATAATCTCATACCATTTCCTACCACATATATTTTAAAACATAAGAGTAATTCCTTTACAAAATTAAAAAGTATCTGCTTAAAAACAATAGGCAAAATATCCAGCATTATAATTAATCAAACTATGTGTTCACTAAAATCAGAAACAGAATAATAAATGCCTCAACCAACATCATTATTTAATATTGTTTTTAGTAGTTATACACAACGTAAGAAGGTATGAAGGAAAAATATTAGGAGTAAAGACACAAAAGTATCATTATAAGCAAATAAAATAATGGCATAGGCAAAGGTCAAAAAACTAAGAGAAAAATAAAAGATTTCAGCATAACCACAACTGAATAAAAAATATTCTTATGTACTATCAATAACAAGGTAAAAATACAGTGGGAAGAAAAAGTATATTCACAATAGAATGAAAAATTATAAAACACTTAAAATTAGTTTTAATGAAAACTCTGTGGCCCTGATAAAACTCTAAAAATATGTACTAGAAGACAGAGAACTTGCTTGACTGATAGAATAAGTGAAGTATATCTCGAATAAGGAGACTAAAATACCATATTTTAAATGGATATTTCATTGCTATGTTGAAGGGAATAAAAAAAATAACAATTCTAAGTCCATGTGATAAAATAAACATGTCAGCCTATTAAAGATAATTATGAAAATTAAGGATAACACAGAAGACAACTCTCCCAGATTTTATAACTTACTATAATGGTTCAATTAATAAAATAGTGCTACACCAGAGTAACAAAAGAAATACTAGTATGTGGAATAGAAGGTCTGGAAATAGATTCTATTACATATAGGAATTTAATACCTGATGAAAGAGAAGTCACATATCAATAAGTGAAAAAAGCACTAACTTGGAAAAGCATCAATGTATATCCTCACCTAAAATAAATTATAACCCAAATAAATACCAAATGGTTTATTAAAGTAAATATAAAAAAAACAGCCCCTTTTACCCTCCAAAAAACAACTACAAATATGTCAAAACCTTGAAAGAGATTACTATTCTAGTCTTGGGAGAAAAAGAAAATTGTGAAAGAAAAAAAAAAAAAAGATTTGACTACAAAACAAGTTATAACATCAATAAACCAACATATAAATAAAAAACAAACAACATACTGTTAAGAAAAAGAAGAACAAGAACAACAAAAACAGGCCCAAGGTAGAGTCTCTTGCCCCTAAGACAGTAAACCAAGACTTAACTGCAGTTTCAACTCCTCTCAGGAGTGACCTCAAACCAGTCTGGAATTTTCTGACTAATACAAGTGAGGTAATATACCTAATTAGACTCCTGCCACCCCTCTCTAAAAGGTCATGTTGCCTGAAACAATCCTTTCTTTCCTTTTGATAACTTTCTTGTCCTGCTCAGTTTTTGCCGTTAAAAACCTTCTATTTTGTACTTCTCGGAGCACTGCTCTATTTAGCATGTGGGACTCTGTCCAATTCATGACTTGTGCAATAAAGCAAATTAAATCTTTACATTTACTCAGTTGATTTTTTGTTCATTAAAAATACTAATAAATTTTAGAAAATATGACAAGTTTAATTTTTTATAATGTTTTAATTATGTTTCAAAACACCCTAAAAAAGAAATGAAAATAAATTTAAAATTCAGGAGTGTGCCAATAAATAAAGTATTCACCCTAAGAAATTATTAGGTAAGTGCAAATTAAAATAACCGAGTCACTGTTTTTTTTTGTTTCTCCTATTAAACAGACATGGAAGGATTATTCATCATGGATGGGATGTTACATTATTATAATTCTTCTGGGACAATGTGGTGCTATGAGGAGACATTTTAAAATCTCTATTACTTTTATTAGAGAAAAAACTAGAGTGAGGGCACTTGAGAGTTAACAAAAAGGGAAATGTTTGGTGAATAATGGCACATCTATGTACTACTGGACTATGATGAAAGCACTAGAATATTGTTTTTTGAAAACTATGCAGCAATAAGAGAAATAGGATATGTAGAAATGTTGAGTGGGAAAAAAACAGGACTGAAAATGGTAGCATACTACAAAAACTACAGTTTTGAAAGCATGTATAGTAAAACTATGTTTTAAAATGTGTAACTATGTTCTTGGGGGAAAAAAAAAAAAACCCAGTGGGGAAAGGAACAAAACACAAGCAATGGCGGCAGCCTCAGGGGTAGACTGACCTGAGGTGAAGTTGAAAGAGTTCCCTGCGGCATCGATCTCCGCCATGTTCTTTCCCCTCCCCCCTCACACTGCTTACTCTCCCGCATAGCCACTGCCCCACCACCACCACTCCCCCTTGGTTGAGGGGAATGTTTCCGGGGGAGCGGACTGGTGGGCGGCCCCCTCCCCCCAGCTGTGCCCCGCGCCCTCAACCCTCTGTTCCTAAACTGGATTTGGCCCTGCCCTCCTACACAACATTGGTGGCCTGAACCTCCAAGCCGGAAGCCCAGTTCAAGAGTGCCCTGTGTGTGGTCTCTAAGGCACCTTGTAGTCTTTTCAAGAGCTTTGACATCTCAAAAGAGCCTTCTATTCTAAACTACATATAAGAGCTTTATAACCCCACCCCAACCCCCATCCCCATCCGAAAGTGCAAGTGCCTTAATGTCCCGGAAGTGCTTTGACATTACCGGAAGGAGCTTTGTACAAAAGAGAAAGTGCTTACTCATCTCGGAAGCACACCGTAGGCTTGGACACGAAACCGAGCCTTCTGTAAATCTTGCATCCTCGAGTCATAAACTCAGTGCAAGGCCTTTGACGTCTCTGGAACACTGAGAACTGTTATGGGCAGGTGAAAGAAAGGGGACCTGTTCGTGAGCCTTCGGAACATTGCAAAGTCAAGTACCACAGGAGCGGCACAGAGGTAGGGTCCGCAAGCAAACGCAAATGACTCTGGGAGCCCACTAATGTGGTCTTCTCCAAATGACTACCTCATAGCTCTGCTTCACATTCGGGAGAGGCCAGCAGCCTGGAGTGTCTGAAACCCTAGGGGAGGACGTTGTGACCTTCAAGCGGAGGTTTTCCAGGGGCTTTTCCCGCCAGGGAACTTCCTCCTCCTCCTCCCCCCATTTCTCAGGCCCAGGTGTGGGTGGAGTGGCTGCCAAAGACTGCCTGATTTGTAGCACCTCAGGTTCCTTTTGTCTGTGGAATCCCCGCTGGGCCATCTCCTATACACTATCCCCTTTCTGAAAGAAATGGCTTCTCTAGAGGACGCCTTAAGTTTTCAAGTTAATTCCAAAAACAGTTCCCATAATTCTATGAACTCTGAATTTACAGCCAAAGCTGAGAGTCAAAATGATAACAGTGAGAAACCAAACAAGACCCAGAGAAGAAAGGGTAGACGGCAAGGCCAAGGCTCTTCAATGACCTATGGGTTAGCTATCCAGAATACCTTGGTAAAATCAATACCAAAAGGAAAGGGAGAGGCTGCAGTTAGTACAAAACTGAGCACTAGAGAGCATCCCAATCCTGGAGAAAGACTGGCTAGTGCTGTCACCATCTCTGTTCTTCAGAAAAAGAAAATGTCAGCCCCAGAGGTCAGATTAGAAAAGGAAAAGATTGTGATAAATGTCAGCAACTCCTGTGACAGAAAAGTATTTATATATCCTCAGGAGAAACCCAGTGAGAAGCCACTTGGTGACACGAGAGCAGTCATTTTTGAAAAAGGCTCACCAGCCCTAAAATTTCTAGACAAAGGTGACTCTCATTCAGAAATCCAAAAGCATAAAGAAAGGGGTGTGGTGATTAAGCAACCCCTTTCAGTAAGGGACTGCTCTAATGTGGATGAGATTTCTGCAGTCAGATTCTCTCAAGAGGAGCCAAACTCACTGAGTCTCTTAAGAATTTCAAAGTCTTCAACCTTCACCACTGACCATGTCATGTACCAGCCTCCTATGTACAGTGGTCCTTCACATGACTATGCCAGCTACCAGACCAGCAGTCCCAAGCCTTCTCAATATCCTTCCATGGGCAGCAGCAGCAACAATACATCCCAGGCAGGGAAGGGCAGCTGGAGCTTAAGTAATTATTCCTCCAACTCTACAGTGCACTCTCAAAACTGGTCCAGAGACCTGAAGGCAGCAGAGGAAGGTCATTCCCAGAATTCTCGTTCATTACATTTCCCCAGAAGTTCAAAAGCCATGGTGAGGGAGAAAAGAACATTTCAAGAGGAGACACCATTACATCCTTGGGGAGGATATGCATCTAGTTCTCTGCCAAGCAGCTACTGGGAGCAAAGCCTAAAGGAGGGCTTCATTGACACCCATTGTCACTTGGACATGCTCTATTCCAAGTTGTCGTTCAATGGGACCTTTACCAAGTTCAGAAAAATATATAGCCGTTCCTTCCCTAAGGAATTTCAGGGCTGCATCTCTAATTTCTGTGATCCTCGTACAATGAGGGATGGCCTATGGGAGAAGCTGTTGAATGAGGATTTGGTTTGGGGAGCTTTTGGCTGTCACCCCCATTTTGCATGTTACTACAATGAGAGTCAAGAAAGAAATATTTTGCAAGGCTTAAGGCACCCCAAAGCTGTAGCTTTTGGAGAAATAGGCTTGGATTACTCTTACAAGTGCAAGACACCTATCCCACAGCAGCACAAGATATTTGAGAGACAGCTGCAGCTGGCTGTGTCTCTAAAGAAGCCCTTGGTGATCCACTGCCGAGAAGCTGACAAAGATCTGCTGGCCATCATGAAAAAATTTGTGCCCTCTGACTATAAGATCCATAGACATTGCTTCACTAGTAGTTATCCAGTAATTGAGCCCCTTTTGGAGTACTTTCCCAACATGTCTGTGGGCTTCACAGCAGTCCTGACTTACACTTCCGCCTGGCAGGCCCGGGATGCTCTGAAAAGGATCCCACTGGAGAGAATTGTCGTGGAAACTGATGCTCCCTACTTCCTTCCTCGTGGGGTTCCCAAAAGCCTTTGCCAGTATTCTCACCCAGGCCTGGCCCTGAATACAATTCAAGAGATTGCCATAATCAAAGATCAACTACTCGACCATACCTTAGCCACCTTGCGTGAGAACACGAGTCGCCTGTACAGTCTTTAAGCAGAGAGGATACAGTCAGGAGTCTTCACCCAAAAAAGGACACTAACAAATTGACAACATAGACTTGGTTTGAACTTTGCCTGTGTCCAAGATCAATGATGTGTTCAGCGAGCCTATTGGTACACACACAAAAAACCCAGGACAGGTTGTTTTCCTGAAAACTTCAGAAGACTTCTGCTTCTGGCTGGTAGGGTGTGGTGCAATGGGATGGGAGGAGGCGTAAGGGGATCTTCCCTTGATTTTATCAGGATTTTTCCTCCCAGCCAGATTGTGCCAGCATAATCAGTAAAGAAAGAGTTTCATTGGGCACGAGTTTGCTAATGCAAATTCCTATTTTCTGCAGCCTGGGTTTTTGAGCAGTTGGTGAATAAAATCACCCTCCTACTTGTCTTTAAGAAAAAAAAGCAAGCAAGGAATGTTGAATTTTGAAATTGAACTAGGTGATTTGTTCTGTTTATTCCATAAATTTATTTTTATAGGAATTCTATAATCCATATGGTTTGTTGTTAAATTCATAAATTCAGTGACTGTTCAACTTTCAATTTCTTATTTCTAAATATAAACTAGCACTAGCATTTCATCTAAAAGGAAATTGATTTAGATAAAAATTGGTCAGTTAATAGTCATAAGGCACTATGGGGGCTATGGAGGAGCTTAGAATGATGGGGCCAAACCGGTTGAATCTTAGAACACCACTAAGATGAGTTTTGAATCTGAACTGAACTCCCAAAAGTTGTATAATTCCAAATCTCTGTTGGTAACCAGTATATAATAGCAACTATTCATTCAAATTGCTCTGATTCTTAACAAGGCCCAAATATATAGCATTTAGAAATACTGTTCTCAAGAAGGACTTCAAAAGCATTGACAAGACTAAAACAGGGAAGGGCTTTAGCTGTCCACTTATCAAACAGTTGTCCTTTGTGAGAAATTAAAATAAACCCAACATTTTAAGGAAAATATTTGAGCTATGAAAGTTAACTTTGCCAGCCAAAGCACACACCTAAATATAAAAGTCCAATTATTGGATGAGAAATGCCATTTTTAAAATGGAAAATCTCTTTTACGCTTGAAAACTAAATCACTAAAATAGGCCCAGAGTACTCCAGACTGCTCTAGTTTCCTTTGCATCCAGAAAAATCAACTGACTCCTCACCATTTGGTTCTAGGCTCAAAAGTCTCCACAGAGAATCCCTCCCTGGCCACCAGTCTATAGTGTTCCTTTCACCTAGGAGGAAAAGAATCCTTGATTTACTGTTTTAATTTAACCATAGCACTTAATACTGTTTAAGATTGTGATGTTTATTTATGTGTTCATTGGTTATTTTCTCCACTAGTTTGTAAGTTTACAAGCTTGTCAGTCTCATTTACACTGTACATATATACCTGACGCAAGAATAGTGCTGGGAACAGAGCAGGCAGGCAGTAAAGACTTCTTTTTTTTTTTTTATCCTCACCCGAGGACATTTTTCCATTTTTTGTTCAGATAGAGTGGGAGGGAAAGAGAGAGAGAGAAATATCAACATGAAAGGGACACATCGAGTGGCTGCCACCTGCATGACCCAACCAGGGCCGGGGGAAAACTGCAACCGAGGCAGGTGCCCTGAGCAGGAACCGAACCTGGGTCTCTCTGGACCGCAGGCTGACACTCCAACCACTGAGCCAAACTGGCCAGGGCAAGACTTCTTGAATCAACACATTAATGAATATCAGACTTCATTAACCCCCGGGAGTTAATGACAATATTTGGACGAAGGGGGCAGATATTAGGAAGAGAATACAGAAATAAACCATCATATTTCTAGCCCTCTTCTTTAATTCAAAAGACAAGGCAATGATTAAAGGCTACCTATATTCTGCTGTTAGATGTCATCCATAATAAAATAAACAAATAAGGTCAAGCCCTACCAGGAGCTTGACAGTTCATATTCCCTGTAAATAACACTGAGTATATCATAGATTCTCCTCTTGGATTAGAATCTGGTCTTTTGAGAAGAAGAATTTCTAGATAGAATGCTTCTTCCCTTTAACAGAACGAAAGAAGTTGATGCAATATTAAAGGTGTAATTTGATTCTATTTTTCAGGACAAAAAAAAAAAAAAACACCTTAAAAAACTAAGCCAATGTTCTGAATTAAGAAGGTTTTTTTCCACTTAATGTACACTTTCAATAGACATTGCTCAAAATGTGTCCCTCAACCTATAGGAGCCCTGAACTTTTTATAAAGGATTGCAGAAAAGAGGGTTCTGTAGATACACATTTTGGGGAAATAGTTGTACAAAGTTCCACGGATTTTGTATCTCAATATCTTGCATGTCCTTTGATATGTTAATGTGAGCCACAAACACCCAAGAGGTTATTTCTCAAAGTTACTTGTAGATTACTTTGTTTAATTTGAGGTACAATTCAATAAGCTCGAGTTCTTTGGGAACCTAAACTTAGGAAATGCTACCTCAGTCATACTTTTTTTTTTTTTTTTTTTTTTTTTTTAGTATGTGCCCCTAGCAGGAACCGAACCTGGGACTCTCTGGTCCGCAGGCCGATGCTCCAACCACTAAGTCAAACCGGCCAGGGCTCAGTCATATTCTTGCTGTTGCAGTATCCTTATCACATTTTGTATGTATTTCTACTTATCATATTCTAACATCCTCTTTAATTTACGTTTCTCACTACATGGAGAATAAAATGTCATTTATCTAGTACTAGCAAACTGACATTACCAAGTGGGCATTTAAAAAATGGATGTGAATAAATGGTTGCATTTATAAGAACACATTCAACAAGAGAAAGAAGATATATACATAATTAAAATGATTTTCATTTCCAAAAATAAAATCTCCATTTTACATGGAGAAAGTACTTTGTATGGTACCTGGTGTGTCTACTCTCCTGTTATGGAGGTGTCAGAGAACTATGAAGGCAGCCGGTGATCTAGAAATTCAATTTGCCTTTAGTGGTCCTTGGGCCATCAGTCAGCCTGGAGTCACAGGGCCTCTCAGGCCCACTAATGGGCTCTCTGAACCTTGGCAGTCCTTTCACTGCAGGTCAATATTTTGTTTCACTTAAATTTTAGAAAGGCAGCTATTTCTACCTTTAAAGCTAAAGAGGAAAAAACTATCCAATTTGTCTTGGGAGATGGGAGATGGAGGATTCTATTTTTTTAAGTTGGTCTTTATTCATATCTGACTTCAAAATTAGTACCTACTTTATTATAGGTTTTTTTGAGACTACTAAAGAGCACAAAATGGGAAAAAATAATCCATAATCTTACTACTTAGAGACAATCACTTTAACAATAGGAGTAGCTCTTTGGCAGTTTCTCTAATATTGTTGGCCAATTCCAGCACTGTTTTTGAGTCATTTTGGTAATCAATATATACTATAATGTTTACTTCACTTCATAATTAGCATAAGCTGTACATTTTACTGTCTTTAAATTTGTGATTTAAATACATCATTTTGTGTATTTTTGTTTGCTTTCCTGAGCAAACAAGCTAGAAATTTAATTCTGTTTGTTATAAAGAATCAACCCTTAGACTTTTCGTTCAAATCTACTTTGTTTACTGGTTTATAAAATTTTCCCTTTAAGTTTATGAATCTTTCCTTCAGTTTTCAGATGTCTGATTTTTTTGTCTTTTTCTAATGGCTTAAATTAAATGCTTAGTTTATTTTTCATTGGGAGGGGAGAAGAACAAACCATTTAATGTCATAAATTTGCCTGTAATTATAATTCTGCTGTATCTATAGGAATTTTTATTTTAAGGACGTTTATTTTCCCACTGTAAAAATAATGCATATGCATTACAAAGATACAGAAATAGAAACAGAAAGAAGAGCAGAGTATTTCTACTATCTAGAACCCATTATTTTGTTAATATCTTTCCTAATGTAATTGACATTATATAACTATACCAAAATATATGTACTTTTTAAATATGCATATGCTTTCACACCCATACTTACTGAAGATTAACATACCACAAAACCCCACCACCAATCTATATCAAATGTTCGTGTTCTGGTATAGTTTTACTTACAGTCATTTAAAATATATATATATATATATATTTAAAAATACAAAGTGTATATGTTTATTAAGCAGAGTTAAAGAAAGAACATTTATAGGTCCTAGAAAAAGATGGTATAAAGATAAACTTTTTTTTCTTATTTGTTGTTTTTAATTTTTTAAAAAATTGTCAGTTCAAGTATTAATTCTAAAAGGTAATACATATTAAAACATACCTAAATAGAGAAAAGTAATATACTTCTTTGTATACCCCTATTTTGCATTTGGGATTCATTTTATTATTATTATTCTTTTATATTCCAATAAACATTTATAGTGTCTATATTCCGTTTTGAACTTTAAATAAAGTTTATTTTACAGTTACCTACAAGTTTAGTTCCATTGTTCACTACTAATCCTTTTTTTTTATCCTTACCCGAGGACATTTTTGCATTTTATCTTCAGATAGAGTGGGAGGGAGGAGGGGGGAGACAGAGAGAAACATTGATGTGAGAGAGAAACACTGAGTAGTTGCCAACCACACAACCCCAACCAGGGCCAGGGACAAACCACAACCGAGGTACATGCCCCTAGTGGGAACCGAACCCGGGCCTCTCTGGACCGCAGGCTGACGCTCTAACCGCTGAGCCAAACTGGCCAGCGCTTCTTTTATTTCATAACTTCTCCATGGTTAAACTGTTTAATTTATTTTAAAATTGGCTGGAGTACATCTTCAAGCAACTTTCTCAGGAAAAATATGTGGATTGCATATTTGTGAGAAGTTATATATCTGAGAACATCTTCCTGTTGCTTTCACTAATGAATGACATCTTGGCTACGTTTAGAATTTCTGGGTCACAAATATTTTCCCCTAAAGGTAACAGATACTGCTTCATTGTCTTCTGGCATTTAATATTGCAAAGAATCTTCTCCTTGTATGGGGTTAAACTAATTTTTTCTGACAGGATGCTTGGTAATTTCTTTGTTTTACCCTTGAAATTAACATAACATTGCCAGTATAAGTCTAATTATTGGTCTTTCCTTTGTTATTTCCTCTGGTACATAGTAAACACTCCATCTGCAGACCCACATTTTTATAGTTGAGAAAGTTAGTTTTTTTTTTCATTATTATAGTATGGTTAGTTGACTCAGTTGCTTTTAATCTAGTTTCTAATTCTTTAGGAACAATTGTCAGTATGTTAGAACTCTATCCTCTGTCCAACCTTTCAGTATCTCATTGCTCTTTTGTTTTTCATTTATCATGATTGTTGAAAATATTATATATGTCCCTCTTTTTTTCCCCCATCGACACCCTCATCTCCACTCCCTTTCCCTTGCCTTCACTGTCTATGTCCATTGATTATACATATATGTATATAAATTATTTAGTTTATCTCTTCCTGCCTCCCCCTATCCCCCATTCCCTCTGAGGTTTGTCAGTCTGTTCCCTACTTCCATGTCAATGAATCTATTTTGTTCGTCAGTTTCCCTTGCCTTCACCATCAGTGTCCATTGATTATGCATATATGCATATAAATTCTTTAGTTCATCTCTTCCTGCCTCCCCGCCCCCCATTCCCTCTGAGGTTTGTCAATCTGTTCCCTACTTCCATGTCTCTGGATCTATTTTGTTCGTCAGTTAATTTTGTTCATTAGATTCCATATATAAGTGAGATCATGTGATACTTGTCTTTCTCTGACCGGCTTATTTCACTTAGCATAATACTTTCCAGGTCCCTCCATGTCATCTCAAAGGATAAGAGATCTTTCTTTCTTATAGCTGCATAGTATTCCATTGTGTAAATGTATCATGGCTGTTTTATCTGCTCAATTACCGATGGGCACTTGGGCTATTTCCAAATCTTAGCTATTGTAACTAGCACTGCTATGAACATAGGGGTGCATATATTCTTTCTGATTGGTGTTTCAGGCTTCTTATATATATTCCTAGAAGCAGGAACATTGAATCAAATGGCAGTTCCATTTTTAAGTTTTGAGAAAAGTCCATACTATTTTCCATAGTGGCTGTACCAGTTTGCATTCCCACTAGCAGGGTACTAAGGTGCCCTTGCTTCCAAATCCTTGTCAGCACTTGACATTTGTTAATTTGTTGATGGTAGCCATTCTGGCAGGTGTGAAATGATACCTCATAACCATTTTAATTTGCATCTTTCTGATGATTAGTGACATCGAGCATTTTTTCATGTATCTCCTAGCCATTTGTATGTACTCTTTGGAGAAATGTCTATTCAGGTCCTCTGCCCATTTAAAAAAAAATTTGTAATCCTCACGCAAGGATATTTTTCCATTTTATCTTCAGATAGAGTAGGGGGTGGGGAGGAGAGAGAGGGCGAGAGAGAAACAGCAATGTGAGAGAGATACATCAATTGGTTGCCTCCCACATGACCCTGATCAGGGTCAGGGGCAAACTTCAACCAAGGTAGGGCTATTGACCAGAATAGAACCCATGACTCTTTGGTCCACAGGTCAACACTCTAACCACTGAGCAAAACTGTCCAGGGTGTCTCTGCCCATTTTTAATTGGATTGTTTGCCTTCATTTTGTTGAGTCATATGAGTACTTTATATATTTTGGAAATTAACCCTTTATCCATTGTATCATTGGCAAAGATGTTCTCCCATACAGTGGGTTTCTTTTTCATTTTGATACTGGTTTCTTTTGCTGGGCAGAAACTGTTTAGTTTTATATAGTCCCATGTATTATTTTTCTCCTTTATTTCTGTGGTCCTAGGCAATGTATCAGTGAATATTCTGCTGCGTGTGATGTCTAGATTTTGCTGCCTACATATTTTACTAGGATTTTTATGGTTTCACAACTGACATTAAAGTCTTTTATCCATTTTTAGTTTATTTTTGTGAATGCTGTAAGTTGGTGGTCTAGTTACATTTTTTGGAGGGAAGTATCTGTCCAGTTTTCCCAACACCATTTATTGAAGAGGCTATCTTTACTCCATTGTATGCTCTTGCCACCTTTGTCAAGTATTAATTGAGCATAATGTCTTGGGTTGATTTCAGGGTTCTCCATTGATCTATATGCTTGTTCATGTGCCAGTTTCAGGCTGTTTTGATTACCTGATATCTGGAATTGTGATCCCTCCAACTCTTTTCTTTTTTTTTTTCAAGATTGCTGTGACTATTCAGGGCTTTTTTGGTTCCACATAAACTTTTGGAGTGTTTGTCCTAGATCTGTGAAATATGCCATTGGTATTTTAATAGGGATTGCATTGAATTTATAGATTTCTTTGGGTAGTATGGAACATTTTAATGTTGTTGATTCTTCCAATGCAGGAATATAGTATATGCTTCTAGTTTTTTTTTATATCTTCCTTTATTTCTTTTGTCAATGTCCTGTAGTTTTTCTCCTGAGCTGAATGCTTTAGGAATGTCCTTTGTGTGGGTTATATGGACCCTCCTGTTGTAATTGGGAGCTTATTGTTGTTGGCCTGTTCATGGGTGGGATTGGCTTTCACCCTGTGGAAATGACTTTAGCAGGATGGGGCCAGGAAGAATTAGTACTGAAAACCAATCGGCCCTTTGATTGGGGTGACACAGGCCCTCAGCCCTTGAGAGGGGAGCTAGCTACTTTACTTCTATCTCAGTGGTGCCCCACCAGGGACCTGAGTGGAGGCTTCAGGGAGTTTGCACCAGATACTCCAGTTCTGAGTTGTGCCCCCCTTTTACCGGTGAGGCTGCACCAGCAAGGATGTGCCAGCGGGGCTTGGAGGAAGAGAACAAGGTTGCCCCCTCCACTTTGGGTGGCACTGATCCTTTCAGGAGGAAAGAAAGCTGTTCACCTCCTTCTATCTCTGCAGTGCTCTACCAGAGGCCCTGGTGGAGTGCTCCCAGGAAAGTATATCCAGTGTTCCAAGCTCTGATTTGCACTCTCTTTCCCCAGTGGTTATGAGTTTAGCAAGGTGGGACCAGCAGCATCTGGGAAGGCAAATCCAATCTACCTTTTGATTGTGGCGGCATGGGTCCCTAGCCCTAGAGAAGGGAAGTAGCTGTTCTCCTAGCTTCATGCCACAGCTCCTGAAGGGATGCTCCAAGGGGGATGCTCCTGATACCCCAGTTCTGAGTTGTGACTCCTTTTCCCTGTGAGGCTGCACCTGCCAGCAGGTGCAAGTGGGGCTTGGAGGAATAGATCAAGGCTGCTCCATCCACTTGGGGTGGCACCAGGTCTTGGGAGGTGTGAGAGTTTCTCACCCACTTCTATCTCTGCAGGTCACTGCTGGAAGCCCTGATGGAAGCTTCTGAAGGAGTTATGCCAAATTTCCCAGTTCTGGTTTGTGCTTGCCTTCTAGTTCAGAGGTGTCCTGCCAGATCTCCTAAAATCTAGGGACATACCAGATTTCCCAGTTCTGAATTGTGACCCCTTTACCCTGTAAGGCTGCACCTGCTGGGTGGTGCAGGTGAGATTTGAAGAAATATATTAAGGCTGCCCAGTCTGCTTGGGATGATGTGGTCTTTGGAGCTGTGAGAGCTTATCTCCATCTTCTATCTCTACAACTCACTACCAAAGGCCTTGATGAAGGCCTCTGAGTTGGGTGGCTCCCAATGCCTCTGTTCTTTTTTTTTTTTTTTTAATCTTCATCCGAGGACATTTTTCCATTTTTTGTACAGACAGAGTGGGAGGGAGAGAGAGGAAGAGAGAGAGAGGGAAACATCGATGTGAAAGGGACACATCGAGTGGCTGCCACCCACACGACCAACCAGGCCAATGCCTCTGTTCTTAATTGCACTTCCTTCCCCTGTGGAACTGTGCTTTGGAGTCAGTACCAGTAGATTTGGGAAATGCTAACCCAGGCAGACCTTTGTTGAGGGTGGTGCAGGCCGTAGGCCCTCAAGAAGTGTTGTAGGTGCTAGCCTTCTAGCTCAGCAGTGCCCTACCAGAGCTCCTGACAGACTGCTCCAAGGGTGTCACACGAGATTTCCCAGTTCTGAATTGTGGCCCTTTTACCCTGTAAGGCTGCACCTGCTAGACAGTGCAGGTGGGGCTTGGAGGAATAGATCAAGGCTGCCCTGTCCACTTGGGGTGTTGCTGGCTCTTGGGAGGGGAGAGAGCTTGTCACCCCCTTCTGTCTCTGCAAGTCACTGCCAGAGGCCCTGATGGAGTCTTCTAAAGGGGGTGGCTCCAAATGTCTCTGTTCTGAATTACACTTCCTTACCCCTGTGGGACTTTGCTTTGAAGGTGGTGCTCTCAGATTTGGGGACTGCAAATCCAGGCAGCCTCTTGTTGGGGGTGATGTAGGTCCTCAGCCAGCCTCTGCCTGGTAGTTAGCCACTTGCTTTCTGGCTTATCAGTGGCATCCACCAGGGATCCTGAATGGAAGCTTGCAAGTGCATGCCTCCCCCTAGCTCTATAGCTGCCTGCTGCCTGAGGCACTGACCAGGGTGCCTTTTGTTGGGGATGGTGCCTGCCTAAATCGTGGGGGGGGGGGATTGTTTCCTGTTCCCAAGCCACTCAGTTCAATGTTCATCTGAGACTGTCTATAGTTTCTCCAGAAAAAAAAAAAAAAAGAAAGTACATACACCTCAGGTTCCTTTTGGGTACACCCAAAAGTCCTTTATGCTTGATTTGAGCTTGGCAGAGTGGAGTGGCCAGTATTTGGAGGACAGTGTTAGTGCACTTTCTCCAGCTGGTGCTGTAAAAATAGAAGTGCTAGACCCTAGGAGATGGTGTCTAAGGGTGGTGTGGGAAATTGGCTCAGGACTGGAACCTCAGAAACCTACCTTCCCAATCTCTAGCACTATGGCCCCCAGATGTTCTCCCTATGGCTTCCATATGCCCAGACTCTCCTTCCCCCTACCAGAGCCCTGGGAGAGTGCCGGAGAGGAAGTCCCTCTGTGTTAGTCTGGGATTCAAGCAGACTCCCTCCTCTTCCCATTGGACAAAGTCCCAGCTTATTTTTGCTGCCAAATGTTATGCAGGCTCTTCTTCCAGGCCCTGGTGTTCCGGGTTGGAGGGTCCCAGTGTGGGACTGAGACCCCACTTTCCTCCGGGTGGGCTTTTGTAGCTGCACTATTTCTCTGGCTTCACAGCTGCTGCCCCTGGGTGCCACGACCAGCCCTTTATGTGTGTCCACCCTTCTTACCAGTCTCTGTGTAGTTTTTTTTTTTTTTCAATCCTTGTATATAATACTCCAGTTCAGGTAACCTTCTGTTGTTAATTCAGGTTAATTGTTCTAAATTTTAGCTGTAACAGGCTTAACACCAGGAAGCGGTGTATGTTGTTTCACTTATTACGCCACCGTTTTCCCTCCAGTCTCTCTCATTGTTCTTATATCTGACCTTTTCCTCTGCATTTTGGGAGAATATCTCAAGTTTGCCTTTTCCATTACTCATTTTATTTTCTCCAGTTTCAATATTTTTCTTTACTACATATAATGCATTTTTCCAGTTTTTTCACATTTCTTCCTTCTTGCCGAGCTCCCTTTGCCTTTTGACCTAAAGTCTCATTCAGCAATATTTTATATTGTTTTGTTTTTGTTTTATTTGCCTAAATGTTTTTATTTGAAACCAATAACATTTCAAACCAAGCAAGCATTTATTCTCTGCACTCCAAATTAAAACAGAACACAATAGGGGTTAACGTCATTTGATAGGACAGTTCCAATATGTGAACATCCTCTACTCATTGTGGTTGTAGAAACTTTACACAAAATCAGTCATTCTTAAACAAAATATTAATTTCAAAGTACTAACATCAAACAAAAGGAAGTGGTCTTAATTTCATGTATGGGGAAGTATATTTTACAAATTCCAAAAGGTGGGAGAAGCATAAACACAACCCACTCTTTAAAAGAACTAAACAGAATTTTCCACCACTACTCCCCGATTTCTCCCATAGTAAAAAGTAGTGTTGAGGTCTGACACCCAGATTTGGTTTTTATCTGGCCCATTTATAAAGTGTTCCCCCATATGACTTGCATCATTAGGGTTATGGATAATAGTCCATTCTCTTTGAGGAGAGGTGTATCTACTTCCTCCTCTTCTTGCCTTCATGCTCATATTTCTTGGGATGGCTGCTACCTGAGGGTGATTTAGAGCCACCATGCTGTTTGGCTTCTTCTAAAAACTTATTCTAACCAAAAGGACCTTCCTCAAACTGAACTATTCCTTTTCAACCTCCTTGCCTACAATCTGAACCAGAAAACTCCTTGCTGGGAACAAATCTGTCAGTCTTTATTCTGGCTTCTAGGTCATCACCATACATGTCCTTGTCCAGATTTTTACTGGGCCTGCAAATATTCTGGGCCATATCTTTACCACATCTCCAGGCTTGATAATAAACATTGTAAATTTTATCTTCTCCATCTGCAAAACCACTGTCCATACTCTTGAATTGGTTGAACAGCCTTTGGTCATATTGAACTTCATTGGAAGTTCGAGGATTGGGCACACCAAGGGCAATGACCTCACTGATATCTCGATTTTTATTTCTCTGCAGTTTCGACCTCTTATCAGGAGTTTCCCTGGAAAGATTCTGGTCATGCTCTCTTTTTGCCTATCATGCCAAATTTCATCCCTCTCACTGGCCTCCCCATTCTCTTTTTCCACATGGGTTTTGATCTTAGCTCTTCTCTCCATGGCTTTCTGGGCCATTTCTCTTTCTCTTTATGTTTCTCCTTTTCTTTTTGAACCATCTTTCTCTCTACTTGAGCATTCATTTCCACAGAGTCATAAGCCTTCTGATCAGCAATGTAGAGAGCTTCAGGTAGTTTGGCAAAATTTTCATTTATGTGAACTCTGCAGTCCTCTTCCATCAATAGCCAGATGTTGATCTAATGGAATTATATAACTCTTCACATTTTTCCAGTTTGAAATATAAGGAGGAATCTTCCACCCTTGTTCCTTCACAGTCGTCTTTCAGATAGGAGAATGCATGACAGGTACAGGAAGAGAAGGCGGTTCCTGGGGAATTTTCTTATTAATCTTGAACCTTGGAGGTTCCATTGTATCTTTCTGCATTTCCACCATCCAAATAACTCTCTTTTCTTCTCCAGAGTTGAAAGGCACTCCTTGTTGAGATGGTGTGTATCAGATAAACTGAGCAGGAGCCAGTTTATCAGCTGTTCGAATAGGCATGGCTGCAGCCACCTTCTAAGGCCATCCTTGCCTTTTCTGTTATCTCTTTAATAGCTTCTTCATCATGTCTTTGCAGGTATGGATCATCTGCATGCATGACTTCATTAGGAACTAGGTCAGTGTACTTGCTGTAAATGACTTTGTCTTTTTAATGTCCTTGTCGAGCAATTGCATAGTATTTAATTTTTCCTTCAGCATCCACCTGAATAGCCAGTGCATTTGACATTTTTTTTTTTCATCCCATATCCAGTGGATACAGGCCACATGATCTCTGGGAAAGCATCTTCATCTCCAAAATCCTCTAATAACCAAGGTATCCAGCCTTTCTGGTACCTGTGTCGGGGAGGTTCTCTTCAGGTGGAAACCAGTGAGATCTGTAATGATCTCTGGAATCTTGCATTTTCTTCAGTCTCAAGCTGGTCTTGTGATAGCTGAGTAGGTGTAGGAAAAAGCTGGTTAGCGCCACCTTCTTCCACTTGCTTCCTGCAGAAGCAACCTCAGCAATATTTTGAATATATTCTCTTATTCTATTTTCTCCTTCCAGCCTTCACTTTACAGTCTGCTTTAACTACTTATTTCATTTTGTTACTTCTTTGCAGTCAATAGAAATCACAGAGCAAGCCTATAAAAAATATTCATTTTCCTGAAGAAAACATACTTTTGAAATAAATATTTTCCCCCTGATTCTTAAATACTATGTTGGATTTCTTTGTTCATTCTTGAAAAAAAAAAAAAAGCAGTCTGTCTAAACTGGTGTTTCCCCAAAAACAGAACAGGTAAGTTTTCCCTTCCTTCACCGCCTATTCTGGTTGATAGAAATTCACATACAAGCATGTTAAGAGAAGTATGGAGGAAGCTGGGGCCATAGTTAATCCCATGGAGGAAAAACTTCAAATTTTTTCCATATAAACATTTTATAAATTGACCTGACCACCACTCCAAGAACAGGACGTGTATAGACAGTCTTTCATACACATGCCTGTCACATCAGAGAAATGCCTTAACACAGGGCCTGTTTTTCCCTCAGTATGACTTATCCTGGGCTTCCTAGTGACACTCTTAATCCATCAATAGCTATGAAAATAATCTAATTGGAAGCCTCTACAGGTTATCCTAACCCCCAACTCAATTCTTGTCTCTTTCTTAAGAAGTGAAATTGAAAATTGTTTTTGGTGTGTTTCTTCAATATGATTCCATCTACACTGTATAAGGGGAATTCTTCAAACTTTGAAGCATGAAAATGGAACTTCTGGCCTCTAACACTAACTAATATGGTTTTTCCATATTTTAAAATGTTGCAGTCATTTTAATTGGGATTGTGAAGGTGGGGAAGTTAATATAAATATCAATACTCAAGTTATAATCTCACTCTAAATTCTCATTTTTTCTCTCACTTCTCTTTTTTCTTTTTATTTTAATCCTCACCCGAGGATATTTTTCCATTTTATTTTTAGACAGAGTGGGGTGGGGGGAGAGAGACACCGACGTGAGAGAGGCACATCGATTGGTTGCCTCCTGCATGACGCCTACCAGGGCCAGGGACCGAACTGCAACCGAAGTACATGCCCTTGACCAAAATCAAACCTGTGACTCTTTGGTCCATGGGCCGATGCTCTAACTGCTGAGCCAAACTGGCCAGGGCTCACTTCTCTTTTTTGACAAATTTATGCTCTTGTGAATACTGTCTTTAGTCATATCTTATTTTAAGAAAATTCAATTTATACAAATCTGAATCTCATTTAGCTTGTTGAACATAAGAGATGGTCAATAAGGTAAGTTGGATAAATTAATGACAAAAATACAAATTATAGAAAGATGACTTCCAAATATTTTTTGTATTACAAAAATATATATATCATTATACATCTATTTATAATTTATGCTTAAATTTTCATGATTAAATCTATGATTTATGATGAAATGAACCTATATGGAGAACATAAGCATTCAGTGAATTTATTTTTACTTGTCTGCTTAAGACCTGATTTTATAATGCATAAAAGGGGAAAAGATATAGCTAGGATGCTAGAATAGTCCTCTTGTAGCTTTATCACTAATTAACCATATAAATGGTACAAACCACTTAAACTCTTTGCTGATTAACCTTTCAGCCAAAATTAGAAAATCAACACTTGCTAACCACAGGACAGTGTAGTACTATTTAAAGGATTAAGAAAATGATGTATATATAACAGAGCTTTGGGGGGAAAATGAATGTATAAAAATACTGAATAATATATAAATCAGTGTAGGATGCAAAGCTGGAAGCTTAAAAATACTGTCAAAATCACATCTTAAAATAGTCTTTTTACATCCTTATGGAATCTATTGAGCAATGCAATTAAAAAAACACTTGCTGTTACTGAGAGGTTCAAACCCACTGCTTAAAATCAGACTTCCTGGAAAATTAATTAGGACTAGAAGAAGGGCGCTACCCTATCCAACAGAAATCACATTGCTAATCATGGCCCTTCATAAACTGAATAGAGAACCCTGGATATTCAAATATTCAACATTAATGATACAAAAGAAAAACAGAACCTAAAATATAAAGGAAAAATATTTGGTAAAAAATATATATGTGTAATTTACCAATTATTATACATATATTCAGAGAGAATAATGTGAAAACTAAGGCAAAAACATTCCTTCATGCCATCGTTTTGATATATATGTTAAAAGGCTGGATTCCACCTAAAAGTGTCAGAAAAAAAAGATGCTTATATAAGATGTTTTTTATGGCCGCCAATAGAAACAATCTATTCTATAATTCTAGTAATTACTAATAAACTAGCCTACCTAATACGTTAGATTATCCTACTTGTTTCAAAGTATGTTATTTACTTTCCACAAGTGCATCAACAGCTGACATCACAAAATGGATATTTGATATGAAAAGGCTCCTTTATCAAAACCAAAGTAATACAGACCAACCCAGTTACAGAGTACCTGTTAAGTTCAAAGCTCTATGTGGAGAGGACAACACTCAATAAGTCAATCTCTATGTCTACAAGGATTGTACCGTCAAGTAAGGGAGATTAGTCTACATACAAATAATTGTAAAACAGGGTATGGTACCTCCAAATAATTATAATGCATTGGAGATAAAGCTAAAAGCCATTTGGAAAGACTCAGTAATATTTTTAAAAATCCACTCAGTACATTGCTGAGCACCCTGCTATGTGTCAGGCTCTGTGCAAGGCTCTGAGAATACAAAGATTAATGAAAATGGCTAACACTAATTAAGTAGCTATAGTGGGAAAATCAACGTGTTAAGTGCTTTTACCTCCTCATAACACATCTATAAAGTAGGTAATATTGTGATCCTTGTTTTACAGAAGTCAAGGTTTCAGAGGTTAGGTAACTTACCACAAGGTCTCAAGGTGAGAGAATGGGACAGCTGGGATTAGAACTCAAGCTGCCTAGTTTCAGAGGCCGTAAGTTAACCATTATTTCCTAAACTGCCACAAAATCCCCACCATATTCCAGCTCAGTGGAGGACACAGAGAAGAGTAAAAGGGCTATTCTAACAGAAGTTTAAAAATGCTCATTAGGAGGAAGGTGTGTCAAATCACTTGGAGCATTAAAAGGGAGGTGAGGTTCTGAAATGGGTCGTCATGACTGAGAGATGGAGGAAGAAATGCACACAGTGGGTAATAGCATTCTCTGTAGAGGGAACAGCATGTGCAAAGTTACAACAGTATGGTAGTGTATGGTACGTAGGGTCCTACAAGTCATTCTGTGTGGCTGATGGCTGAGTGGGGAAGGGAGAGCAGAGGAGATAAGATTAAGAAGGTTCAAGAGCCAAAAGAGAGGTGGTCCCTGGGCCATGCAAAATTATGTCAAAAGAGTCTAAACACTTTAAAAAGTTAACTCTGTAATAAATGGGTAGTCAAAAAAGAGAATCAGATTGAGGGCAAGGGATGAAGAGGCTACTCTCTAGGTGAAAGATATGAACTAGAATAGCAGCAATAACCTTGGAAAGGAGACTGATGAAAGGGAGATTTCAGAGGGAGATGAGAGAGAACTTAGGTCAACTGGTAACAGAGATATTAATGGTGGTTCTCTTATTTGTTTAAACATAAACAAAAAATACATAATTTAGTGAGTTGACATTTAGATGTAACTGAAATAATAAGCCAATGTGGTAATAGCATTCTCTGTAGAGGGAATTCTCAGCATGGTAGTATATTCAAAGAAAAGGCCGAGCAATTCAATACCATTTGAAAAGTTCATCTCAATTTAGACCTCTGAAGAAACTCTAAAGGTGATCCAATTTATGCTCCACATGTACACTTCTTCAAAAAACGCCTTCCCCTCTCTTTTGATTCTCTCAAGTCCCACATTTCCTCACCATCAGCTCAGTCTATGGTATCTCTCCCTCTTTCTCTCTCCTCATCCTTGTCCCTCCATCTTTCTCTAGCCCTTCTCCCTTTCCTAAATCCTCCAAAGCCTGAGAATCTGACTGAAAATTTCAGAAGAATCTTTAGAGGATGGAGGAGGGGTAAAAGTAGAATAAACAAAGAAAGTTATTTTATTCAGCAAGTAGAACGTGGGGAAAAAGAAAAAGCTGTGAACACACATTAATAATATTATTCCCATTACATATCAGTGAGAACCAAAGCTTCAATTAATAAAGCTAACTATAAAAGCCAACTGGACCAGAATCTAAAATTGTTTTAGTTTTTGAAACACAAATGCAAATGCAAAAATAAATGCCCTGAAATACTAGATTAAAAAAAAAAAATTAAGAAGTAGAATAATGAGGTAGAGAAGTAGAATTTAAAAAAAATCAAAACAGACTTCCTATTTTAAGCTTAAAAGGAGAGAAATAACAAAGTAGACTGCAAAAGAAATAAAATTTTAGTTAAACAAAAAAGGGCCACTAAGCTGTATGCCTGAAACCAATACAAAATAAAATTGAAGGAAAAAGAAGAAATTAAGGCAAAAAAATCCAGTGTTTACAGAGTCAATGATTTGACTTTGGGTGGTAAGCACACAAAGCAATATACAGATCATGTATCATAGAAATACACATTTGAAACCTGAATAATCTTATTAACCAAAGTCACCCCAATACACTTAATAAAAAATATAAAACAAAACAAAAATGGGGGCCCTACATGGAGTTTCTAGAACCTAGATGATGATGATGTAGAGTCTTTGAGAAAAAGTGCAGAATGTACTTTTACATTAGAATGTAAACACAACTGTAGTAGTCTATTACTGACTGCTATAGTTCCGAATAAAGAAAAAATAAAACAATAAAGGTAATTATCACCTTTCCCCCTAAAAGACCATCAAGTCGATTTGCTAAAACCAAAGAAACATGACAAAATCTCTGATTTAAATAATGGAAGACTTTTTAAACTACCCTAATACCCACAGCATAAATGAAATATGGGAACAACCAGGAATAGCAATGAATCAATTATTTAATGGCTACTTTTTAGAACTCACTGCTCTCAATGGCTGCATCTCCAAACTTATTCTGGAATAAGCCAGAATTGGTGCCAAAGAAACATGCAGTAATCATGCAGCACAGGTGATGACTGGAATAGTCCCAGTTTATGCTTCAGTTCCCCTAAGAACACTACTCTTCCTACCCCATGTTAAAAAAAAAAAATAAGCCAAGTCTTAGGAAAAGGAGGAGAGTTCATTCTTCATGGCTACTGACTATGAGCTGGGCACTTAACATGCATTGTCCATCTGATGCTCAAAAGAACTCTAAGTTGGGCTTGTTATTCTTACTTGACAGATAAGGTAATTGAAACCAAAGAGGTTGAAAATATAGCCAAGATGAAATACGTAATCCCTGGTAAATCCAGACTCTGGGCCCATCTGTCTGACTGAAAGCCCTTGTTGTTCTGTTAGGGGGTTGCTGCAAGAGGACCATGTTCCTAAGAGATACCCTGACCACTGTACACATAGTTCATTTAAACACTCCATCTGGAGAGACATTTACTATGGGTTCAACACTATGGGCAAAGGGAAGGGAAAAGACCCTGATTACAATGATAATGATGATGATGATGGTTATACTCTCCTAAGAGAGTATGAGGCCTAAGAGGCCTGAAGCAGAGGAAGACAAAGTAGGGAAAGTAAAGAAAATGAGAATGAAGAGACAAAGTCCAGTAGAACAGAAAAAGAAATATAGAAAAGAACAAAAGAATGGAAGGGGAATGGAACAAGGAGAGTGAGAGACCAGGGAGGAAGAGGTGGACAACTTTGAAAAAGAATGCAGATAAGCATTTCTGCCTCCCTTTGAGTAATATGGTATTCATGCCCTCCCTGTCACCTCCCTCCCATTTCTGATTCTTAGAATAAACAACCATGCTCCCTCAATTATTTATACTTCTGATAAAAGGTTTTATGATAATGACGTGTCCCTGGAGAATCTTCTTTATTAAAAGAACTCTTACCACACTAAACAGCACAATGAATTTTATAGTCAAAATAGATATTTAAATGAAAGAGCATAATTAAAATAAGTAAAAGAATGTACTAAATTTTAAAAACCTCTGAAGAGGTTTGGGAGAGCAATGTATTTGAAAAAGTAAAACCTGTATGTTTAAAAATAAAGGGATTTGAATCCAGAGGGTAAAAAACAGTTATACAAATACCCAGAAATACGTCGTGGTGTAGTATTACATGAATTAACTGCACTTAGCTTATATACATACATGTTATAAAAGCTGCGCCTCAAATCTTAAATCCCAAATAGTGAGCTAGACGCCAGAAAAGATACACTATAAGATTAAATTTATATGAAGTTCGAAACAGGCAAAGCTAATCTATGGTGATCCAAGTCAAAGCAATGCAGAGGGCTGAATGGAAGAGGGCATGAGGGAACTTTCTGGGGTGGGTAGTTGAGGTATTCTACATGGTGTGATTCTATATTCTATATGGGGTGGTGGTGTATACATGTATCAGAACCCATGGAACTGTATGCTTAAAATGGGCACATTTCATCATGTATAAATTACACCTCAAAGTTGATTTGAAAAATTAAAATTTAATAAAAATATTAAAATCAATAAAGTTGATTAAAATAGATTCAAACAATAAAAATTCTAAAGGAATACAGTTATTCTGTATCCTGATTGTGGTGGTTGTCACACAAATCTATACATGTGATAAAATTTTATAGAACTATAGCCCTGGCTGGGTGGCTGAGTTGATTGGAGCATCATCTGTTACACCAGAAGGTTGAGGGTTTCCCAATCAGGGCACACACCTAGGTTGCGAGTTCTATCCTCGGTCAAGGTGCATACGAAAGTCAAGTGACCAATGTATCTCTCTCATAACAATGTTTCTCTCTCTCTCCTCCTCTCTCTCCCTCCCACTCTATCTGAGCAAAAGTGGGAAAATGTCCTCTGGTGAGGATAAAAAAAAAATTCATACAGCTATGAATTAAGGAGGAAATGAGTGGATCTAAAAACTGGTGAAATTCAAATAAGGTCTGCAAGTTTAGTATTATACCAATGTAGATTTCCTGGCTTTGGTAATTTACTGTGGTTATATACTATGTTATCATTGGGAAAAGAGTACATAAGAATGGTTTTATACCATTTTTATGATTTCTTATAAATCGAAATTATTTAAAAATACATTTTTTAAAAGAACACAGATTATATAATCAGTATTTGTACTATCACCCACCATCAAAGGAATGGGATTACTATAGGGCAGAATCCTGAAAATAAAAAAATTGAGGAAAGCCAATAAATTTGCAGCTGGTCTGAATTTAGAAGGGGAAAGTAAATAAATAAACATTACAGATTAAAATTTCGGAACAAAATATTAATTAGTCTAAACTATAAGTCAACACAAATCAAATAGCAACTATTAGTTTCTAATTTGTGAACTAAAATGTTACACATAACAAAGATTTTATGTCCAAAAGATAATCAGTGTGCACAGAGGACAACCATGTGAAGAGGCAGCAAGAGGGCAGCCATCTGCAAAACAAGGAGAGAGGCCTTATGAGAAACCAAGCCTGCCAGCACCTTGATTTTGGACTTCCAACCACCAGAACTGTGAGCAAATAAATTTCTATGGCTTAAGGCACCCAGTTTATGGTGGCAGTCCTAGAAAACTAATAGATTAAATTGTAATTTACATAACATATAGTTCAACAACTTTTCATAAATGTATACAGTTGTGTAGCCATTACCACAATCCAGTTTAGCACATTTCCATCACTCCCTAAAAGTTCTCTCTCCCATCACCAGCGCCAGGCAACTACTGATCTGCTTTCTCTGATGTATTTTCCTTTTCTAGGATTTCAGATAGATTGAATAATACATTCTGAAGTCTTCTTTGTCTGCTTTCTTTCACTTAGCATGTTTTTGAGGTTTGTTCTTGTTGCAATATATATCATAGCTCCTTTTCATTGCTGAATAGTTTCCACTACATGGCTATACCACTTTTCGTTTATCTATTCATCAGTTGATGGACACTTGGGTTGTTCCTTGTTTTGTGCTATTAAGAATAATGATGTTATGAAGTTTTTATGTGAATATATATTTTAATTTCTCTTAGAATGATATGTAGGAGACAAATTACTAAGTCCTGTGGTAAATATTATTTGTTTAACTATTTAAGAAACTACCAAGCTGTCTTCCAAAATAGCAGTATTATTTTACATTCCTACCAGGAATGTATGAAAGTTCCAGTTTCTTCACATCCTTTGCCAACACTTAATAGTTGTTAGTCTCTTAAAATTATGTCCATTCTAACAGATATGTAGTGGTATCGACTCAAGTTTAAGCTCAAAAAGGCAATTGTAACTTTGGACTACTTTTAGGCCAGAGAGCAGCATCTTAAAATTTTGTCTAATAACTAAACTCTAGGTTTTAGAAAAGAGGGAAGGAAGAACTCTATTTTCTTTAATAAGAGACTCATTTGTGAATCTCATTATTTTCATCTCAAAAACATTTATTAAAATTTGGGGATTTTTTATTAAATGCCTTTTAAATTTCAAAAGATTAAAAAAACATACTGCATGATAAAATTGGAAACTTTAACACTTCAATATACATTTAAGTAATGTAATTTTGTGTTTTACTCCTAGTGATAAATGTAGAATGCATAGTTTGAAATTTGGGGCATGACATGTTTGATTTCAGACAAGTCCTTTGATTTCTTCTTCAGAACCAAATAAAGATTTATGTAGTCGTAATATAAAGCATGGGATTTAAACTAATATATTGTAATTACATTGTATTATAATTATACATCTCATTGTCTTTTATGAAATAATTCTAATAGGATTCAGATAATCTGAAAAGTACATAAACCTATAAAAAAATTTTCATTTAAAATTTTGGGTATGGTTTAAAGGTATATCTGACATACCTTCCAATTATTTTAAATTTTTTATTGTATTTTATTTTTATATACTCTGATTATATTTTATAACATTCTTAATTGGTTTTAGGCAAAACTTCAGGAATCTGTATTTATGTATTTTTCTTTGCTAATCATATATAATTATAATGTACTTGATTGCTCCTTGATCCCCCTGTAGGAAAATTTAAAATTTTGGCTGGTATTATGTGAGAAAGAGAAAAGTAGCCCCTGACATTCAGGAACCAGTCTGGCACTATCAGCTGGCCTTGGTGTTACAAGCTGGGCTGGAAACCACAACAAAGCCTTGGTATTCTCCTTTTGAATATGAACATTTTCAGAGGCCACCAACCTCAGATAAGGCCAGTCTGTGACCACAATGGATTAAGACAAAAACAAGACCATTCCATAACTGTGTCTGAACACAGACTGAACATGAACATTGTCCAAGCCACAAAATGTCAAACATCCCCCTCTCCTAGCCCACAGGAGTGACAGCTGTTTCTCTTCTAATAGCTGTAGCCTCGCTCTAGTTTACTCCCATTATAAGTAAGATTATTGATACAAAATCAGAAAAGCACCCCTGCTTCTTAAGAGTAACCAATGCAGAGCAAGATCCCACTTCCTTAAGCCCCCCAAATTACCTAACACAAGCCCAAATCCTATAGTAAGTCTTTTCTAATACTTGCTTGCTTAGATAGCCCATGTTTATTAAGGGTGTGTGTTTTCCCTCATTGCAATAAATAATAAACCAACTTGTTCAATTTTTAAAAATTAAGGTGACCTAAGAGATGAAATTATATTTTAAATTTTTATTTTTATATTGTTCAAAGCATAAGAGAGCCAAACAATACTACATAAATAATCAGCTCACCACAAATCTGATGGCAATGAATGCAAAGTCATTAAAATTCTAATTCTGTGGTCAGTAAGTTTTATTATAATTATTATGTTCACAATAGATGGAAAAAATAAAATAACATTTTTAAATGCATGCATACCCCATAGGATCAACCTTTATCCTGCCACTTACTTTAATAGAGTCATTTGCAAAATAGCAAACAAATTAGGCTAAGTAGGAGCCACTGACAAATGAAAAGAAATGAGAGCATAATTGTAGAGTCTATGTAAATGGTATTTAACATCCAGATAAAAGTCACATAAAAACATTGTCATTTGGAAATTTCTAACTAGTCTGATTTTTTATAACAGCAACTAATGATAGATTACATACAGCAACAACAGCATATAATAAACTACTAAATGCCAAATTTAAATTAATAATGAAGCAATAGGTGCCTGGTGTAATTAGAAAAAGCCCCAGGCCAGGAGATCCAGGGTCTGGGCTCAGTTCTAGGATGAACAAGCTGAATTTGCTTTTAGTCATAGACTAAATGCCATAGAGTAAGACTAAAGTCTTAGGCATAGACTGTTAGTGGTAAAATGTCATTAGAGATCAGCTAGCCACACTTCACATTGTAGTCAAGAAAAATGAGGCTCAGAGAGGTTAAGAGACTAAGTAAGCCACAATCAGTTAGTTGGTTATGTGAAAATAAAGAAAACCTCATTTAAAATAATAAGAGTTGGAATGCCCTGAAGGGAGAGCTCTCACATACTTCCACCCACTGCCCTCTGCAGACTCCAGCCCAAAGAAGCATACTTTGTACTCCCTAACAGGAAGAGGCTTACTTTACTACTCCAGCAGGAAAAAGAACTATTTTCTCCTCGCCCAGCAACAACCCAGACAATGAGAAATGCCACAACTCAACCAATAAGAAGCCATCACCCTCCTGAACTCTAACTCTCCTCCAGTGGACTTTTGCTCATAACCTCCCCTCCCAACTTCCTTCTTTTTCTCTATAAAGTAACACTTCTCTCTTTTGTTCTCTGGACTTGCCTATGGTTTGCCATAGTTTGCATGTCCCAAATTGCAATTGCTCTACCATTTCTGAATAAGCTATTTTTTACTGGTAAAGTCTGGCTATTTTATTTTTAAGGTTAACATTACATGACAGTTCTAGTGCCTTCAACATGCAGCCTCGGATCCCTGGCCCCTGCCCCACTTCTTGTAAATGATTCCTCATTTGTAGAATGAGAACAAATCCAGGTTTGCGTATTCCTCATGGAGATGCAGGGATGATGGCAACTAATTGGTGTGAATGAATAGGTGTTTTTATTTTAATGAATTCAATAAAATAACTAGTCTTTGAAAGGTGGGTGTATTATCAGGCAAATTATGTTTGGCTGTTCACATAAATCATCCCAATGCCAAGAGTTTTAAGCAAGTAGACTGTGTTTCTCAATGGGAGCACTGTTGGCATTTTAGGTAGAACATTCTCTCCAGTGTGTGGTTGCCCTTCCCATGTAGCAAGATAATCATGGTTGACCCCCAGTTACTCAATAGCAACAGCATCTCCCAATCAGGGCTGGCCCTAGGGCAAGGTGATTTAAAACATCAAAATTAATGCAAAAAAATTAATGATGCCAAATGTTAAAGAAATATAGAATCAGTATTACTGATTTTTTCTTTTGCCTCAGGTTCTAATATAGCTAAGCACGGCAGTTACTAATCCTAAAATGTTGGCATTTTGTTCATCATGAATTTTTTTGCATTAATTTTGATTTTTAATATATTTCATTAAAATATAATCTGGCTTGATTACTAAGTTTTTGGGTGTCCCTTAAATTTTGCATCCAGGGCAAGCGCCTCACTCACCTCACCTAGTCCAGTGCTGCTCCCAGTCATTGTAACAATCCAAAACACCTCCTCACATTTCCAAAGGCCTTCTTGGATTGAGAACATCTGAAATAGAGGCTGATTTTTCTCATATAAGAAGAAGTCTAGAGAGAGACAACCTGGGCCTGAAAATGGTGACTCCATGAAAGCAGCAGGGCCCTAGGTCCCCTTTATATCTGAAGCACTCACAAGATGGCTGCTATGCCCTGAGGAATTATGTCCTAGTTCCAGACAGGAAAACAAAAGGTAGTGCGAAGGGCAGGAAGAATTACTAGATGAGCCTGACTCTTCTAATTAAAAATTAACTTTCCCAAAACCACATCCAATAAAACTTAACTCATGTATCACTGGCCAGAAGTGAGTCATATGGCCTGCCCTAGCTGCAAGGAGTCTTGGTCAGTGAACATTTTTAAGTGCTCACATCTCCAGCCTAAATAAAACTGATGTTCTCTCCTTGAGAATGAAGGTGGAGGGAGAGAATAAAAGATAAACAGATAGAAATGTCTGCCATGGGGTCCATATAGGACAATAAACACTGGCTCCTTTTGGTAACTACAAATGGATTCTTCTCTGCTTGTAATTTGATGGTCAACCAGAACACAGCATTTTGATGGTCACTTTTAGAATTATGAATAAAAACCAGAATGTTTCCTTAGGCTAGACTCCACAGAAACAACATGAAACAGGGATTTAGGTACATGTGATTTGTTATGGACATACTCATAGGAGAAACCTGAAAGGGAGTGAGGAGGGGAGCAGGCAAGGGAAAGGAAATTAGCCAAGGAAGGATGTGTAATTTTGCTTTGGCTGGATGCATGGGAACTAGGAGCCTATATCAGAATAAAGAGGTGTCCACCTTAAAGAAGCTCAGTTCTTTAGCCATGACAAATCAGTCAACCATTTGCTACCCCCTCTGTGGTAAAGGGGCCAGTATAACCTCCCAGGCTTTGCTGGGTGATGCAACAATGCCCATTGGCAAAGAGCAACACTCCATGTGGGGGTTACAAATGTGAACTGTTTGCCAAAGCATTTGTTTCAGTTGGGGAGGATGGATGCCCCATTATATTTTTTTTCTTGTAGATTTCTTTTTATTAATTTATTTTTGTTACAGATGTTTCTCATTTTCCCCCCATTGACTCCCTCCTCCCTATCCCCTCCTACCCCATCCCCAGTTTTATTACCTGTGCCCATTGGTTATGTATACATACATATAAGTTCTGTGGTTTATCCCTCCCCCCCCCTCCTTCTGAGGAATGTCACTCTCTACCCTACTTCTATGTCTCTGGGTCTATTTTGTTCATCAGTTGTTTAGTTCATTATATTCCATAAATAAGTGAGATCATGTGATATTTGTCTTTCTCTGCTTGGCTTGTTTCGCTTAGGATAATACTTTTCAGGTCCCTCCATGTCATCTCAAAGGATTAGAGATCTTTATATCTTACAGCTGCATAGTACTCCATTGTGTATATATACCACTGTTTTTTTATCCACACGTCTGCTGATAGGCACTTGGGCTGTTTCCAGATCTTAGCTATTATAAATAGTGCTGCTATGAACATAGGGGTACGTATATTCTTTCTGATTGGTGTTTCAGGCTTCTTAGGGTATATTCCTAGAAGTTGGATCACTGGGTCAAATGACAGTTCAACTTTTAATTTTTTGAGGTAACACCATAGTGTTTTCCATAGTGGCTGCACCAGTCTGCATTCCCACCAGCAGTGTACTAGGGTCCCCTTTTCTCCACACCCTGGCCAGCACTTGTTTGATGATTTGTTGATTGCAGCCATTCTGACAGGTGTGAAGTGATACCTCATTGTTGTTTTAATTTGCAACTCTCTGATGATTAGTGATGTTGAGAATTTTTTCATATGTCTCTTGGCCATTTGTATGTCCTGTTTGGAGAGGTGTCTCTTTAGGTTCTCTGCCCATTTTTTAATTGGGTTCTTTGTCTTCCTTTTATTGAGTTATGTGAATACTCTATATATTTTGGAAATTAACCCCTTATCTGTTGTATCATTGGCAATTATACTCTCCCCTACAGTAGGTACCCTTTCCATTTTGATGGTTGTTTCTTTTACTGTGCAGAAGCTTTTTAGTTTGATGTAGTCCTATGTGTTCATTTTCTCCTTTGTTTCTGTTGCCTTATGATTTCTGAAATTCTGTTGCGTATGATTTCTGAAATTTTGTTGCCTGTATTTTCTTCTAGGATTTTTATGGAATGGTGAGTTACATTTAAGTCTTTTATCCATTTTGAACTTATTCTTGTGTATGGTGTAAGTTGGCGGTCTATCTTCATTTTTTTGCATGTAGCTGTCCAATTTTCCCAAAACCATTTATTATAGAGGCTGTCTTGACTCCAATGCATGCTCTTGCCACATTTGTCAAATATTAATTGAGCACATTGTCTAGGGTCAATTTCTGGGTTCTCTATTTTGTTCCATTGATCTATCTGCCTGTTCTTGTGCCAGTACCAGGCTGTTTTGATTACAGTGGCTTTGTAGTATAATCTGATGTCTGGTAATGTGGTCCTCCAACTTTGTTCTTCTTTTTCAAGATTGCTGTGGCTATTTGGGGTCTTTTTTGTTTCCATATAAACTTTTGGAATATTTGTTTTATTTTTGTGAAGTATATTGTTGCTATTTTGATGGGGATTGCATTGAATCTATAGATTGCTTTGGGTACTATGGGCATTTTAATGATGTTAATTCCTCCAATCCATGAACAATGTGTATGCTTCCACTTTTTTATATCTTCCTCTATTTCTTTTTTCAATGACCTGTAGTTTTCTGTGAGGATGCCCCATACTTAATGTGGATATGGATGGACACCAAGAGCATCTACTACTATAGATATTAAGTTTGACACACTTTCCAGGGAACTGCCTTTATTTTTACTTTGTACTATTTGTAAATGTAACCCTAGATGTATTGCTATGATTAAAAACTATTGGTAAAACTGGCAATGAGTTTAAAATGTCTCATTTTTAAGAAAAATGATTAACAGATGTTGACTTGTTTTGCTGAACCATGAATCTGGAAAGAGTTTTATAATATGCTATGTGTATTAACCAGGATCCACTCTGTAGTTCAGAATCTCATGAGAGCATGTAAATATTTTATAGTTTTAGTGTCTTGTTTAAAGCGTGATGAATATTTGATTGAAGTTGACCAACAAAATAACTGAAAGAACTATGTTGCATTTAGTTAGGCCTGAAATGAGCAAGCTCTTCATTTTCTCAAGTACTTGGAAGCTAAAATTATTCCAACTTCACAAAATAGTCTACATAATTTTATAAGTAATTAAAGGACTGCAAAATAGGCTTTAAAGATACATATTACATATTGAGAAAAACATAAAATAAAAGGAATTTTAAATTCAAGAGAATGGTTTAATATTTTGTGGTCTACAACATTACTTATTCAGTAGAGAATGAGTTTCAACTGTTTTTGACATATGAAGTAAAATCTTTTCTTTGGTCTTTACAAATTAAATATTCTAGAATGATGATACTCAAATACCTGTAAGGTTGATATTAACAGGAAACCATGAATGATCCACTAAAGTACATAATCGCAGAAATTGTTTCTGAATTCTGGGTCCAACACTGAGCCAGGTACTGAAAATATCTTTTTTTTTTTTTTTTAAGAGAGAGAGAAATATTCCATGTTCAAAGTTGAGATGGTTTCCGAGGAAAGAAGCTTCCCTACAGTCTGTTAGATCTCCATAAGAGTCAGAACTAAGCTTCAAAAAGATATGTGCTTTAAGTGAAGGACCCTAATGCTGCTAACATGGGGTATGTCATTTCTACCAAATTTGAATACATTTTAAGTGGAATCAGAGTATTGCCAACCAATCTATGGTAAAGCTGCTAAAAACCACCTGGTAAACAGCATACTAAAGTTTGAATTATTTATCTAATCCTGAATTATATTTTAATTACAGGACCTAAATAATCAAATACAGACTCTGTTTTAGAGAACAGAACATGGGGCAGTGGTACAGGGTTGTCGATAAACAAAGCAATGAGAACTGGTCATCTTTGTTTTTCTTTTTTCCTTTTGATCTTAGTCCCTTTTTAAGATATTCAGATGGACTGCCTTTGTCAACTGTCAATATGCCAGTATATATGTGTGTGTTATATGTATAAACATACACAAGAACTTCAAACACTTCTCTAATAATGGCACCTCTTTCCTTCACTTCTACAATTCTTGCCATGGGACTCTTTGGTTTTCTGGGGTGGGGAACCATAATTAGTAAGAACAGAAGAGAAGTCATCGTTCTCTTGCTATCTAGAGGACATTCTAGAATCAAAGTTAATGTCAACTCACTAGGAAAAAGTGACAGCCTGATCAGACTCTTCATATCTATAAAAGAACAGCTTAAGGAGGAGATGAGAGAATGCTTGATAAAATATCGCGTGATTTCATTTATATGTGGAAAATAAAGAACAATATAAATGAACAAACAAAACAGAAACAGAATCATAGATACAGAGAACAGACTGATGTTTGCCAGAGGGGAGGGGTTTGGAGGACTGAAAGAAAAAGGTAAAGGGATTGAGAAGTACGGATTGGCAGTTAGAAAATAGTCGTGGGGATATAAAGTACAGCATAGGGAATATAGTCAATAATATTGTAGTAACTATGTATGGTGCCAGGTGGATACTGGACATATTGGGGGGAAACTTATTAAATTACATGATCGTCTAACCACTACGCTGTATATCTAAAACTAATACAAAATAATATTGAATGTAAACTGTAATTTGAAAACAATTAATTAAAATAAAGAAAGGTATGCCCGGCCAGTGTGGCTCAGTGGTTGAGCATCATCCCATGGGCTGAAAGGTCCCAGTTCAATTCCCTGTCAGGGCACATGCGTGGGTGTCAGGCTTAGTCCCCAGTAGAAGGCATGCAAGAGGTAGTCGATTGATATATCTCTCTCAGATCTATGTTTCTATTTCTCCCTTCCTTTCTCTCTAAAAAATCTATTAAAAGTATTTTTAAAAAGAAAGATAGAAAGTTTGATAAACATTAGCCAAGAAAGGTGAACATTTGGCATTCTGTAACCAATGAGCCTGGTCAGAAACAAGAGCAGGGATAACTTTTCTTTGTTTAGGGTACTTTTGTCTTGACTGTGTCTTTTGAGAAAAACTAGCCTTAGCATTTACATTGAGGACTCTTATTTTCTCAAATCTACTTAATATTTAGTACATGTAACATTTTAAGACTGTATTTCTTTCAATGTCATGTAACTTACCTGTTTATCAAAAGCTACCCAAGATGGTACTGCACTTCCCATTGCTTTAGGAAATGCACTGTATTTAGGCTTTGTCGATTGTGCAAGCGGCAGTTCACCTATTCCAGGTTTGCCTTCAGCCACCAGCATTCTGTGGGACTTATCCTTTCCTACCTGTGAACACAAGAGACAACATAAAATGGTCAAACTTACTCTTTAAGATTTTTCTTATTTGTTTTAGAAGGTAAACACATTTCTTATCATTTATTTTTTTCTCATTACAATATGCATATTAGAGTGGCAAATAATTATGTACAATCTTTCTCCATAAAGTTGTATCACATTTTAAATTCAATTTATTTTACCAAATTAAAAACATCAAAAAGCAATAAGAATAAACCCACTGCTCCATGCTATTTAAAATATTTAAAAATAGATGTGACTTCAGGTCAAGATGGTGGGTAGGTAAACGCGGTCTCACATTCTCCCACAACCACATCAAAGTTACAACTAAACTACAGAACAACCATTATTCAAAACCAACTGAAATCAAGCTGAATGGAAGTCCTACAACTAAGAAATTAAAGAAGCAGCTACATTGAGACTGACAGGAGGGGCAGAGGCATGATGGGCTGGTCCCACACCTATGTGTGGCAGAAAAAAATCAGGAGGACACCTCTGCTGTGAAGGTCCTCACTGAGGAGTGAGGGGTTCCCATCCTACACCAGGTACCCAGCTCAGGGTTCCAGTTCCAGGAAAGAAGTCCCCATCATTTCTGGCTATAAAACCAGGGGAACTGAGGCTGAGGGAGGCAGAGTGTTCTGGAGCCCCAGGCAGCTCCTATTAAAGGGTCCACACACTAACTTACTCGGACTCACACCCCCCAGGCTCCAGCATGGGGAAGGCAGCTTGAAAGGCACCAGAGACATATGAGGAAGAACTGAGTTGTTTGGCATGGGAGCCATGGCTACAAAGGCGGCTTTCTCCTGGACAGACATGCTGTCAGAGGCCTTTGTTTCTTTGGTGAGCCCTTCCCTGGGGTAGCAGATAGCCACCATATCTGGCACTCCAGCAACTTGGCTCACACTGTTTGCCCTGACCTGGTGATTCCCTGAGGCCATTCCCCAACCAACTTTCAGGCCCACCCAAGCTGTTGCCACTTGCTTTACCATAGGATTGGCCTGTCTTGGATCCTGCTTCAGGTTTTCTAAATTCCTTCAATCAAGCAGCATCTGGTTTCAGCTAGTCCCATACTTCTCGTTAAGTAATACATAGAAACAAACACAGGGAGGAAGCCAAAAAAGGAGACATATAAACAGGTTCCAAATGAAGGAACAAAACAAAATTCCAGGAAAATAACTAATTGAAATGAAAATTAGCAACCTAACAGATGCAGAGTTCAAAACACTGCTTATAAGGATGCTCAATGAATTTAGTGAGAACCTCAATGAACATAGTGAGGACCTCAAGAGCATACAAAAGGAGCAGTCAGAAATGAAGGATGCACAGTAAAAAATGAAGGAGGCACTAGCTGAAATAAAGAATAATTTACACAGATTCAATAGTAGAAGCAAACCATCAATTTGGAATATAAGAAAGTAAAAAACACCCAATCAGAACAGCAAATAGAAAAAAGAATCCAAACAAAATGAGGATAGTGTAAGGAGCCTCTGGGACAACTTCAAGTGTACCAATATTCATATCTTGGGGTTGCCATAAGGAGAAGAGAGAGAACAAAAAATCAAAAACCTATTTGAAACAATAACAACAGAAAACTTCCATAACTTGGTGAAGGAAACAGACTTACAAGTCCAGGAAGCACAGAGAGTCCCAAACAAGATGAACTCCAAGAGACCCACACCAAGACACATAATCATCAAAATGCAAAAGGTTCAAGACAAAAAGAGAATCTTAAAAGCAGCAAGAGAAAAGCAGTTAGTTACCTACAGGGGAGTTCCCATAAGACTGACAGCTGATTTCTCAAAAGAAACTTTGCAGGCCAGAAGGGAGTGGTAAGAAATATTCAGAGTGATGAAAAGCAAGTACCTACAACCAAGATTACTCTGTCTTGCAAAGCTGGCATTTAGAATCGATGGACAGATAAAGAGTTTCCCAGACAAGGAAAAGCTAAAGGAGTTCATCACCACCGAACCATTACTATATGAAATGTTGAAGGGTCTTCTTGAAGAAAAAGTTAAAAAATATGAACAAACAAAATGACAATGAATACATATCTATCGACAATTGAATCTACAAACAAAATGAACAGGCAGAACAGAAACATTCTCATAGATACAGAGAACATTTTGTTGGTTGCCAGAGGGTTGGGGCAATGGGTGAAGGAATTAAAAAAAAAAAAGTACAAATTGATTGTTAGACTGACAAAACTCAAAGGGAAGGGGATTGGGGATGGGAAGAGATAAACCAAAGAACTTATATGTATATATGCATAATAAATGGACACAGACAACAGTGTGGGGAAAGGTAGGAGGGGGGAAGGAGTGGGGAGGAGGGGGTCAATAGGGTAAAAGTGAGGAACATTTGTAATACATTCAACAATAAAGATAAATTAAAAAATAAATGAATAAATAAAATATTTAAAAATAAGTATTACCACAAGAGAACATTTAGAACATTAGCTTGCTAATTGGCATATTCTACTTATTTGCAAAGAATGAAAATGGGGTGGGGGGGGCTACCTCCTCTACTTCAGAGTAAGAATGTAAGTTTTCCCACAGAAGTCTAATATTATTTTCACTAAAACAGAAAGTGAAAACTTTTGCATATTAAAATAAATGTAACAGGAAATTCCTCAGAGCTGACATTCTCATCCTAATTGTAGAACCTTGCTCTCCCTCTTCCTCATTCCTCTCCCATCTTTTCTGGGGATCTGGGCAAAGATGTAAAAACCCAAAAGATGTGAGCCAACATCAACTCACATGCACTGCTGCTAGAAAAGTAAAGAAGAATCCCTCTGAGTTATGACAATACTTAGCAAAGTAAAAGATGTATATGCCCCACTAGCTAGCAAGTCCACCCCTAAATATATTTTGCAGTGTTCATAATGAGCTATATGTCAGATGACTTGTTATAGCCGTGTTTTTATGAGTGAAAAATAGGAAAGAATCAAAATGTCCATCAATAGCAGAAAAGTTGCCTCCATTGTGTTCTCTTTATGACATGGAATAGTAATACAGAGGTCTAAATTACAGCAAAAACAAACAAACAAACAAAAAACAGGTAGTAAAAGAGAACATAAAATTTGATAATGCTGAGATTCCAAAATAGAGGCTGAGTGAATGGAAGCTACACAGACCATCTCCCAGGATCAAAATGGAATTACAACAAAAATAAAGACAAATCCTCAGGAAAAAGCAACAGAATAGCAGTTTGCGAGGACCATATAACCAGAGACCCTGACTCGATCCTGGTAGGTTTGCAGAGGTGCGAGATGGGGACTGGGAACCCAGCGACTACAGCAGCCTTACCTGTGAGCAGTGCCCTCAGGTTAAACTCCCAAGCTGCTCCACAGCCCAGAGCCGGAACAGAGGTTAAAATAGTTTCAGCCACTTAACTTAGGCTCCAGCAGAGGGCAGATTGGACTGGAACTGTGTGGGGACACTCAGGACTTGGAGGGCACTCAGAGCTTTTGCTGACTTGCAGCCACCCAGAAAGGTAGTTATCTGACAGCTTCCCAGGGCTCAGGAGAGAGGCTGCCGCCCCACCCTTGGAGATTCAACACCACAAGGTGGCCATTGAAATGCAAATTGAAGCCCATAAACAACCAGCATCTGCTCCACCCTCGGGAAATCCCCTTATGCTGAACACCTGAGGAAGATTTTCACTCAACTGAGAGGCCAAGGCTCTTCAAGTAACAGCTACCGATAGCCTCCAGGCAAAAAGCCAGAGTATTCCTGTACCATTCCAGGGCTAGCAACTCTAACCAGGAAGGTAAGACTTGACAGTGGTGTTTAACTTGGGTCCTCACTGCCTCATACAAAAACACGAGATGGAGCCACAAAAAGCAGAACACCAACACACACAGGGAAAATTTGGTAGACTCCAAAGCCCACTGTGATAGCCAAAGTGGTAAAACACAGAAACAAAAGCCAAATGAAAGAACAAGAGACATCTACTA
Organism: Molossus molossus; assembly: GCF_014108415.1. Lineage (NCBI taxonomy): Eukaryota > Metazoa > Chordata > Mammalia > Chiroptera > Molossidae > Molossus > Molossus molossus. The sequence continues at coordinate 109,843,700 of NW_023425355.1, read as the reverse complement.
AAAATTAGATAAATGAGGTGCAGTTAAGCATGTTATCAGAACTAGAATTCAGAGCCATGATCTTGAGCAAGCTCAACAGCATGTGTAAGGACATGAGAATCCTGAGTAAAGACATAGAAATGTTGAAAATCAACCAGTTGGAAATTAAAAACCACCAACAAGAAATAAACAATGGAAGTTGAATTTTTAATTCTTTGGGGACAGGGCAAGGAGGGAGGGGGTGGGAGAGTCAGTGGGGGGAAAGGACAAACATCTGTAACAAAAATTAATTACTACAAAATATACATAATGGAAAAAACTGGTAAAAAAAAAAAAAAAAAAAAAAAAGAAATAAAGAATGACATCAGAAAGAAAGAACACATTGAAAGGTCTAAACAGCAGACTCGAGGAAGACGAGAACCGGATCAGTGAATTAGAAGACAGGGTAAAAAAAAATCAACCAATCAGAAAACCAAAAGAAAAAAACAATTACAAAACAGGAAGACAGCTTAAGAGAACTGGGACAACAGGAAACGTAATAACATTCACATCATAGGAGTCCTCGAAAAAGAAGAAAATTAGCAAGGGTTAGAGAATATATTTGAAGAAATAGTGAGAGAAAACTTCCTTAATTTGGTGATGGAAGAAGGCATTCAAGTTCAAGAAGCACAGAGAGTCCCAAGTAAGAAGAACCCAAACAGGCCCACACCAAGACAAATAGTAATCAAAATGCCAAAAATTAAAAACAAAGAGAGATTCCTAAAAGCAGCAAGAGATAAGCAACAGGTTACCTACAAAGGACACACCATAAGGCTCTCTGCTGACTTCTCAACAGAAACACTACAGTCCAGAAGGGAATGGCATGAGGTAATCAAGGTTATGCAAAACAAGGATCTGAATCCAAGACTACTCTATCCAGCAAGGCTTTCATTCAAAATAGAAAGTCAAATGAAGAGCTTCCCAGACCAAAACAAAAACAGAAACAACAACAAAAAAAACGCTAAGGGAATACATTAGCACCAAACCAGCACTGCAAGAATGTTAAAAGGAGGGCTGTAATTAACAGGAGAAATAGGAAGAAAAATATAACCACACTAAACAAAAATGGCAATAAATAAGTACATATCAATAATCACCTTAAATGTAAATGGATTGAATGCTCCCATAAAAAGACCCAGAGTAGCTGATTGGATAAGAAAGCATGACTCATCTATATGTTGTTTCCAAGAGACGCACCTCACAACAAAAGACACACATAGGTTGAAAGTGAACAAATGGAAAAAAATCTTCCAAGCAAATGGAAAGGAAAAAAAGCAGGGGTAGCAATAGTCATATCTGATAAAATAGATTTCGAAATGAAGACCATAACTAGAGACAAAGAAGGCCACTACATAATATTGAAAGGATCTATCCAACAGGATGATATAACTTTGATAAACATATATGCACTCAATACAGGAGCACCAAAATATATTAAAAATCTTCTGGAAGATTTCAATGGAGAAATCAATAGCAATACAATCATAGCAGAGGAATTCAACACCCTGCTGACATCACTGGAGAGATCCTCTTGACAAAAATTAACAAGGAAACAAAGACTCTAAATAAAGGACTAGACCAAATGGATTTAATAGATATCTACAGAGAATTATACCCCAAAACTACAGAATTCACATTCTTCTCAAGTGCACATGGGACATTCTCAAAGATAGACCACGTGTTAGAACACAAATTAAGTTTCTACAAGTTCAAGAAGATAGAAATCATATCCAGCATCTCAGATCACAATGGCATGAAACTAGAATTCAATTCCAACAAGAACATGCAAAGATATTTGAACACATGGAGGCTAAATTGCATGTTATTAAACAACAAATGGGTCACCGAGGAGATCAAGGAAGAAATTAAAAACTTCCTGGAATCCAGTGAAAATGAAGACACAACAACACAAAACTTATGGGATACAGCAAAAGCAGTTCTGTGAGGGAAGTTCATAGCACTACAGGCCTACCTTAAGAAGCAAAAAGAAATCTCTAATAGACTATCTAACCTCGCAACTTAAGGAACTAGAAAGCAAGCAAAAAGAAAACCCCAGAGCAAGTAGAAGGAAGGAAATAATAAAGATGAGAGCAGAAATAAATGACATAGAAACCAAAAAAAAAAAAAAAAAAACAATTGAAAAGGATCAATGAAACAGAGTTGGTTTTTTGAAAAGATAAACAAGATTGATGGACCCTTAGCTAGACTCACCAAGAAACAAAGAGAGAAAACCCAAATACACAAACTCAGAAATGAAAGAGGAGAAGTAACAACTGATACCACAGAAATACAGAAGATTGTTTACATCTACTATGAAAAATTATATGGCAACCAATTTGAAAATCTAAGCAAAATGGACAAAATTCCAGAAACACATTGTCTCCCAAAACTGGACCAGGAAGAGATAGAAAACTTGAACAGACCAATAACAACAGAAGAAATTGAAGATGTAATCAAGACTCTCCCAGCAAACAAAAGCCCAGGTCCGATGGCTTCACAGGGGAGTTTTACTGAACATATAAAGAATTAACATCCATTCTCCTCAAATTCCTTCAAAAAACTCAAGAAGATGGAAGACTTCCAAACTCGTTTTATGAGGCCAGCATAATTCTAATTACAAAGCCAGAAAACAACATTACAAAAAAGAAAACTACAGGCCAATATTCCTGATGAACATAGATGCCAAAATCCTGAACAAAATACTAGCAAAACGGATCCAGCAACACATCAAAAAAATCATTCACCATGACCAAGTGGGATTCATCCCAGGGATGCAAGGCTGGTACAATATTCGCAAATCAATAAATGTGATACACCACATAAAATGAAAAATAAAAACCACATGATCATATCAATAGATGCTGAAAAAGACTTTGGCAAAATACGGCATCCATTCCTGATAAAAATGCCCAGCAATGTGGGAATAGAGGGATCATATCTTGACATAATAAAGGCCATATATGAAAGACCTACAGCCAAAATCATACTCAATGGGCAAAAACTAAAAGCATTTCCCTTAAGAACAGGAACAAGACAAAGATGCCTACTTTCACCAACTCTTATTTAACATAGTACTGGAAGTCTTAGTCACAGCAATCAGACAGGAAGAAAAAATAAAAGGGATCCAAATTGGAAAGGAGGAAGTGAAAGTGTCATTATTTACAGATAACATGATACATTAATAGAAAACTCCAAATACTCCATCAAAAGATTACTAGACTTAATAAATGAATTTGGCAAAGTAGCGGGATACAATCTTAACGTCAAGAAATTGACAGCATTCTTATACACCAATGATGAACTAACAGAAAGAGAAACTAAGAAAACAATCCCATGTACCATTGTGGCAAAAAAAAATTAAGATACGTAGGAATAAGCTTAACAAAAGAAATAAAGGATCTATTCGCAGAAAACTACAGGTCATTGAAAAAAGAAATAGAGGAAGATATAAAATAGTGGAAGCACATACCTTGTTCAAGAAATGGAACAATTAACATCATTAAAATGTCCATACTACCCAAAGCAATCTATAGATTCAATGCAATTCCCATCAAAATACCAACGACATACTTCACAGAACTAGAACAAATACTTCAAAAGTTCATATGGAGCCAAAAAAGACCTCGAATTGCCACAGCAATCTTGAAAAAGAAGAACAATGTTGGAGGGATCACATTACCAGATTTCAGGGTATACTACAAAGCCACTGTAATCAAAACAGCCTGGTAGTGGCACTAGAACAGGCATATGGACCAGTGGAACAGAACAGAGAACCCAGACATGAACCCAAGGCAATATGCTCAATTAATATTTGACAAAGGGGGCAGGAGTTTACAGTGGTGTAAGACAGCCTCTATAATAAATGGTGCTGGGAAAATTGGACAGCTACATGCAAAAAACTGAAACTAGACCATCAACTTAGACCCTACACAAGAATAAACTGAAAATGGATACAAGACTTAAATGTGACTCATGAATCCATAAAAATCCTAGAAGAAACTGTAGGCAACAAAATTCCAGATATCATACGCAGCAGAATTTTCACTGATATATCCCCTAAAGCAACAGAAACAAAAGAGAAAATGAACACATGGGGCTACATCAAACTCAAAAGCTTTTACACAGCAAAATATACAATCCTCAAAATGGAAAGGCAACCCACTGTATGGGATAGCATAATTGCCAATGATATATCAGATAAGGGATTAATTTCCAATATATATAGAGTAGTCATACGATTCAACAAAAGGAAGACAAAGAACCCAATTAAAAACTGGGCAGAGGAACTAAACAGACACCCCTCCAAACAGGACATACAAATGGCTAAGAGAAATATGAAGAAATGCTCAACATTACTAATCCTCAGGGAGATGCTAAATAAAACCACAATGAGCTATCACCCCACACCTGTCAGAATTGTCGCCATCAACAAATCATCAAACAACAAGTGTTGGTGAGGGTGTGGAGAAAAGGGGACTCTAGTACACTGCTGGGGTAATGCAGAGGTGCAGCCACTATGGAAAACAATATGGTGTTTCCCCAAAAAATTAAAAATTGAACTGCCATTTGACCCAGTGATCTCACGTCTAGAAATATACCCTAAGGGGCCTGAAACACCAATCAGAAAGACTATATGTACCCCCATGTTTGTAGCAGCACTATTTACAATAGCTAAGATCTGGAAACAGCCCAAGTGTCTATCAGTAGACGAATGGATAAAAAAACAGTAGTACATATACACAATGGAGTACTATTCAGCTGTAAGAAAGAAAGTTCTCTTATCCTTTGAGACTACATGGAGGGACCTGGAGAGTATCATCCTAAGTGAAACAAGCCAAACAGAGAAAGACAAGTATCACATGATCTCACTTATTTGTGGAATATAATGAACATAACAGTCTGAGGAATGGGGTAGTCCCAGAGACATGGAATTGGGGTACAGACTGACAATCCCCAGAAGAGTGGATGGTGGGGGAGAGATAAACCACAGAACTTATATGCATGTGTGTATGAACAATGGACATGGACAACAAAACTGGGGACAGGACAGGGAGGGCGGGAGAGTGGCAATCAGTGGGGGAAAAAGTAGAAACATCTGTAACAGAAATAAATAAATTAATAAAAAAAGAAACAAAATTGATAATTCTACATATATAAAGCCTGAAAATATTCAAAAATACTGTACTGTTTATGAATAATATAGGCATAGAAATGATAAATAGCAAATTCAAGATAATGTAGTATCTATTACAATATAACATATGATACAATAAATACAGTGTAGCATATCAAAATGAATACCCATGTACCCCATAGCCCTGCATTAAAATATAACATTTTAGGTACAGTTTAAGCCCTCTCTCAGAGTTCATGCCCTTGCCTCCATCTCCAGAGGTAACCATTATCCTGAATTTGCTGCTGAAACTTGAACACTTTGTCAGCATTTTATACAGCCAGTGCAAATGCCTCTTGCAAAGCATGATGCACTGGCATGGAAGTCTTAGAGAAAAAATCAAAAAGATGTTGTTTCTTTGTTTGTGTTTTCTTGTTTCAAGGCAAACTACTGAATGAGAGAAAGTATTTGCAAATCATACATCTGATAAGGGGCTAATCTGTAAAATATATAAAGAATTCATACAACTTAATAGCAAAAAGAAATCCAATTTAAAATTGGGCAGAGGATCTGAGTATAATTTTTTCCAAAGAAGACATACAAATGGCCAACAGATATATGAAAAGATCCTCAGTATCACTAATTGTCAGGGAAATGCAAATTAAAACCACAGTGAGATATCACCTCACACCAGTTATTATAAAAAAATAACAAGCATTGGCAAGGATGTGGAGAAAAGGAACCCAAATGCACTTTTGATGGGAATGTAAATTGGTGTATCCACTATGGAAAATAGTATGGAGATTCCTCAAAAAAATAAATAAATAAACACAAAATTACCATATGATCCAGTAATTCCACTCCTGGTATTTATCTTAAAATGAAAACACTAATTTGAAAAATACATGCACCCATATGGTCACATCGCAGTGGTATTTACAATAGTCAAGACATGGAAACAACCTAAGTGTCTACCAATAGATGACTAAATAAAGAAAACGTAATATATATAATAGAATATTATTCAGCCATAACAAATATCAGACAAAGACAAATATCACATGATCTCATTTGTATGTGGAATCTGAAAAATAAAAAACTCATAGATACACAGAAAACATTGGTGATTACAAGAGGTGAAGGGTTGCAGGTGGTGGGCAAAATGAATAAAGGGAGGTCAAAGGTACAAACTTCCTGTTATAATATAAATAAGCATGGTGACTATAGTTAACAATACTGTATTGTAGATTTGAAAGTTGCTAAGAGAGTACATCTTAAAAGTTCTCATCACATGAAAAAAATTGAAACTATGGTGACAGATGTTAACTAGACTTACTGTGGTGATCATTTTTCAATATATACAAATATCAAATCATTACATTGTACACCTGCAACTAACATAATATTATATATAAATTACACCTCAATAAAAATAAAAAAAAAAATAAACTACTCAATATTGAAAAGAAAAGACCTCATTTACTTTTGTAGTGAAGGCAGCCTAGAAGGATAGGGAAGAGCCTAAGCAGCCCTGCCCAGGGGAGCCAGGCCACAAGGGCTGCCCTGAACAGATAAACAGCCTAGCTCCAAGGCTGTGGGAGGAAAGCTACAGGCAATAGTTAGTATGGTGAGCTGAAGCCTGGCTCTGTCCCTTAGAGGATTTATTGCCACCACTTCAACCAGTCCCCCATACACCATCACATTCATAACCACACACAGAGACACAGATACAGACATACACACACACACACACACACTCAGGTTACCATAATTCAGTCCCAAATCACCACAGCAAAGCAAAAGTTGGGTTGGTTAAAATGAATGTTGGAATAACAGAATTGTATAACAATATTTGTTCCCTCTTTTAAAGCAAGTAATTTGGGGTAATCACAAACTTACCTCAGGTCAAACCAGTAAATGTTTCTTAAGCATTTACTATATCCCTAGATTTGTTCCAGATATACTAGTTAAAATAAGCATAATACTCAGCCCTTGCTCTAAAGAAGAAACCCAGAATCTTGTTGATGAGGCCAGATTTAGATATATAAAACAACTGGAAAACTACAAAACAGGATAACTACCATTTTCTCCACTTACTATGACCTAGACTCTTTACTAAGGGCTTTATATACATTATCTAACTTCACCATCACACAACTAGTTGACAGGTGTTACTACTGACATGTTACCAGTGAGGAAACCAAGGCAAAGAGAGGTAGACTGGCATACTCACAATTATACGGTCTAGTGGAACCTGCATCTGAACCTAACTTCATGTGACTCTAAACTCTGGTAAGTTTATTCACCCAGAGCTATATACTGCCAGGCTGGAGTAGTAGTGTTGGAGTGCTCTGGATAATTGGATACTGTCTTGGGTCTGGAGGAATGGGATGAATTAGACAGAGAGGAGAGGCAAGGTGTTCCAGAAAGGGTTATGAGTGATTCACTGCAGCTGAGCTGACAGCACCTAGTGTGAGGGGCAAGAGGAGCAAGGCTAATAAAAAGGACAAGTTCAAGTAGAGAAGGAGAATAAGAGAGAGGAGAATATGTAAGAAGATCTATATTATGGAAGACCTCACATTTAAATACCATATACATCTAAAACTCTCCTTGAGCAAGGATGAAATATAATAAAAGACTTTCTGAGGTGGTAATGTTACAGATGGACTGAAAACCATTTTATAGTCATCAGACTATATTCAAGAATTAGAAAGCTGGATAATATCAAAGGTTGGAGAGAATATGGGGAAACAGGAACCTAGTACTTTGTTGAAAGGTGAGTTAATGGTCATTCTAGGTAGCAATGTGGTACTACTTGGCAAAATTACAGATGGTATTCCTTATGATTCAAGAATCTCATTCCTGAATATATACTTCATAAAAATTCTCATGATAGCCAATAAATGGATATATATGAGAATGTATTTTAGGGAAGTTAGAGGCAATCTAGACATCCATGTTGACTGAATGGATACGAAAATATGGATTAATGGGTGAGTACCTTATGGTCAGTGTTAACTTCACCTCACTGCTTAGAAAGCAATAAACCATATGTATTAACTCTGGCTGCCATAACAAAATTTCATAGACTGAGTGGCTCAAACAACAGAATTTTATTTCTCACAGTTCTGGATATTTGAATGTCCAAAATCAAGGCATGATCAATTTGGTTGCCCACTGAGGGCTCTCTTCTTGGCTTACAAACTGTCAACTTCTCACTGTGTCCCCACATGGCAGAGAGAGAGAAACATAGGGAGACACAGAGAGAGAGAGAGAGCTCTCTGGTGTCTCTTCTTATAAGAGCACTAATCTCATCATGGGAGCCCCACCCTCATGACCTCATCTAAAACCTAATTACTTCACAAGGCCCCATGTCCAAATATCATCACATTGGGAGTTGGGGCTTCAACATAAATGTGAGGGGGCACAATTTATTTCATAGCATATAGCAACACAGACAGATCCTTATAACAATACTGTTGGGTAAAAGAAAAAAAAATGATATCTATTGCACACAATATTATATATATGTGTGTGTGTGTGTGTATATATATATATATATATATATATATATATATATATATATATAATGCTACATACTTTACAAGGACACATACAGATTCAATAATGTACATCAAAAACTTTGTATGCAACCCTACATAAAGTGGAGGGGGAATGAGATTAGGGATCAGGAATGATGAGGAATAAAAATATATCAAATGAGAGAAATCTTGCACAGATTAATGATGATATTGTGCCAGAAATGGAGGAATAGAATTAATTCACCTCTTTGCACCTGACATTGTTCATTTGTTTAAGACTGACAGCTGTCAGAGGAGAGGGAGGTTGGGAGGCTGTATGAAACAGGTGAAGTGATTAAGCAAAAAGCATATATAAATTTATGCATATAAACACATAGACATAGACAACAGTATGGTGATGGCCAGAGGGAAAGTGGGTGGGGGAAGGTGGAGATGGGAAAGGGGGGATAAAAGGGGATGGAAAGAGACTTTGCTTGGGGCAATGGGCATATGAAGCAGTGTGCAGATAATGTTTTGTTGAGTTATACACTTGAAACATGTATGGTTTTGTGAACCAGTGTTACTCCAACGAATTCAATAAAATAAATAAAAATAACAGATTAGAATGATAGGTGAATGGTAGGCAGACCAGGCAAGCTGCTTGTGCAGCTGAGCAAGCACAAGGTGGGAAAGGTTTGCACCAGGGTAAAGACAATGGAAATGGAAAGGAAGAAACATCCTATAAAAGAGTGATCCCACTTCTAGGAATATGCCCTAAGAAGCCTCAAACACCAATCAGAAAGAATATATGTACCCCCATGTTCATAGCAGCACTATTTACAATAGCTAAGATCTGGAAACAGCCCAGGTGTCCATCAGTAGACGAATGGATAAAAAAGCAGTGGTATACACAATGGAGTACTATGCAGCTGCAAGAAAGAAAGTTCTCTTATCTGTCGAGATGACATGAAGGGACCTGGAGAGTATTATCCTAAGCGAAACAAGCCAAGCAGAGAAAGACAAATACCACATGATCTCACTTATTTGTGGAATATAATGAACATAACAGTCTGAGGAACAGGATAGACCCAGAGACATGGAAGTAGGGCACAGACTGACAATGCTCAGAAGAGGGGGTTGGAGGGAGGGAAGAGATAAACCACAGAACTCATATGCATGTACACATAACTGATGGACATGGACAACAAAGCTGGGGACAGGGTGGGGGGGATGGGGAGGAGGGTGTCAATGAGGAAAAAAAGGAGAAACATCTGTAACAAAAATAAATTAATAAAAAAAAACAGGGACCCTCAAACTATCTTTGAGGAAGGATAAATTCTATTGTTTCCCCAAATCATTTCAGACTGAAACTTTTGTAATATGTAATAAAATTAATTATAATAAATTGAAATAAAAACAGACATAAAAACTTACAAGCTCACTGGTCATATTCTTATATGTCATGGCAATGTTAAATTGCTTTATAAGTTTCTAAAGACTCCCAATGTTACAAATGCACATCACACTTTGAGTAGCACTTCTGTAGTGGACCACAGGCAAAGAAACCAGCATCTGTATTGGGTGTGTTAAGAAAGAAAGAGTGATGGAAGGTGACTTGAAAGTTTTGTTTTAGCCTCACTTCCACTTTGAAAGTTGGTGGGGGGAGGCAGAAGAGAAACAATAAGGAGGATGAAGTACTTCCATCACCTGGTTCCTTAGCCTACATATTGCTGCAGCTCCCAAGCATGGTTCTACCAACACAGGCTGAGTTTCTCATTTCTAAAATTTCTTATGGAGACTAAATCAGTGGATTGAGCCTGAAGTGCCCTCAGCAAGGCTATCCCTTTTATTCCTGGTCACCACCACAGCTGCATGAGAAAGAAAAGGGACTGGAAGGAGCAAAGGGCAAATGAGGTATAACTCTTGTCAGCACATTTTTGTTTAGTGACAATGACTAAAATTACCATACCACAGGGCCTTTTTGCTTGAAACATATGCTTCACCAGTGTTGTGAAACTGAAGAGAAATCACAGTTTACAAAATTCAGAAGGTATTTCAATTGAGTTCCAGCTAAACTGGTGAGCAATTTTTCTATCCAATGAGTATTAGGCTGTATATTTGCTAAATATTTCCAATTCTTTTGCTTAAAAAAATTTAGCCAGGCCTAATTCTTTCAAATAATATATTTATCACAAAAGGAACTATTACTAAAATATTTTCAAAACTCTTGGCTTGTGAGTTATGAATTCATACATTCAAACCAAAACACACACACACACACATTCTTTAAAGTTCAATAATGCCGATCTCTATTGTCATTCTAATCAATATACCAAGCAAAATTCCATTAACTTGAAATTTCAATTCAAAATTCTATACCTTAAAATTGTATTGCTTGAGGATTTGTTTAGAATAATGTAAAATTCCATATGGCATCTGTTTCAAATGTTTGTCCCTCCTGACACACACACAAGCTTGAGATCTGCTATTATAATCTCTTTAGAATCACATGTCAACTTTCCCTTTGCCCTAGTGACTATAAAGTGGTGCTCAGTCTCAGTCCAAAGACAATAGGCAAATATCTTAGCAAATGATAACCTCAGGAACATACTATCCTCAGCTACAGTGTCCCTTAGTATCTCAAGCACTTGGGTCCCATCCTACTTATGACACCACTACTGGAAAAACTGCAGCCAAATCCAGACTTCCCTTGACGTTTCATTTCAAATTAATAGCTGATACCACCACCCCTTCTGTGTTGCTCAAGACTGGGTAATTTTATCACACACTTAGATTGATTAATGTATAATCAATAAATTGTCAGGGCCACTACAGAAAACCACAAAGCTAACGCAAACTGAGAAGCAGGCTATAGTCATCAACATGAGTTGTCTATCCATTTATTACCTTTCTTTCAGAGCTCCAACACAACAGAGTCTCTTTGTTTCTTTCTAGGCTGCACTCCAAAACTCAAATGCTTAACAACCATATGACAAAAGCAGGAAGAGTGAGGTGCTTCCTAAAAACATGACAGCTCGTTAGGGCCACGATGAGCCAGAGATTTATCTTTTCATATGTGAATATCATTCCTGTAGCCATAATAGCTAAAATGTGTAGCACAGTTCTAAGTACTTCAGATGCATTATTTTTTTAAATTCTCAGAGCAAATATCTGAGTGTGTTTTATCATTATCTCTATTTTATACATGGAGAAACTCAGGCACAGAGAGTTTAAGTAATTTTCCCAAGCTCACTCAACTAGTATAAGGGATAAATCCAGGGTATAAACTCAATGCCTGAGCCCTTAAGCATTAGGCCTCACGTTGATTGTCCCCTCTTAGAGAAAAGTAATAGATCTTCCCTTGTTTAAGTCACCAGGATTGAATTAATACTTTTACTTTTGACAAACATAATAATAACAATGACCACCACCATGACCTGGAAGGGAGGGATTAGATCAGATCATTGCACCTAAACTCAATGCCTTAAAAGCAGGGCAAATATTAGAAACTGCTATAGAAACCCTTTTACAGCCACAAGCAAGTTAATTGGAAATTTGGGGACAGAAGAGAGCCAGTTAATAATTAATATTTCAATAGTGATGCTATGAACATAGGGGTATATATATTCTTTCTGATTGGTGTTTCAGGCTTCTTAGGGTATATTCTTAGAAGTGGGATCACTGGGTCAAATTGAAGTTCAATTTTTAACTGTTTGAGGTAACACCATAGTGTTTTCCACAGTGGCTGCACCAGTCTGCATTACCCCAGCAGTGTACTAGAGTTCCCTTTTCTTTATAACCTCACCAACACTTGTTGCTTGACGATTTGTTAATGGCAGTCATTCTGACAGGTGTGAGGTGATACCTCATAGTTGTTTTAATTTGCATCTCTCTAATGATTAGTGATGTTGAGTATTTCTTCCGTATGTCTCCTGGCCATTTGTATGTCCTTTTGGAAATAACCATTTGTATGTCTTTTTGGAAATAACCCAAGTGTCCATCAGCAGATGAGTGGAAGAAAAAGCTGTGGTACATGTACACAATGGAATACTATGAAGCTGTAAGAAAGAAAGATCTCTTATCCATTGAGATGGCATGGAAGGACCTGTAGAGTATTATGCTAAGTGAAACAAGCCAAGAAGAGAAAGACAAATATCACATGATCTCACTTATTTATGAAATATAATGAACTAAACAGATTGTTGAACAAAATTATCCCAGAGACATAGAGGTGGGGTACAGACTGACAAGCCTCAGAAAAGTGGGGATTTGGGGGGGAAGAGATAAACCACAGAACTTGCATGCATGTATGCATGACCAATGAACATAGACAACAAAGTTGAGGATGGGGGAGGTGAAGGGGAGGAGGGTGTCAGTGGGGTAAAAGTGGGGAACATCTGTAACAAAAACAAATTAATAAATAAAAATAGAATAAAATAGATAATAATAAATTAATATTTCAATGTATATTAATAATACATTTCTAAGTACGTTTTGAGGGTAATGATATAGAATTGCCTAAAACTATCATTAATTTTTTAAAACTCATCTTTATTGTTGAATATATTACAAATGTTTCTCCTTTTTTCCCCATTGACCTCCTCCTCCCCATTCCCACCCCCTCTTGCCTTCCCCACACTATTGTTGGTGTCCATTGGTTATGAATATATGCATAGTTCTTTGATTTATCTCATCTCACCCTCCCTCCCCCATTCCCATTGAAGTTCATCAGTGTAACAACCAATTTGTACTTCTTAATTCATTCATCTTTTTCACCCATCCTCCCAGCCTCCACCCATCTGGCAAGCAAAAAGTTCTCTGTATGTATGAATCTGTTTCTGTTCTGCTTTCTCCTTTTGTTTGTGAATTCAATTGTTGATAGATATGTATTAATTGCCTTTTTATTGTTCATAATTTTGTTCTTCTTTGCATTCAAGAAGACCCTTCAACATTTCTTTTTTTTTTTTTTTTTGAAATTTTTTTTATTTATTTATTTTTTTGTTACAGATATTTTACCTTTTTACCCCATTGGCACCCCCCACCCCATCCCCCCCCTCCACCGTGTCCCCGGCTTAGTTGTCCATGTCCATTGGTCATGCATACATGCATATAACTTGTGTGGTTTATCTCTTCCCACACCCCCCACCCCCCATCCCCTCTTCTAAGGGATGTCAGTCTGTGCCCACCTTCCATGTGTCTGGGTCTACTGTATTCCTCCGACTGTTATGTTCATTATATTCCGTATATAAGTGAGATCATGTGGTATTTGTCCTTCTCTGCTTGGCTTCTTTCACTTAGGATAATACTTTCCAGGTCCCTCCATGTTGTCTCAAAGGATAAGAGATCTTTCTTTCTTACCGCTGCATAGTATTCCATTGTGTATATGTACCACAGCTTTTTGATCCATTCGTCTACTGGTGGACACTTGGGCTGTTTCCAGATCTTAGCTATTGTAAATAGTGCTGCTATGAACATGGGGGTACATATATTCTTCCTGATTGGTGTTTCAGGCTTCCTAGGGTATATTCCCAGCAGTGGGATCACTGGGTCAAATGGAAGTTCAATTTTTAATTTTTTGAGGTAGCACCATATTGTTTTCCATAGCGGCTGCACCGGTCTGCATTCCCACCAGCAGTGTATCAGAGTCCCCTTTTCTCCACACCCTCGCCAACAGTTGTTATTTGATGATTTGTTGATGGCGGCCATTCTGACAGGTGTGAGGTGATATCTCATTGTTGTTTTGATTTGCATCTCTCTGATGATTAGTGATGTTGAGCATTTCTTCATATGTCTCTTGGCCATTTGTATGTCCTGTTTGGAGAGGTGTCTATTCAGCTCCTCTGCCCATTTTTTAATTGGGTTCTTTGTCTTCCTTTTGTGGAGTTGTATGAGCACTCTGTATATATTGGAAATTAACCCCTTATCTGATACATCATTGGCAATGATGTTCTCCCATACAGTGGGTTGCCTTTCCATTTTGATGATTGTCTCTTTTGCTGTGCAGAAGCTTTTGAGTTTGATGTAGTCCCATGTGTTCATTTTCTCCTTTATTTCTGTTGCCTTAGGTGATGTATCAGTGAAAATTCTGCTCCGTATGATGTCCGAAATTTTGTTGCCTACATTTTCTTCTAGAATTTTTATGGATTCACGGGTCACATTTAAGTCTTTTATCCATTTTGAGTTTATTTTTGTGTATGGTGTAAGTTGATGGTCTAGTTTCATTGTTTTGCATGTAGCTGTCCGATTTTCCCAACACCATTTATTAAAGAGGCTGTCTTTACTCCACTGTATGCTCTTGCCACCTTTGTCAAATATTAATTGAGCGTATTGCCTTGAGTCCATTTCTGGGTTTTCAGTTCTGTTCCACTGGTCTAGATGCCTGTTCTTGTGCCAGTACCAGGCTGTTTTGGTTACAGTCGCTTTGTAGTATAACCTGATATCTGGTATTGTGATCCCTCCAACTTTGTTCTTCTTTTTCAAGATTGCTGTGGCTATTCGGGGTCTTTTTTGGTTCCATATGAACTTTTGAAGTATTTGTTCTAGTTCTATGAAATATGTCGTTGGTATTTTGATGGGGATTGCATTGAATCTATAGATTGCTTTGGGTAGTATGGACATTTTAATTATGTTAATTCTTCCAATCTATGAACAGGGTATGTGCTTCCACTTCTTTATATCTTCCTCTATTTCTTTTTTCAATGACCTGTAGTTTTCTGCAAATAGGTCCTTTACTTCTTTGGTTAAGTTTATTCCTAGGTATCGTAATTTTTTTGGAGCGATGGTAAATGGGATTGTTTTTTCAGTTTCTCTTTCTGTGAGTTCATCATTGATGTACAAGAATGCCGTCGATTTCTTGACGTTAATTTTGTATCCTGCTACTTTGCCAAATTCATTTATTAAGTCTAATAGATTTTTGATGGAGTCTTTAGGGTTTTCTATGTACAATATCATGTCATCTGCAAATAATGACAGTTTCACTTCCTCCTTTCCAATTTGGATCCCTTTTATTTTTTCTTCATGTCTGATTGCTGTGGCTAAGACTTCCAGTACAATGTTAAATAAGAGTGGCGAAAGTGGACATCCCTGTCTTGTTCCTGTTCTTAATGGAAATGTTTTTAGTTTCTGTCCATTGAGTATGATGTTGGCTGTAGGTCTTTCATATATGGCCTTTATTATGTTGAGATATGATCCCTCTATTCCTACATTGCTGAGCGTTTTTATCAGAAATGGATGCTGGATTTTGTCGAATGCTTTTTCAGCATCTATTGATATGATCATGTGGTTTTTATTCTTCATTTTGTTTATGTGGTGTATCACGTTTATTGATTTGCGAATATTGCACCAGCCTTGCATCCCTGGAATGAATCCCACTTGGTCGTGGTGAATAATTTTTTTGATGTATTTCTGGATCCGATTTGCTAGTATTTTGTTCAGGATTTTGGCGTCTATGTTCATCAGGGATATTGGCCTGTAGTTTTCTTTCTTCGTAGTGTCTTTTTCTGGTTTTGGAATTAGAATTCTGCTGGCCTCATAGAATGTGGTTGGAAGTCTTCCTTCTTCTTGAATTTTTTGAAATAGTTTGAGAAGAATGGGTGTTAGTTCTTTTTTGAATGTTCGGTAAAACTCCCCTGTGAAACCATCTGGGCCTGGGCTTTTGTTTGCTGGGAGAGTCTTGATTACCTCTTCAATTTCTTTAGTTGTTATTGGTCTGTTCAAGTTTTCTATCTCTTCCGGGAATAGTTTTGGGAGACTGTGTGTTTCTAGAAATTTGTCCATTTCGCTGAGATTGTCGAATTTATTGCCATATAGTTGTTCATAGTAGTTGTTAACGATCTTTTGTATTTCCGTGGTGTTGGTTATTACTTCTCCTCTTTCATTTCTGATTTTGTGTATTTCCGTTCTCTCTCTTTGTTTCTTGGTGAGTCTAGCTAAGGGTCCATCTATCTTGTTTATCTTTTCGAAAAACCAGCTCTTTGTTTCATTGATCCTTTGAATTGTTTTTTTGGTCTCTATGTCATTTATTTCTGCTCTGATCTTTACTATTTCCTTCCTTCTACTTGCTCTGGGGTTTTCTTTTTGTTTGCTTTCTAATTCTTTAAGCTGTGAGGTTAGACAGTCAATTAGAAATTTTTCTTGTTTTTTGAGGTAGGCCTGTAGTGCTATGAACTTCCCTCTCAGAACTGCTTTCGCTGCATCCCATAGATTTTGTGTTGTTGTGTGTTCATTTTCATTGGTTTCCAGGAAGTTTTTCATTTCTTCCTTGATCTCCTCAGTGACCCATTCATTGTTTAATAACATGCTATTTAGCCTCCATGTGTTGAAATGTCTTTGCATGTTCTTGTTGCAATTGATTTCTAGTTTCATGCCATTGTGATCTGAGAAGATGCTTGATATGATTTCAATCTTCTTGAACTTGTAGAGATTTAGTTTGTGTCCTATCATGTGGTCTATCTTTGAGAATGTTCCATGTGCACTTGAGAAAAATGTGTATTCTGTAGTTTTGGGGTGTAATTCTCTGTAGATATCTATTAAATCCATTTGGTCTAGTGCTTCATTTAGAGTCTCTGTTTCCTTGCTAATTTTTTGCCTAGAGGATCTATCCAGTGCTGTCAACGGGGTGTTGAAGTCCCCTGCTATGATTGTATTGTTGTCGATTTCTCCTTGGAAGTCCTCCAGAAGATTTTTAATATATTTTGGTGCTCCTATATTGGGTGCATATATGTTTATCAAGGTTACATCTTCCTGTTGGATAGATCCTTTCAATATTATGTAGTGGCTGTCTTTGTCTCTAGTTATGGTCTTCATTTTGAAATCTATTTTATCAGATATGAGAATTGCTACCCCAGCTTTTTTTTGCTTTCCATTTGCTTGGAAAATTTTTTCCATCCCTTCACTTTCAACCGATGTGAGTCTTTTGTTGAGAGGTGGGTCTCTTGTAAACAACATATAGATGAGTCATGCTTTCTTATCCAATCAGCTACTCTGTGTCTCTTTATGGGAGCATTCAATCCATTTACGTTTAAGGTGATTATTGATATGTACTTATTTATTGCCATTTTTGTTTAGTGTGGTTCTATTTTTCTTCCCATTTCTACTGCTAATTACAGCAGTCCTTTTAACATTTCTTGCAGTGCTGGTTTGGTGGTAATGTATTCCCTTAGCTTTTTTTTGTCTGGGAAGCTCTTTATTTGATCTTCTATTTTGAATGATAGCCTTGCTGGGTAGAGTAGTCTTGGATTCAGATTCTTGTTTTTCATGACTTTGATTACTTCATGCCATTCTCTTCTGGCCTGTAGTGTTTCTTGTGAGAAGTCAGCTGAGAGCCTTATGGGGTTCCCTTTGTAGGTAACCTGTTGCTTATCTCTTGCTGCTTTTAGGATTCTCTCTTTGTCTTTAATTTGTGGCATTTTAATTACTATGTGTCTTGGTGTGGGCCTGTTTGGGTTCTTCTTACTTGGGACTCTCTGTGCTTCTTGAACTTGAATGCCTTCTTCCTTTACCAAATTAGGGAAGTTTTCTCTCACTATTTTTTTGAATATATTCTCTATCCCTTGCTCCTTTTCTTCTTCTTCGGGGACTCCTATGAAGCGAATATTATTACGTTTCCAGTTGTCCCATAGTTCTCTTAAGCTGTCTTCCTGTTTTTTAATAGTTTTTTCCTTTTGTTTTTCTGATTGGTTGATTTTTTCTACCCTGTCTTCTAATTCACTGATCCGGTCCTCAGCTTCCCCTACTCTGCTTTTTAAACCTTCCAATGTGTTTTTCATTTCGGATATGTCATTTTTTATCTCTTCTTGTTGGTTTTTAATTTCCATTTGGCTTATTTTCAGTGTCTCTATGTCCTTACTCATGCTGTTCAGCTTCCTCAAGATCATGGCTCTGAATTCTAGCTCTGTTAACATGCCTAATTGCTCCACATTGATCTCATCTTCGGTGGAGGTGTCTTGCTCTTTCATTTGGCTTCTGTTTCTGTGTTTCACCATTTTAGCTATCACTGTGGGCTTTGGAGCCTGTCAAGTTCTCCCTGTGGATGTTGGTGTTCTGCTGTTTGTGGCTCCCTCTCCTGTGTTTAGATGAGCGAGGGAGGACCCGCGTTGAACACCACTGTCAAGTCTTACTTTCCTGGTTAAAGTTGCCAGCCCAGGAAAGGTACTGTTATCCTCTAGCTTTTTGCCTGGAGGCTAGCAGTCTAGGTTAATTGATGAGTTTTGGGTTGTCAGTTGATTGAAAAACTCCCTCTGGTGCTCAGCCAAGGGGCTTTCAGGAGGGTGGGGCAGATGCTGGTTGTTAGTGAGCCTCAATTAGCACTTCAATGGCCCACAGGGTGGGGTTGGATCTCCGAGGGATTGGCTGCTGCCTCTCCCCAGAGCCCTGGGAATGAGCAATGTGGCCACCGTCCTGAGTGGCTGCACTCAGCCAAAGCTCTGAGCGCCCTCCAAACCCCGAGTGTCCCGACACAGTTCCAGTCCAGTCCGCCCTCCCTCCGCCGGAGCCCAAGGTGAGTGGCTGTGGCTGTTTCAGCCTCTGTCCCGGCTGCGCTGTGGGGCCGCCTGGGAGTGTAACCCGAGGGCGCTGCTCCCAGCTGAGGCCGCTGCCGAGCTGCCGACTGTGGGCTCCCAGCCCCCGTCTCGCGCCTTCGCAAGCCTACCGGGATCGAGTCGGTGTCCCTCGTTGTATGGTCCTCGCAAGCTGCTTTTCTGTTGCTTTTTCCTGTCGATTTGTCTGTGTTATATTTGTAATTCCAGTTTGGTTCTGGGAGACGGTCTGTGTAGCTCCGTTCACTCCGCCGCCATTTTTCGGTCCCCTCACCGTGCCTTTCCAACATTTCATATAATACTGGTTTGGTGGTGATGAATTCCTTTAGCTCTTTCTTGTCTGGGAAACTCTTGATATGTCCATCCATTCTAAATGATAGCTTTGCAGGATAGAGTAATCTTGGTTGTAGGTCATTGCTTTTCATCACCTTGAATACCTCTTGCCACTCCTTTCTGGCCTGCAAAGTTTCTTTTGAGAAATCAGCTGACAGTCTTATGGCAGCTCCTTTGTAGGTAACAGACTGCTTTTCTCTTGCTGTTTTTAAGATTATCTCTTTGATTTTAACCTTTGGCATTTTGATGATGATGTGTCTTGGTGTGGACCTCTTTGGGTTCAACTTGCTTGGGACTCTCTGTGCTTCCTGAACTTGTATGTCTGTTTCCTTCACCAAGTTAGGGAAGTTTTTTGTCATTATTGTTTCAAATAGTTTTTCAATTTCCTGCTCTCTCTCTTCTCTTTCAGGCACCCCTATGATGCGAATGTTGGCACGCTTGAAGTTGTCCCAGAGGCTCCTTACACTATCCTCATCTTTTTGGATGCTTTTTTTCTTTTTGCTGTTCTAGTTGGGTGTTTTCTGCTTCCTTATATTCCAAATTGATGGATTGCTTCTTGGCTTTACCTACTCTACTATTGATTCCCTGTAAATTACTCTTTATTTCAGTTAGTGTATCCTTAATTTCTGACTGGCCCTTTTTTATGTTGTTTATGTTCTCACTAAGTTCCTCAGAGGTCTCCTTAAGTTCCTTGAAGGTCTCACCAAGTTCCCTGAGCAACCTTATAACCTGTGTTCTGAACCCTGCATCTGTTAGATTGCTTATCTCCATTTTGTTTAGTTCTTTTCCTGGAGTTCTGTTCTTTTCTTTCATTTGGAACATGTTTCTTTGTCTTATTATTTTGGCTGTTTCCCTGTGATTGTTTCTATGTATTAGGCAGAGCTGCTATGCCTCCTAGGCTTTGTAGCATAGCCTACTGTTGTAGGTGTCCTGTAGGATCCAGTGGCACAGTCTCCCTGATCACCCCAGCTGGGCCCTGGCGGTGCACCCCTAGTGTGGACTGTATACCCTTCCCTTGTAATTGAGTCTTGATTGTTGTTGGCACATCAGTGGGAGGGGTTTATTCAGGCTTATCAGCTGCAAGGACTGGCTGTATCCACTGACCACTGGCCTCTGACTACCTTGGAGGATCAGCTGTGTAGGGGCCCAGCACACAGAGCAAAACTTCAGCAGGACTCTGGTACCCACTGAGTCCACTCATTGAGTGTATCACTTGTGAAGGTGGTTGGGTAGTAGTGTTTCGATGTGGTCTAAAGCTGTCCTCTAGGTGTGCTGGCTCTGGGGCAAGGTCAGCCACTGCCTGGTGTTCTACCCAGGGCCACCAGGCACAAGCTACAAAGTGATATGCCAATGGCTGTTCCTTGTGCTGGGTTTGGAGGTGTCCAGGAAATCCAAGTTGTGAACCAAGGCTGGCCGCTTCTAGTGCCAGGCCTTGGGCCACTTAATGAGATGTATGGGCTCGTTGAGACTGGTTACTCTCAAGCCCTGGCTCCGTACTGCTCTTGTGGGCTGCTAGGTCACACAGGGCCCTATGGAGCCCCCAATCCTACCGCTGGTGGCTGGGGAGTGCTGCTGCCCAGTAGGGCTCAGCTCCTCCTCAGCCTTTGCTGTAGTTTTATGGGGGGGGGGGGGGTAGTTCTCTGCTGCTGCTCTGTGCTTCTGTTACCTGGGGATGGATGTCTGCTCCCCAGCCTCTGTTGCTGAGGGTATATCTCGACTCTTATCGGGCTGCTATTGCGGGGGATGGTGCTTGACTCCAGGCCATTTCAGTTTCTGCAACTGGCACCTTGACAGCTCTACTACTGTGCACTGGTCTGTGTTGACATAGGGTGTCCACTGGCCCGATGGTGCTATGTGCACTGGTGGGCTCAAGTACCAGATGCTGCTTGTTTGAGAGATTTTAGGAAACTCTGAAGCAGGATCCAAGACAGGCCAATCCTATGGTAAAGCCTTTGGAAACAGCTTGGGTGGGCCCGAATGGTGGGTGGGGTGGGGCCTAACAGAATCACCAGGGTGAGGCCAACAGTGTGAGCCAGGTTGCTGGAGTACAGATATGGCAGCTGTCTGCCTGCCCTGTGAGGGAAGGGCTTACCAAAGGAAAAACGGCCTCCACGAGCACGTCTGTCCAGGAGAAAGCTGCCCCCCCAGCCTTCGTCTGGAGGCCGAACAGCTCAGTTCTTCACTGTTCTCTGGTGTCCCTCAAGCTGCCTCCCTTCGAAACTCAGAGGGAGTGGGTCTGAGTAAGTCTATGCACAGGCTCTTTAAGAGGAACTGCTGGGGCTTCTGTAGCCACAGCCTCCCTCTGCCTCAGTTCCCGCTGGTTTTACAGCCAGAAGTTATGGAAACTTTTCTCCCTGGCACTGGGACCCTGAGCTGGGCACCTGGTTTGGGACGGGGACCCCTCACTCCTCAGGGAGGACCTTTCCAGCTGAGGTGTCCCTCCTGATTTTTATCAGACACAAGTGGTGTGGGACCAGTCCATCCATGTCTCTGTGCCTCCGCCCCTTCTACCAGTCTCGACGCGGCGGCTTCTTTAATTTTGTAGTAGTAGGACTTCCATTCAGCTTTATTTCAGGAAGTTCTGAATGATGGTTGTGTTGTAGTTTTGTTGTAATTTTGACGTGGTTGTGGGAGGATGCGATACTGCGTTTACCTACACCTCCATCTTTCAGGACTCAAAACTATCATTCTTAAACCTGATCAAGTTTGGGACTAGCTTACTTATATTCCATAGATAGTTTATGTTTTTTCTCCTTTTATATCATATTTATTTTAGAAATTTCTTTTTTCTTTTCTTCTTCTCTGTACTTTTATAGAGGAAAAGAAGTCACTCAGCAAATACTGAGAACCTCCCAAAGAAAATAACAACAAAATTGCTTCAGGTATAGTGAAATCTTAGAGTTCAGGACCATAAGAACATGTAAGTTATCATTACTTATTAATAAAGTTAAATCACTCAAAAAGAAACCCCAAATGTAAAAATAAAGTCATGTCAAATAAAACTTTGAACATTTTAACTTAGAACACCTAACTTAGAAAAGTGTTGTGCTCTTGATTCTTAGCCACCAACTCATTATAACAACAATATTATTTTTCTATATTTAATAATGTTATTAAGTCAGGAGAGTGGAAAATAAAATTTAAATCAACAAGATCTGGAGAGATATGTAACCCCTTCCTCACAAGACTCTGAATTTTTTCTCTAAATAATTCAACTCAAAGAACCAATCAATAAAAAGAATGCTAAAAAGACTTCCTCAAGAGTCAATTAAAGTCACTGGCTCATTGTAACTGATTAGTACATCCATCACCAAATTCTTTCTCCATTGCCAGCCACCATTTTTAAGTCAGAAAATGTTAAAAACTCCACTTGTTTTCTCAGCCTTCTTTTCAGAAGTCTGTTCTGGGATTCTGAAAAAAGCTTTTGTCCTCTTGAGCCAAGGGATAAATGCAGGTGATGCTGCCCCTAGTTGTCCTCTTCTTGCCTTGAGATGTATACATGATGCCTGGAGCTACAGCAGCTACCTTGAAATCATGGGCATGATGCTAGCTCAGACAAAGTTGAGACTTTAAATGTATACCAGCAGCCACCTATCTTCAGACTTCCCGCTGGGTAAAAAAATAAATAAATAAACCTTTGCTTGTTTAAGCTTCTATTGGTCAGGTATACCATTACTTCCAGTAAAGAAACTGTGTACATACATGGAATATTACTCAGCAATAAAAATAAATGAAAAATTGATACATGCAACTACCTGAATAAATCTCCAGGGAATTATGTCAAATGGGGGAAAAATAATCCCAAGAGGTACGTACTTTATGATTCTATTTATATAACATTTCAAAGGAATAAAATTTTGAACATGGAAAATAGATTAGTGGTTGCTAGAAGTGAGGGATGTTGTGGCAAGGTAAGAGGGGTTGATGGGAAGAAGGTGGATGTGGTTATACAAGGGCAACAGGAAGGATCCTTGTGATACTGGAACCATTCTATATTTTTAGTCATGATGGTTGCAGTAACCAAAACATGTGATGTAATGTATAGACTAAATATACACACACAAGTACAAGTAAAACTGGGGAAATCTGAATAAGATAGGTTGTGCTATACTACAGTTTTGCAAAATGTTATCAATTGGAAACTGGGCAGAGGGTACACAGGATCTCTCTGTATTATCTCTTACTACATGTGAATTTACAATAATCTCAATAAAAATTTTAATTGCCAGTAAAATGAAAGGCAGGGTCCACTTTCCTTGGTAACTAGGAGAGATTTCATTCAGGTGCCTTTCATAAAGTATTAAGTATGAACATGAAAACATAAGCAATAAATAACTAGTTGCAACAAAAATGAGGTTGAAATAGTCCTATAAATGATAAAACAGACATCTCCATTTCAATTACCAAGCTCATGTAAAGAGGAAAACACAATCTAAACCAACCATTAAGCCATGTGGATTGACCCTGCCATCCCCAAAACTATGGCAGTTGTGACCATTCCCTCCTTTAGGATGGCAAACACACTTAAGAAGCAAACAATTTGTTTAGCCTTTAACTGGCCAATCTGATTACTTTGTCACAGCAGAGTTGCCAGGTTGAGTTTGGGTATCCAGAGGCCTGGTTAATGAGGAAGTACAAATGCCCATTTCTCCCTTCCCTTTGCTTTGGAGAGTTACACACAGACGCACACACAGACACACACACACACACACACACACACAGTTTGTTCTGCCCTTTCTACAACTGTAGGAACATGACAAACTCAGGAAATGGTCCAAGAAATCCCTTTGCATTTGCCCTAGTGCATATCTGGAATTCTGTTGTTGGGAGACTGGTCTCCTAAGGGTTCCTGTCTAATGAAAGCACACAAAAAAACAGGATGTCTCCAGAAAAAGTCAAACTGTATGCCAACAAGGAAAAGAGCAATGTCCCTTTGCATGGCACAATAGGCCCCAGAGAGGCTTTGAGTTACAACTTGCATAGTACATCTTTGTGCTGTCCTGGCCATTTCATTATAAGCCACCCATCCTGAGAGGCATATAACCTGTTTAAGCTACAAAAGCAAATGACTTTATTCCTCTTTTATATTCACTCTTGCTAAAATAAATAAATAAATATATATATATATATATATATATATATATATATATATATATATATATGTATTTTGTACCACAGCAGCTGTGGAAGGCACAAACAAGAAGTTAATTCTAGAGATGATTCTCCTAAGCTATGCTTATACCCTCTAGTTTTTAGGCATGGCTGCTACAGGTAAACAGGCACAACTGACAGGCACCTATTAAGGGCCTGCCCTGAGTAAGAAAAGGCAACCCAAAGAGCAATCACAGTTTCTCACCCAGCTGAAGAATGTCTCAATCACACACAAAAAAAAAACACAAAACACAACACAGGCAATAAGGCAAAACATGAGTGGTCTGGACAATATGAGTGTTTGGGGTAATGCAGAACAAGAGAAGGCTCCTACTGAAATGATCAGGGAAAGCTTTAATGCAGAGAGGGAATTACAGCCTTTTCCAGGGAAGGCTAAGATCTGTATGGAAAGAGGGAGATAATGCTATCAGGAAAGGGGGGTAAGTAAACAAATAATTGAGTGGAAAAGTCCAAAATATATTTAAAAGATAGTGAGCATGCTGGTTTAACTAAAGTAGTAGACTTGTTTTCCATTATGATGTACTCATGTGTCACTTGTATAATTAAAAGACACAAACAAAAAAATAAAATAAATAAATAAATAAATTTTTTAAAAAGACACAAAAAGTTCTTAAAGAAAGGGATGCTAAGGCTAAGAATATCTAGACTCACAGGTATTGAGTCTGTGGTTGATGTGGCAGTTTGCTGACTCCCAAGATCCATTATTTACTACTTTTTCTCTTTCCCAGCTCCAAAAATAGATAGGAAAAAAATCAAGTTACCAACATTCCTTGTAGCAAATGATAGCCATGTGACTCAATGTTATACAATAAGGTGGAAGAGGAAAACTTACTGGGGAACTAGAAAATACTTTGTTTTCTGATATGAAAGCCCTTTCCCTCCCTTTCCTTCCTGCGTATTTTGAACACGGTTATGAGAAGTTGTGATATCTGGAACGGAGGTAACCATAAGGACACTAGTCTAAGAAAGAGAAAAGGCTGTTCTGAAGACAGTAGAATGGAGAGATAAAAAGAGTCTGAGTCCCTAATGACATTCATAAGCAACTGCCTAAACCTGACATTGCTACATCTCTAGAGTTCATATAACATGAGATAACTAATTTGGCTAAAGCCACTGTTAGTTATGTATTTTATTACTTATAGCCAAAAGTATCCTAAGTGTCACAGCAAAAATTTCAGTACAGAATACAAAAGTGAGCAAAGTTAGGTGTTTGATTCCCTGAATAGGCAAAGTGACTAATTTCTGAACCCCAAATTAACACTTAGGAACAGCAATGGAATATAAGATCATTTCCAAGGTATGAATGGCAGCTTCAAGAAGTGGTCTGCTCTGAAATGATGTTATTTCAAGGACATTTCAATAGCATCTGGGAAGAAGTAACAGAATATTTAAATCAAAACCATCTTGTAAACTGACACCATAGATACCTCTTGTTTGTCCACTCAGAAACTTCCCACTACCAACTCCAATCTTCAGCTATTTATTTTTAGCAGTATTATTGAGGTATAATTTATATATTATAATGTATACCAATTTAAAATATACAGTTCAATAAAGTTTACTATAATTACCAACTTATGTAGTCATCACCAAAATCTAATTTTAGAACACTTCCATCATTTCAAAAAGGTACGCCATACAAATTAGCAACCACTTCCCATTTTTACCCTTACCCAGCATCTATCTAAGCAAACATTAATCTACATTCTGTCTCTATATATTTGACTGCAATCTGTAGTCTTTTTTGTATGGTATGTAGTATAATAATTTTGAGGTTCATCTATGTTGTAGGATGTATTAGTATTTCATCAGCTTTTAAAGCTAAATAATATTCCATTGTATGAAAACCACATTTTATTGATGGGCATTTTGGATTTTTTTCCATATTTTGACTCTTAAGAATAATGCTTTTATAGCATAAGTAAAGATGTAGAAGCACTGAAAACCAACCAAATAGAAATGAAGAATGACATAGCAGAAATACAGAACACATTGGACGGAATAACCAGGAGAGCATAGGAAGCCAAGAATCTGATCAGTGAATTGGAAGACACGGTAGAAAAATATCACCCAATCAAAGAACAAAAATAAAACAATTAAAAAACAGGAAGACAGCTTAGAACTCTGAGACAAAATGAAACATAACAACATCTCCATCATACAAGAGCCAGAAAAAGAAAAAAATGAGCAAGGGTTAGAGAATATATTTGAAAACATATGACAAAAAACTTCCCTAGCTTGGTGAGGGAAAAAGGCATAACACTTCAAGAAGTACAGAGAGCAAGAAGTAAGAAGAACCCGAAGAGGCCCACACCAAACACAATAATTAAAATGCAAAAAATTAAAGACAAAGAGAGAATCCTAAAGGCACAAAAGATAAGCAACAGGTTACCTACAAAGGTACCCCAAAAGGCTAACAGCTGAATTCTCAACGGAAACACTACAGGACAGAAGGGAATGGCATGAAGTAATCAAGATTATGAAAAACAAGAATCTGAATCCAAGTCAACTTTATTCAGCAAGGTTATCATTCAAAATACAAGGTGAAATAAAGAGCTTTTCAGACAAAAACAAGCTAGGGAATATATTAACATCAAACCAGCACTACAAGAAATGTTAAAAGGACTACTGTAATAAGCAGAAGAAATAGTAAGAGAAACATAACCATAATGAACAAAAATGGCAACAAATGAGTATGCATCAATAATAAACTAAATCTAAATGCATTAAATGTTCTGATCTACAGACACAGTAGCCAAATGGATAAAAAAGCATGACTCATATAGATGTTGGTTACAAGAACCGTCTCAAAACAAAAGACTCACATAGGTTGAAAGTCAAGGGATGGAAAAACATCTTCCAACCAAATAAAAAGTAAAAAGAAGCTGTGGTAGCAATACTCATATCTGATGAAATAGACTTCAAAATGAAGGCCATAACTGGAGACAAAGAAGGCAACTACATAATATTGAAAGGATCTATCCAACAGAAAGATATAACTTTGGTAAAGAAATATGCACCCAATGTAGAAGAAACAACATACATGAAAAAATATATGGAGGACTCCAAAGGAGAAATTATCAACAGTACAATCATAACAGGGGACTCCGACATGCTGCTGAGATCACTGGATAGATCCTCTAGACAAAAAATTAACGAGGAAACAGAGACTCTAAATGATGCACTAGATCGAATGGAGTTAATAGATATACACAGAGAATAACACCCCAAAACTGAAGAATTCATATTCTTCTCTAGTGCACAAGTGATATTTTAAAAGAAAGACCACATGTTGGGACACAAACTAAGCCTCTACAAGTTCAAGAAGATTGAAATCATATTAAGCATCTTCTAAGATCACAGTAGCCTGTAACTAGAAATCAATTACAACTAAAACATGCAAAACTATTAAAATACATACAGGTTAAATAGCCTGTTACTAAAGAACAAATGGGTTAACAAGGAGATCAAGGAAGAAATTAAAAAGTTCCCGGAAACCAATGAAAATGAACACACAACAACACAAAATTTATGGGAGGCAGTGAAAGCAGTTCTGAGAGGGAAGTTCATAGCACTACAGGCCTACTTCAAGAAACAAGAAAAATCTCTAATAGATTATCTAACCTCAAAACTTAAAGAACTAGAAAGCAAACAAAAAGAAAACACCAGATCAAGTAGAAGAAAGGAAATAGTAAAGATCAGAGCAGAAATAAATGACATAGAGTCCAAAAAAAACAATTCAAAGGATCAATGAAACGAAGAACTGGTTTTTCAAAAAAATAAACAAGATTGATGGACCCTTAGCTAGACTCACCAACAAACAAACAGAGAGATCCCAAATACACAAAATCAGAAATGAAAGAGGAGAAGTAACAACTGACACCACAGAAATATAAAAGATCCTTGACAACTACTATGAACAATTATATGGCAACAAATTCGACAATCTAAGTGAAATAGAAAAATTTCTAGAAACACATTGTTTCCAAAAACTGGACCAGAAGAGAGAGAAAACTTGAACAGACCAATAACAACTAAGGAAATTGAAGATGTAATCAAGACTCCCCCAATGAACAAAAGCCCAGGCCCGGATGGCTTCATCGGGGAGTTTTACTGAACATTCAAAAAAGAATTAACACCCATTCTCCTCAAACCATTTCAAAAAATTCAAGAAGAAGGAAGACTTCCAAACTCATTATATGAGGCCAGAATAATTCTAATTCCAAAACCAGAAAAAGACATTACAAAGAAAGAAAACTACAGGCCAATATCCGTGATGAACATAGATGCCAAAATACTGAAAGAAATACTAGCAAATTAGATCCAACAAAACATCAAAAAAAATTATTCACCATGACCAAGTGGGATTAATCCCAGGGATGCAAGGCTAGTACAATATTCGCTAATCAATAAATGTGATACACCACATAAAGAAAATGAAGAATAAAAACCACATGATCATATCAATAGATGCTGAAAAAGCCTTCGACAAATTCCAGCCTTCATTTCTGATATAAATGCTCAGCAATGCAGGAATAGAGGGAACATATCTAGACATAACAAAGGCCATATATGAAAGACCTACAGCCAAAATCATACTCAATGGGCAAAAACTAAAAGCATTTCCCTTAAGAACAGGAACAAGACAAGGATGCCCACTTTATCCACTCTTATTCAACATAGTACTTGAAATCTTAGCCACAGCAATCAGATAGGAGGAAAAAATATAAGGGATCCAAATTGGAAAGGAGGAAGTAAAATTGTCATGAAATGATACTATACGTAGAAAACCCTAAAGACTCCATCAAAAGTTTACTAGAATTAATAAATGAATTTGGCTAAGTAGTAGTATAGAAAATTAATGTCAAGAAATCGATGGCATTATTATACACCAATTATTAACTCACAGAAAAAGAAACTAAGAAAAAAATCCCATTTACCATTGTGGCAAATAAAATTACGATACCTAGAAATAAACTTAACCAAGGAAATAAAGTACCTATTCACAGAAAACTCAGGCCATTGAAAAAAGAAATAGAGGAAGATATAAAATAGTGGAAGCACATACCTTGTTTATGGATCGGAAGAATTAACATCATTAAAATGTCCATACTACGCAAAGCAATCTATATATCCAATGCAGTCCCCATCAAAATATCAATGACATACTTCACAGAACTAGAAAAAATACTTCAAAAGTTTATATGGAACCAAAAACAACCTTGAATAGCCACAGCAATCTTGAAAAAGAAGAACAAAGTAGGAGGGATCACATTACCACATTTCAGGTCATACTGCAAAGCCACTGTAATCAAAACAGCCTGATACTGGCACCAGAACAGGCATATAGACCAGTGGAACAGAACAGAGATCCAAGAAATGGACCCAAGGCAATATGCTCAATGAAAATTTGACAAAGGTGGCAGGAGCATACAGTGGAGTAAAAACAGCCTCTTTAATAAATAGTGTTGGGAAAATTGGACAGCTACATGCAAAAAATGAAACTAGACCATCAACTTACACCCTACACAAGAATAAACTCAAAATGGATAAAAGACTTAAATGTGACTCATGAATCCATAAAAATCCTAGAAGAAAATGTAGGCAACAGAATTTTGGACATCATACACAGCAAAATTTTCACTGATACAGCCCCTAAGGCAACAGAAACAAAGGAGAAAATGAACACATCAGACTATATCAAATTCAAAAGCTTCTGCACAGCAAAAGAAATAACCACCAAAATGGAAAGGCAACCCACTCTATGGGAGAGCATAACTGCCAATGATACATCAGATAAGGGGTTAATTTCCAAAATATATAGAAAAGTCATACAACTCAAGAAAAGGACGACAAAGAACCCAATTAAAAAATGGGCAGAGGAACTAAATAGACACCTCTTCAAACAGGACATACAAATGGCCAAGAGACATATGAAGAAATGCTCAAGATCAGTAATCATCAGAGAGATGCAAATTAAAACAACAATGAGGTATCACCTCACACCTGTCAGAATGGCCGCCATCAACAGATCATCAAACAACAAGTGTTGGTGAGGGTGTGAAGAAAAGGGGACTCTAGTACACTGCTGGTGGGAATTCAGACTGGTGCAGCCACTATTGAAAACAATATGGTGTTACTCAAAAAATTAAAAATTAAACTTTAATTTGACCCAGTGATCCTGCTTCTAGGAATATACCTTAAGAAGCCTGAAACACCAATCAGAAAGAATATATGTACCCCCATGTTCATAGCAGCGCTATTTACAATAGCTAAGATCTGGAAACAGCCCAAATGTCCATCAGTAGACGAATGGAGAAAAATGCTGTGTTACATATACACAATGGAGTACTATGCAGCTGTAAGAAAGAAAGGTCTCTTATCCTTTGAGATGACATGGAGGGACCTGGAAAGTGTCATCTTAAGTGAAACAAGCCAAACAGAGAAAGACTAGTATCATATGATCTCACTTATTTGTGGAATATAATGAACATAACAGTCTGAGGAAAGGGGTAGTCCCAGAGATGTGGAAGTGGGGTACAGACAGACAATCCCCAGAAGAGGGTGTGGTGGGTGAGAGATAAACCACAAAACTTATATGCATGTATGCATGAAGAATAGACATGGACAACAAAGCTGGGGACATGGCGGGTAGGGAGGAGGAGGAGGAAGTCAGTGGGGAAAAAGGAGAAATATCTGTAACAAAAATAAATAAATAAATAAAATTTAATGAATAATAAATAAATAAAAAAGAAACAAGAAGATTCCCAAATGGCAGTGGAGTGAATGTAAGCCTCACAGTACATCTTTCATGTGCATGTATGCATAACCAATGGACATGGACAACAAAGCCCTGAATAGGGTGGGGGGATGGGGAGGGTGTCAATGGGGAAAAAATGAGAAACAACCATAACAATAACAAAATGATAAAAAATAAACAACAAGAAAAAAGAAACAAGAAATATTAGAAAAAATTCTAATTGACTATCTAAACTCACAACTTAAAGAAGTAGAAAGCAAACAAACAAACAAACAAACAAAAAAAACAGACTGAGTATACAGAAAGGAATAAATACTAAAGATCAGAGCAGAAATAAATGACACAGACGCTAAAAGAACAATTCAAAACTTCAATGAAACAAAGAGCAGGTTCTTTTAAAAGATAATAAAGACTGATGTGCCCTTAGCTAGACTCACCAAGAAACAAAGAGAAGACTCAAATACACAAAATCAGAAAAGAAAGAGGTGAAGTAATAACTGACACCAAAGGAATACAAAGGGTCGTTAACAAATACTATGACAATTATAGGGAACATATCTGACAATCTAGGCGGAATGGACAAATTTATAGAAACACATAGTCTCCCAAAGTGGAACCGTGAAGAGATAAAAAAACTTGAACAGACCAATAACAACTAAGGAAATTGAAGATGTAATCAAGAATCTCGACTTCCAGTCAAGACGGCATGTAGGTAAACACGGTATGGCGTCCTCCCACAACAACATCAAAGGTACAACTAAACTACAGAACAATCATCATTCACAACCGCCTGAAATCAAGCTGAATGAAAGTCCTACAACTACAAAATTAAAGAAGTAGCCACACTGAGACTGGTAGGAGGGGTGAAGTTGGACGGGCTGGTCCCACAGCCATGTGTGGCAGATAAAAATCAGGAGGACACCTCTGCTGTGAAGGTCCTCACTGAGGAGTGAGGAGTCCCCATCCTACACCAGGTGCCCCGCTCAGGGTTCCAGTGCCAGGAAAAAAGTCCCCATCACTTCTGGCTGTAAAACCAGGGGAACTGAGGCTAAGGGAGGCGGAGGCCTCTGGAGCCCCAGGCAGCTCCTATTAAGGGGCCCACACACAAACTTACTCAGACTTGCACCCCCCAGTCTCCAGCATGGGGGAGGCAGCTTGAAAGGCACAACAGACATATGGGGAAGAACTCAGTTGTTTGGCATTGGGGCGAAGGCTGGAGAGGCAACTTTCTCCTGGACGAACATGCTCTCAGTGGCCTTTATTCCTTTGGTGAGCCCTTCCCTGGGGCGCCAGATGTCCACCATATCCGGGACTCCAGCAACCTGGCTCACATTGCTTGCCCTGCATTGGTGATTCATTGAGGCAGTACCCAATTCAGTTTTGAGGCACACTCAAGCTTTTGCCAGTTGCTTCACCATAGGATTGGTCTGTCTTGTATCCTGTTTCAGATTTTTCTAAATTCTTTTTTTTTTTTTTCTTGAGGTAACTTTTCTTTTTTTTTTTATTAATTAATTTTTGTTACAGATGTTTCTCCTTTTTCCCCCACTGATTCCCCCCTACCCCTTCCTCCCTGCCCTTTCCCCAGTTTGTTGTCCATGTCCACTGTTCATGCATACATGCATATAAGTTCTGTGGTTTATCTCTCCCCCACCACCACCCCTATTTAGGGGATTGTCAGTCTGTATCCCACTTCTGCGTCTCTGGGACTACCCCCTTCCTCAGACTGTTATGTTCATTATATTCCATAAATAAGTGAGATCATATGAAACTTGTCTTTCTCTGTTTGGCTTGTTTCACTTAGGATGATACTTTCCAGGTCCCTCCATGTAGTCTCAAAGGATAAGAGATCTTTCTTTCTTACAGGTGCATAGTACTCCATTGTGTATATGTACCACAGCTTTTTTATCCATTCATCTACTGATGGACACTTGCGCTGTTTCCAAATCTTAGCTATTGTAAATAGTGCTGCTACAAACATGGGGGTACATATATTCTAAATTCTATCAAACAAGCAGCATCTGGTCTCAGCGAGCCCCACACCTCTCATTAAGTGGCCCCAGGCCTGGCACTAGAAGCAGCCAACATTTGTTCACAACTTGGCTTTGCCTGGGCTTTTCCAAGCCCAGCACAAGAAGCAACCATCTGCAGACTGCTTTGTAGCTTATGCCTGGTGGCCACAGGTAGAACACAGGCAGTGGCTGACCTTGCCCCAGAGCCAGCACACCCAGTGGACAGCTTCTGAACACTGTGAAGTACCAGAATCCAACCACCTCCACAAGTGACACACTCAAGGAATGGACACAGTGGGTACCAGAGCCTTGCTGAAGTAAGTCTTGCTTTGTGTAGTGGGCCCCTGCACAGTTGATCATGCAAGCAATCAAGACTCAATTACAAGAGAAGGGTGTAAACTCCATACGAAGGGTGCACCTCAAAGGCCCAGATGGGATATCAGGGAGGCTGTGCTACTGGACACTATAGGACACCTACTACAACAGGCCACGCTAGGAAGTGCAGAAGACATAGCAACTCTACCTAATACATAGAAACAAACAGAGGGAGGCAGCCAAAATGAGGAGACAAAGAAACAGGTCCCAAATGAAAGAACAGAAGAACACCCCAGGGAAAGAACTAAGTGAAATGGAGATAAGCAATCTAACAGATGCAGAGTTCAAAACACTGTTTATAAGGATGATCAATGAACTTAGTGAGAACTTCAATGAACTTAGTGAGGGCCTCGAGAGCATAAGAAAGGACCAGTCAGAAATGAAAGAGGCACTAAGTGAAATAAAGAATAATTTACACAGATTCAATAGTAGAGTAGGTAAAGCCAAGAAGCAAACCATTGATTTGGAATATAAGGAAGCAAAAAACACCCAATCAGAACAGAAAAAATGAAAAAGAATCCAAAAAAATGAGGATAGTATAAGGAGCCTCTGAGACAACTTCAAGCATACCAACATTCGCATCTTGGGGGTGCCAGAAGGAAAAGATAGAGAACAAGAAATCAAAAACCTATCTGAAACAATAATGACAGAAAACTTCCCTAACTTGGTGAAGGAAAGACATACAAGTGCAGGAAGCATAGTTAGTCCCAAACAAGATGTACCCAAAGAGGCCCACACCAAGATACATCATCATCAAAATGCAAAAGATTCAACACAAAGAGAGAATCTTAAAAGCAGCAAGAGAAAAGCAGTTAGTTGCCTACAAGGGAGTTCTCATAAAACTGTCAGCTGATTTATCAAAAGAAACTTTGCAGGCCAGAAGGGAATGGCAAGAAATATTCAGAGTGATAAAAAGCAAGAATTACTCTACAACCAAGATTACTCTATTCTTCAAAGCTTTAATTTATAATTGATGGAGAAATAAAGAGTTTCCCAGACAAGAAAAAGCTAAAGGAGTTCATCACCACCAAACCATTATTATATGAAATGTTGAAGGGTCTTTTTGAAGAAAAAGACAAAAAATATGAACATACAAAATGGAAATAAACACAGATCTATCGACAATTGAATCTATAAACAAAATGAACTAGCAGAACAGAAACATTCTTATAAATACAGAGAACATTTTTTGGTTGCCAGAAGGGAGGGGGTTTGGGGAAATTGGAGGAAAATGTGAAGGGTTTAAGAAGTACAAATTGGTTGTTAGACTGACAAACCTCAAAGGGAAGGTGGGTGAGGTGTGGGAAGAAATAAACCAAAGACTTTATATGCATGTATGCATAAACAATGGGCACAAATAACAATGTGGGGAAAGGCAGAAGGGAGATGGGAGCGGGAGGTGGGGGGCA
The DNA here is from genome assembly GCF_014108415.1 of Molossus molossus. Lineage (NCBI taxonomy): Eukaryota > Metazoa > Chordata > Mammalia > Chiroptera > Molossidae > Molossus > Molossus molossus. Next base: position 109,808,455 of record NW_023425355.1, on the reverse strand, counting down.
ATGGGGGGGAAAGGAGGAACATCTGTAATACATTCAATAATATAGATGAGTTAAAACAAGAAAAAAGAAAAGAATCTCCCAGCAAACAAAACCCCAGGCCTAGATAGCTTCATGTGGGAGTTCTACTGAACATTCAAAGAAGAACAAACATCCGTTCTCCTCAAACTACTCCAAAAAATTCAAGAACAAGGAACACTTCCAAACTCCTTTTATGAGGCCAGCATAATTCTAATTCCAAAACCAGATAAAGATACTACAAATATAGAAAACTATAGGCCAATATCCCTGATGAACATAGATGCCAAAATTCTGAACAAATATTAGCAAATCGTATCCAGCAATATATTAAAAAATTACTCCCCGTGACCAAGTGGGATTCATCCCAGGGATGCAAGGATGGTACAATATTCACATATCAATAAATGTGATACACCACATAAACAAAATGAAACATAAAAACCATATGATAATACCAATAGTCACTGAAAAAGCATTCGACAATATCCAGCACCCCTTTCTGATAAAAACGTTCAGCAATGTGAAACTAGAGGGATCATATCTCGACATAATAAAGGGCATATATGAAAAACCTACAGCCAATATCATACTCAATGGGCAAAAACTAAAAGCATTTTCTTTAAGAACAGGAACAAGACAGAAATGCCCACTCTCAGCATTCTTATTTAACATAGTACTGAAAGTTTCAGCCACAGCAATTAGACAAGAAGAAAAAATTAAAGGGATCCAAATTGGAAAGGAGAAAGTGAAATTGTCATTATTTGCAGATGACATTATATTGTACACAGAAAACCCTAAAGACTCCCTCAAAACTTTACTAGATTTAATAAATGAATTTGGCAAAGTAGCGGGAAAAAAATTAACATCAAGAAATCAACGGCATTCTTACACACCAATAATGAATTCACAAAAAGAGAAACTTAAAAAGCAATCCCATTTACCATTGTCGTAAAAAAAAAAAAAAAAAAGAAGATGCCTAGGAATAAACTTAACCAAAGAAGTAAAGGAGCTATTCACAGAAAACTACAGGGCATTGAAAAGAGAAATAGAGGAAGATATTAAAAATTGAAAGCATATATCTTGTTTCTGGATTGAAAGAATTAACATCATTAAAATGTCCATACCACCCCAAGCAATCTATAGATTCAATGCAATCCCCATAAAAATACCAATTACATATTTTCTTTCTTTTTCTTCTTTTTTTTTTTACTGAATACCAACTACATATTTCACAGAGAAAAAAAACAAACAAACAAATACTTCAAAAGTTCATATGGAACCAAAGAAAGACCCTGAATAGCCACAGCAATCTTGAAAAAAAAAAAAACAACAAAGTAGGATGGATCACAATACCAGATATCAGGTTATACTACAATGCTATTGTAATCAAAACAGCTTGGAACTGGCACAAAAACAGGCATATGGGTCAATGGGACAAAACAGAGAACAAAGAAATTGACCCAAGTCATTATGCTCAATTAATATTTGACAAAGTTGGCAAGAAAATACAGTGGAGTAAAAATAACCTCTTTTTTAAAAAATCATTTTTATTAATTTATTTTTGTTACAGATGTTTCTACTTTTTCCCCCATTGACACCCTCTTCCCCATCTCCCCCTACACAGTCCCAGCTTTGTTGTCTATGTCCATTCATTATGCATACCCACATATAATTTTTGTGGTTTATCTCTTCCATCTCACCCCCCCCCTTCTGAGATTTGTCAGTCTATACCTATTTCTATGTCTCTGGGTCCATTTTGTTTGTCAGTTTGTTTAGTTCATTGTATTCCACAAATATGTGAGATCATGTGATATTTGTCATTCTCTGCTTGGCTTGTTTTGCTTAGGATAATACTCTCCAGGTCCCTCCATGTTGTCTCAAAGGATAAGAGCTCTTTCTTTCTTACAGCTCTTTAATAAATGGTGTTCGAAAAATTGGAGAGCTACATGCAAAAAAATGAAACTAGACCACCAACTTACACTATCCACAAGAATAAACTCAAAAGGGATAAAAGACTTAAATATGACTCATGAATCTATAAAAATCCTAGAAGAAAGTGAATGCAACAAAATTTGAGACATCACATGCAGCAGAATTTTCACTGATACAACACCTAAGGCAAGAGAAACAAAGAAAAAAATTAATACATAGGACTACATCAAATGTAAAAGCTTCCACACAGCAGAAGAAACAAGCATCAAAATGGAAAGGGAACCCAATATATGGGAGAGCATAATTGCCAATGAGACATCAGATAAGGGGTTAATTTCCAAAATATATAGAGTACTCTTACAACTCAACAAAAGGAAGACAAAAAATCCAATTACGAAATGGGTAGAGGACGTAAATAGACACTTCTCCAAAGAGGACATACAAATGGACAAGAGACATATGAAAAATGCTCAAGGTCACTAATCATCAGAGATGCAAATACAAATGACTATGAAGTATCATCTCACACATGCTAGAAAGGCTGCCATCAACAAATCATTAAACAAGTGCTGGCGAGGGTTTGGAGAAAAGGGGACTCTAGTACACTGCTGGTAGGGATATAGACTGATGCAGCCACTATGGAAAACAATATGGTGTTACCTCAAAAAATTAAAAATTAAACTGCCACTTGACCCAGTGATCCCACTCCTAGAAATATAGGAGCCTGAAACACCAATCGGAAAGAATATATGTACCCCGATGTTCATAGGAGCACTATGTACATTTGCTAAAATCTGGAAGCAGCCCAAGTGTCCATCAATAGATGAGTGGATAAAAACGCTGTGGTACATATACACAATGGAACATTATGCAGCTGTAAGAAAGAAAGATCTGGCATCCTTTGAGACAACATGGAGGGACCTGGTGAGTATTATGCTAAGTGAAATAAGCCAATCAGAGAAAGATAAATACCACATGATCTCACTTATTTGTGGAATATAATGAACAGAAAAAACTGATGAGAAAAGAGACTCAGAGACATAGAAGGTGTATGGTTCAGACTGACGGACCTCAGAGTAGAGTGGTTGGCAGGGAGGGATGAAATAAACCAAAGAACTTATATTCATGTAAGCATAACCAATGGACATAGACAACAATGCTTAGCTGGGGTGTGGGGAAATAGGGAGAAGGGTGTCTGGAGGGAGGGGAAAAGGTAAAATACCTGTAATAAAAATAAATTAATTCTAATTTATTCTAATTAATTCAAAATTCTAATTCCCAAACCAGAAAAAAAGACACTACAAAGAAAGAAAACTACAGGCCAATATCCTTGATGAACATAGATCCCAAAATACTGAACAAAATAATAGCAAATCGGATCCAGAAATACATCAAAAAAGTTATTCACTATGACCAAGTGGAATTCATTCCAGGGATGCAAGACTGGTACAATATTTGCATATCAATAAATGTGATACACCACATAAACAAAATGAAAACCACGTGATCATATCAATAGATGCTGAAAAAGCACTCGACAAAATCCAGCATCAATTTGTGATAAAAATGCTCAGCAATCTGGGAATAGAGGGATCATATCTCGACATAATAAAAGCCATATATGAAAGACTTACAGCTAACATCATACCCAATGGGCAGAAACTAAAAACATTTCCCTTAAGAACAGAAACAAGACAGGGATGTCCACTTTCACCACTCTTATTTAACATAGTACTGGAAGTCTTAGCCACAGTCATCAGACATGAAGCAAAAAAAAAAAAGGGATCCAAATTGGAAAGGAGGAAGTGAAACTGTCATTATTTGCAGAGACATGATATTATACATAGAAAACCCTAAAGACTCCATCAAAAATCTACTACACTTAAATGCATTTGGCAAAGTAGCAAGATACAAAATTAATGTCAAGAAATCGACGGCATTCTTATACACCAATGATGAACTCACAGAGAGAGAAACTGAAAAAACAATCCCATTTACCATTGTGGCAAAAAATTAAGATACCTAGGAATAAACTTAACCAAAGAAGTAAAGGACCTATTTGCAGAAAACTACAGGAAATTGAAAAAAGAAATAGAGGAAGATATATAAAAAAGTAGAAGCACATACCTTGTTCATGGAAGAGAAGAATTAACATCACTAAAATGTCCATACTACCCAAAGCAATCTATAGATTCAATGCAATCCCCGTGAAAATACCAACGACATATTTCACAGAACTAGAAAAAATGCTTCAAAAGTTCATATGGAATCAAAAAAGTTCCCGAATAGCCACAGCAATTTTGAAAAAGAAAGACAAAGTAGGTGGGATCACAATACCAGATATCAGGTTATACTACAAAGCAACTGTAATCAAAACAGCCTCGTACTGGAACAAGAACAAGCATATAGACCAGTGGAACAAAACAGAGAACCCAGAAATGGACCCAAGGCAATATGCTCAATTAATATTTGACAAAGGTGGCAAGAGCATACAGTAGAGTAAAGACAGCCTCTTTAGTAAATGGTGTTGGGAAAATTGGACAGCTACATGCAAAAAAAAAAAAAAAAATGAAACTAGACCATCAACTAACACCATACACAAAAATAAACTCAAAATGGATAAAAGACTTAAATGTGACCTGTGAATCCATAAAAATTCTAGAAGAAAATGTAGGCATCAAAATTTCAGACATCATACGCAGCAGAATTTTCACTGATACATCCCCTAAGGCAACAGAAACAAAGGAGAAAATGAACACATGGGACTACATGAAATTAAAAAGCTTCTTCACAGCAAAAGAAACAACCATCAAAATGTAAAGGCACCCCACTGTATGGGAGAACATCATTGCCAATGATACATCAGATAAAGGGTTAATTTCCAAAATATATAGAGTACTCTTACAACTCAACAAAAGGAAGACAAAGAACCCAAAAAATGGGCAGAGGAGCTGAATAGACACCTCTCCAAACAGGACATACAAATGGCAAAGAGACGTACGAAGAAATGCTCAACATCACTAATCATCAGAGAGATGCAAATTAAAACAATGTTGAGGTATCACCTCACACCTGTCAGAATGGCTGCCATCAACAAATCATCAAACAAGTGTTGGCGAGGGTGTGAAGAAAAGGGGACTCTAGTACACTGCTGGTGGGAATGCAGACAGGTGCAGCCAGTATTGAATACAATGTGGTGTTACCTCAAAAAATTAAAAATGGAACTGCCATTTGACCCAGTGATCCCACTTCTAGGAATATACCCTAAGAAGTCTGAAACACCAATCAGAAATAATATATGGACCCCCATGTTCATAGCAGCACTATTTACAATAGCTAAGATCTGGAAACAGCCCAAGTGTCCATCAGTAGACGAATGGATAAAAAAGCAGTGGTACATATACACAATGGTGTACTATGCAGCTGTAAGAAAGAAAGATTTCTTATCCTTTGAGATGACATGGAGGGACCTGGAAAGTATTATCCTAAATGAAATAATCCAAGCAGAAAAAGACAAATACCACATGATCTCACTTATATATGAAATATAACAGTCTGAGGAATACGGTAGACCCAGAAACATGGAAGTAGGGTACAGACTAACAACCCTCAGAAGAGAGGGTGTTGGGAGTGGGAAGAACTAAACCACAGAACTTATATGCATGTAAGCATAACCAATGGACATGGACAACAAAGCCAGGGATGGGGCGGGTGTGATGGGGCGGAGGGTGCCAATGGGGTAAAAAAGGAGAAACATCTATAACAAAAATAACGTAATAATAATAAAAAATAATTTTATATAAAAATAAAATAATAAATTTCAAGGTGTTTCCTGCACCTTTCTGTAAGAGAAATAGAGATACTAAATTTGCTTTATTTTACTGTTATAAATTCAAATATTTTTTTTCTTCTTAAGAAAACAGTTGCTTCACTATAAATTCGACAATGGACTAGTTACCACAAATCCTCTGAAGATGGTGTCAAGTAACTTCATAAAAAGCAGAAAGTGTTCTCCTTGTTATTCATTAGAGTATTTCAGGATCAGCTATGCAACCATTTGTCCAAAATACTGGAGAAAAAATTGTCAGCATCGACTAGAAATGACTTTAACTTAAGTATCCTATTGTTTTTGACAATATGCCTGAGATTATTTTAGCTCAATACAAATCCAGCGTGTAAATTGTTGGGAAAAGATACTGTGTGTCTGGAATATAGTTGTGATCGTTCCCAAAGGTTTTCAATTACTTCACATCAAATTTAATGTCATCAGGGTTACAAATGCACAATACTTTTAAAAAGCATAATACTTCTTGTACTTCAGAGATAGAGTGTAGGCTGCACATCAGGTAGCTGTGGATAGAAACCAGTAGCTAATAAGGGAGGGAAAAAGTCCTTTTTAATTTCTGAGAAAAAGTAGTAAAAGTTAGCTTGTATTATAATTTGAATCCCAAACAGCCAGTAATTATACTACCTCCAGGAGGCCAAGGTTTTTCACTTTATAATTTAATTCAGCAAGCAAGGCTCTATAATTGAGGCAGGGGAGGGAAAGGAATGATAAAAAGGTCAGATTTGGCTTTACTGACTTTCTGACATGTCTATGCCAGAGAACATTCAATCGTTTAACCAAGTACTAGTTTTTTAAAATAATATTAATTTAGTAGCAACACATATCACATTTAGTCCCAAGACAAGTGCAACAATTTTTTAAGTGCAGCCACCTGACTTGGGCACATACTAGGATACTCAATAGATAAATGCTGATTTGTTGAATGACTATCCAAGTTATCTAATAAGTATACTATCATTCCCTAGTTCATCCTCTCCCTCCTTCTCCCTCTACCTCTCTTCTCCCTCTCTCTCTGTCTCCTATGCACACGCCTAATGATCTGAGGCATAAAGTAAAAAAAAAAAAAAATAGTTTTTAAATACACTCAGGAGTCTAGAAGCAGACCCAAATATATTTAGATACTTAATTTATGATAAATGAAGCTCTGAAGAGAAGTAGAGAAAGAGTGGCCTTTCAAAAATGTGTTAAAAACAAGACAACAGACTCAAAATGGAGTCACTCATTCTAAACCTCATGTCGCCAAACTGAAATTTAATTACAGCTTTGGCTCTCCCCAAAATAGAATCTTGAACCAGCCTATCATGAGTTTCCTGATCAGCATTACAGTAATCTAACTGATAAATCCATGCTGTCCCCTATAAGGAAAGTAACCTTGCAATAACCAATCCACATTTTGCCTAGTATAACTTCCTGGTTCCTTCCTACAAAAATATCTTGCCTTGTACAGCTCTTCAGAGCTCCTTTCTAGGTGCTATATTGGATGCTGCCCCATTCTTGGGTTTATTCTTGAATAAAATCAATGAGATCTTTAAAATTTACTCAGTTGAATTTTGTTCTTTAACAAATGGTCCTGTGTCAAGCAAATAGCCATATGAGAAAAAAATAAAACGTGACTCCTACCTCTTTTCATACACATGCATACACATTTATTCCACTTAAATTATAGATCTAAATGTGAAAGGTAAAAACAACAAGATTTCCAGAAATAAAACAGAAAAATATCATAATGACCTTAGTGTAAGAAACTATTTCTATAGTAAACAAAAAGCACTAAAGGAAAATTATTCATTAAAAACACCATCAATATAGACCTAGAGAATAATATGCTAAGTGAAATAAGTCATTAGAGAAAGATAAATACCATATGATTTTACTTATATGTGGAATCTAAAAAACAAAATAAATGAACAAACAAAATAGAAACACATTCATAGACACAGAGAACAGACTGATGGTTGCCAGAGAGGAGAGGGGTTAGGGAACTGGGTGAAAAAGGTGAAGAGATTGAGAAGTACAGATTGGTAGTTACAAAATAATCATGGGGACATAAATTGCAGCATAGGAATACAGTCAATAATATTATAACTTTGTGTGGTGCCAGGTGAGTACAGGAAATATCAGGGGGAACAATTTTCAAAGTACATGATTGTCTAACCCAGCGGTTCTCAACCTGTGGGTCGCGACCCCTTTGGGGGGTTAACTGACCCTTTCACAAGGGTCGCATAAGACATAACAGTAGCATGAAGTAGCAATGAAAATCATTTTATGGTTGGGGGTCACCACAACATGAAGAACTGTATTAAAGGGTCGCAGCATTAGGCGGGTTGAGAACCACTGGACCACTATGCTGTACACCTGAAACTAATACAAAATAATATTGAGTGTAAACTAATTAAAACATAAAATTAAAATAAAATAAACAAGCACTCTTATAAACAATAACAACAACAAAAAACTACCATCAAGAAAGTGAAAAGGCCAAGCACAGATCAGAAGATATTTGCAACACAATATAGCTGACAAATGAGTCATATCCAAAATCTATACAGAACTCCTACAAATCACTAAGAAAAAGATAGGCAACACAGTAGAAAATTAGACAGAAGACAAGCAAATACTACACAAAATAGAATATATAAATGACCAATAAGTGTGTAGATCCAGATAAAAAATGCAAAGTTGCACTACACCCACTGATCAAAATTCCTAAAATTTAAAAGACTAACAATATCAAGTGTTAGAAAGAATATAGAGCAATAGAAAAATAAAATGGTGTTGGGAATTTAAATTGGTATAATTTTTTGACAGTGTCTACTAAAGCCAAAAACAGGAATACTACATGATTTAGCAATTGTACCATGAGACATAAAAAAAATAGTCACAGAAAATTATTGTTAATAACCCCAAAGAAACCAAATCTCCGTCAAGATTAAATGTGTATATAAATGATGTCATACTAATGCAACGGAATACTATGAGCAATAAAAATGTACAAAGTACATCTACAGACAACCACATGAACAAATCTCACAAACATAATGTTGAGCTAAAAAAATCAGTCTTAAAAGAATAAACACTGGACATTTCCATTGACACAAAGTTCAAAAACAAGCAAAACCTAACTATAGTGATAGCATCCAAAATAGTGGTTACTTATAGAGAGCAAGGAAGGTCGGGAAATGCTAGAGTTGCCACATAAAATACAAGATGCTCAGTTAGATTTGAATTTCAGATAAACAACAGATAATCTTTTAGTATAAGTAAGTCCCATGCAATATTTGGGAAATGTGTTTTTATTTGATGAATCTTGCAATTCTAGTCAAAGAGGATGCTTCTGGAGTGCTGGTAATATTTTTATTTCATGATACTCATTCTATGATCATTCATTGGGCATTTTTCTATCTATTGTACTTCACAATAAAAAATAGTTACAAAGAAAAAAGAAAAAGTAGACTCGGTACAGCCTTGAGATTTTAAAACATCTCATCCAACCACTGTTTTTCCTTCCCACTCTTAATCACTGCATGTGAGAGCTGTGGTACTTGAACAGGAGGTAGGCATTGGTAATCTAAACTGTTGCTGGGCCCAAAGCTGTGGGCTCTACTTTCAATTTTTATTACAATTACTTTACACAGCATGCTTCTTTACTTCTGGAATCTTTTTTTATGTGCTCCCTCTCAGGGGTCTTTCTTATTTGTTTTGTGGGCTTAATCTTACCAAAGGGCAATGCTAGGTTGAAAGGCCAGCTTCTTACCTATCAGCCAAGAAATGCACAAACCAGTGTTCAAGAAGCAAACCAGACTTGTCAGCCTGCCTGTAGGAGTCGGAATGCAGTGGGCTGAAGCTACAGAGAAACTTGTACATTAGGGCCCACAACTTAGATACAGACATTGTTCAGAATCCATAAAATCCAATGCTTCAATCCACCACCTGCTTTCCAAATTTACCAGGGGTTTGGACAAATACCTTGAATGGCTCCATCTAGTTTCCTCCCATCCTGCTGCTTATGTTACTTACCTTCTTCCTACAGACACAACTGGAAATCCCAAGTAAAGAGTAGTTAAACAATGTGAACAAAAACCTGAATCATTTTTCTGCTATTGTTTAAATAAGATGCTATTTATTGGCAAAAGTCCTTTCATGCTTAGAGATTTTTATGTTGTTGTGTTGTGTTGTTTTATACGTTCCTCTGGTTTAAAAATGAACCCCTCTCAGTTCTAAAGAAAGAAAAAAACTATTCCAAGTTTGGGTGCATCTCTCTATAAAGGAACCCTTACCTATCTGCCCCCTACCAGCTTTGAGAGTGTCAGGTTTCTTCAATTTAATAACAGAAACTGTATTTATTTCTTTCACACGGGGCTGTGGGAACAGGTTGCCTGGAAGAAACCCAGCTTCACCACTAAAACTGTGTAACTCAGGCCAGTGCCTCAGTTTCTTCAACTGTAAAATAGGAATAAAAATAGTACTTAAGATAAAGAGATGTTGGGAACATCAAATGTATGTAAGGTGATTAAAGCACAGAGCCTCGCATATCTTAACCACTCATAAATGACCATGACCGTTATTATCACTACCATCTACTACCCTCAAGGATCCTCCCACCTCTAAGGATTCTACTTATGTATCTAATTTAGCAAAAGCACCAGATGCAGTTGGAGTGACAGGGGTACGGGGAAGCAGTGAGTAAGGATTCCACCAGCCTACAAAGTTTGGTCCAAGTTGAGCCCAATTCACAGAAGATGAAGTAGCACCAGGAAGTCAGGAAGTGGGCAGTAGGGTTTGGGGAGGTGGCCAAGTCTAGGCCCCCAGACCCGAGCCAGGACGTATGACCTAGGGCGCCCTCACTACTCACGTTGCGGTTGAAGCTGTAGCCAGGCAGCAGCGGCAGGGCCATGGCTCTAAGTGTCTGAGGGTCAAAGGTCCAAGAGGAAAGAGGCCAGCAGGTAGCGGCCGGCCGCCCTGCGACCACTTTGTTTGACACCCGCCACCACCACCGCTACTATGTTACCTAGAGACAGGAGTTGGCGTCACGGAAAAGGGTGGGGCTGCAGCAGCCGGGGTTCTTGGGCGGGGCTATGCGGAAAGCTCCCGCGAGCACCTCTTTGCTTGCACGCACCTCCTCCCCGCGCGCGCGCTCCTACCCACTCTGCCGGATGCCAGTCTCCTGAGGCTTTTCTTTCCTTGTGCTTTGGGCACGAAGACTTCCAACCTTCCTGTTCCCGTCCCCACCCTTTCTGGTTTAACCCCTTTATAGACCTCCAAGCGTTTCATGGACTTCAGCTCCTCAGAATCTTGCCAGGACATTTTTAGCCATTTGGTTATTAAATTTAGTTCGAATAAACAAAGAAGTGCAGAAAATAATATGACACCTGTGTGCTCACAGAACTGTAACCCCAGTATATGTTACATTTCCATCAGCTCTTATTTTGTAATTAAAACTTTCCAAGAGAATTCAAAGCCACACATACTTCATCCCTCCCTCCCTATGAAAACCCATCTAGCAGTAACTACCCTCCTCTGTCCTTCCTCTGTCCATTTTATATTTGAACTAAACATTGGTAAGGCAGTCTGTTCCTGATCCAATCAGGTTGGGCGGGGGCGGGTGGCACAAAACGTTGCCCCTGTCTCTCCATCATAAACCCAAGATGCACAGGCCAGGAGCTTCTATACCTACAATTAATCCTTCCCTGAATCCTACTGGTTGGACAGGCTGGTATCTCTCACTCACTGCCTCCTCTGTTCCAGTTGAGGCTCCATTATTTCTTCCATGGTTTTCCTTAAAAGGATGTTTTTTAAACTGATCTTGCCTCCAGAGCCATCTCCTATAATTGGTGATGCACCTGTTACTCTTCCGCTTCAATATTCTTCTAGCCTTCCCACCACTGTCAGGAGGCAGGCAAATTCCTTAGCGCCATCAGAACCTCTGGCAGAAGGTGCCTTCCAATGCCCTCCAACTGTTTTAATGCCCCCCCTCCTCCACTCCAGTTCAGAGAAAATCACTGGTAGTTTCTATAACAGGCTCTGCAGATTTCTCCCCTTTAGGATTTTGCAAATGTCACTATCTGCTATCAACACCCTTCCTTCCTATCTTTCACCTGGGTAACCCCTTCTTGTCTTTCAGGACTTGGTTCACTGTGGGAGAGAGGCATGGAAGACTTTGTCATTTCTGGGAAGTGTTCCTTCACCTTCTCCGCTCCTCCATCTGTATTATGTGCCCATTCAAATTGTGGCTTTCATAGTACTACACTGTAATCATGCGTTTACTTGCCTCTCTTTGTATACCCCCAAATTTCTCCAGGATAGGGACTGTGTCCTTTTGTATTCATAAACAACATATATTATTGTTTTCTGTGTTTAAAAACTTTACACTATAATTTTCTGCTACCTGTTTTTTTTTTCACCTAAGATTTTATTTCTGAGATTTCTATATGTTAACACATGTAAGATATATTTAATTCTTTTTTTTTTTTTTTGTACATGCCCCTAGCGTGAACCAAACCCAGGACTCCTCTGGTCTGCAGGACCACGCTCCAACCGCTGAGCCAAACCGGCCAGGGCATATTTCATTCATTTTAAATGCATTGCATGACTATATCACAAATTATCAATCCACCTGTTGTCATATGCTGATGTTATCTCTTAATAACACTGGTTGTTTCCAATTTTTTACTAGTTACCAACAATGCTGCAATGAGCAACCCTCTCCTGTTCCTTTGGAGATTATCCAGGCTGCATACCTAAAGGCGATTTGTCCACCCCTTCAACTTCACTAGATCTTGCTAAACAATCTTCAGAATGGTTGACCAATTAAGAAAGTTCTCTTTCCCCTTCTCCTTTTCTATGGGTATTATCAAAATGTATAATTTTGAACAATCATCTAAAAAATATGAAATGGGGTACCATTGTTATTTTTAATTTGTTTCTAATGCCTAGTGCAGTTAGTCATATTTTCATCTTTTTAAATCCTCACCTAAAGATATTTTTCCATTTCTTCTCAGATAGAGTAGGAGGAAGGAAGGGAGAAAGGGAGGAAGAGAGAGAAAAAGAGAGAAACATTGATGTGAGAGAGACACATCAATCTGTTGCCTCCAACACGACCAGTGCCGGAGACGAACCGCAACTGAGGTACGTGCCGTTGGTCAGAATCAAACTCACAACTTTTTGGTCCACAGGCCCACGTTCTAACCTCTGAGCCAAACCAACCAGGGCAGTTGGTCATCTTTTCATATGCTTGTTACCTTCTTCTGTGACTCATTATTGATATTCTTTGCTGATTTTTTTCTATTTGATCACTTGTAATTTTTGTAATATGTTATGGACAAAAATGCTAGCCATAGCAATTATTTTCTATTCATTTGTGGTTTGTATTTTAATTCCATTTATAGAGTTCTTTATTGCACACGAATGTATCATTTTACTCTACTCAGATAATTCTTTCCCATTATGATTTGTACTTTGTAATTTTTAATTTGCAAATTAAAAATCCTATACTGGCCAGTTTGGCTCAGCAGTTAGAGCATCGGCCTGCGGTCTGGAGAGACCCAGGTTCGGTTCCCACTAAGGGCACATACCTTGGTTGCAATTTGTCCCTGGCCCTGATTGGGTCATGCAGGTGGCGGCCACTCGAGGTGTCCCTTTCACGTCGATGTTTCTCTCTTTCTCTCCCCCTCCCACTCTATCTGAACAAAAAATGGAAAAATGTCCTCGGGTGAGGAATAAATAAATAAATAAATAAATAAATAAAATACTCAAATGTTGTCAATTATCCCCAAAATGTTCTTTTTAGTGAAAAACAAATATTAATTTTAAAAACCTGAATCTGGTCCTGGCCAGTTTGGCTCGGTGGCTAGAGTGTCAGCCCATGGACCAGAGAGACCTAGGTTCAGTTCCTGCTAAGGGCACATACCTTGGTTGCAGTTTGTCCCCATCCCTGGTTGGGGTTGTGTGGCTGGCAACCAGTCAATGTGTCTGTCTCACATAGATGTTTCTCTCTCTCTCTCTTCCTCCCTGAATCTGATCCAAATGGCTCTTTATTTATGGCTTTCAGCAGGAACGCCACAATAGGAATGCTGTGTTCTTTTCATTTATCAAAGGAGCAACTACATAATGTATATTTTAACCATCAATGGTGAGATTAATTTTAATCACTTGGGTAAGTTAGTGGTGTATGTCAAGTTTGCCCACTATAAAGTTACTATTTTTTTTCTTTCCAATTACTAAGAGTTTTGTGGAGAGATATTTTGAAACTATGTAAATACCAAATTTCTCATTGAACTACTAGCGTCAATTGAGGATTTTGCCCAAATCATTTATTACCATGATTGTTGCCAAACAGTGATTTCTTAACTCCATTCCTTCAACATATATTAGTTGTCATTCTGCTACAAGAAAGAACTCTTTCTTTTGTTTATTTATTCATTTATTTATTCAGAATAGTCTACAGATTCTTGTTTTATTCAGTGATTTGTAATCTGTTAATACTATTATTTGTTTTGGTGCTAAAATTACCCCACAATTGGTAAGTTGGGGTCTCTCTAAGTTGACTCCTCTTTCCTTTTGTAATTTTAAAAAATTCTTTTTTCTTTATTGATTTTAGAGAGAGAGGAAGTGAGAGGGAGAGAGTGATAGAAACATCAGTGAGAGAGAATATCAAATGGCCGCCTCCAGAATGCCCCCCACTGGGGATTGGGCCCACAGCCTGGGTATGTGTCTGGACTGGGAATAGAACCAGTGATCTCTTGGTGCATGGGTTGAGGCTCAATCACTGAGCCACACCAGCCAGACTCCTTTTGTCATTTTTTCAATCATTTCTATGTGTTCTGTCACTACGACATATTCAAAATATCTATAGAGATATAGGAAGATATAAATACGCATATATAGATATCTTTCTATTTTTGTCTATAGAAATATATGTAGAAATAGATATATTAAAACCCATGAGTTTATACTTATACCTCCAATTTCAATAAACACAATAGAGTACATGCTCCACTTTCCCTTTCCACATCTGTATGTCACTCTTTTCAAACAGTGAGAAACCTGATTCCAATTATTGTCAAAAGATTTACTTATTTGCTCACACTAAAAGACCCAAAAGCAGTATGAGAGTATCTAACACATGTCTTTGTGACAAACAAACCTACTAACGAGAGTTCAGTGTTTGTTTTCGTTGTTGTTGTTTTTTTCTTTAGTCTTAATGTATTTAAATAAAATACTGTGTCTGTATCCTCTCTCCTTGGTTAGAGTGCTTATGCTTCTTATGTTACTCATTTGAAAAACAATCTGGTTCATTCTGTTCCAATTTGTATTTCACCTTAACTTTTTTGTTCCATCTTAGTCTATTCCTTTTTGTCTTTCTTATTTTGTAGCTGTGTTTCTCCCTTTTAAAAACATTTTTAATTTATTTTAGAAAGAGATGAAAGGAGAGGGAAAGGGAGAAACACCTATATGATAGAGAAACATCAACTGGCTGCCTCTTCACACCTCCTACTAGGAATTGAGCCCACAACCCAGGCATGTTCCCTGACCTGGAATCAAATTTGCAACTTTTTAGTGCATGGGAAGATGATTAACCAACTGAGCCACACTGGCCAGGGCTCTTCCTTTTTGTTTGATTAATTTTGCTAGTGACTTATATGTTTTGTTACTTTTTTCAAAGAACTAAAAATTTTATTTGTTATTTGGGCCTACTGTTTTCTATTCCTAATCTCCAATTATTGTCTGCTTTTCTTTCAGTGTTTTTTTTTTTTGTTTGTTTTTTGCTCATTCTTTGTTCTTTCTCTCACTTTTTAAGTTGATACAATTCATTCATTTTTATTTTTTATTTTTACTGATATGTTTATTATTGATTGATTGATTGATTGATTTTTATTGATTTATTTTGGTTACAGATGTTTCAGATTTTCCCCCATTGACACCCTACTCCTCAACCCACCCCCTACCCTGTCCCCAGATTTGTTTTTTATGTCCATCGTTTATGCATGCATACATGTAAGTTCTGTGATTTATCTCTCCCTCTCCCATCTCTTCTGAGGATTGTCAGTCTGTACCCTACTTCTATGATTCTGGGTCAATTTTGTATATCAGTTTGTTTAGTACATTATATTGCATAAATACACGAGATCATGTGATATATGCCTCTCTCTGCTTGGCTTGCTTCACTTAGAATAATACTTTCCAGGTCCCTCAATGTTGTCTCAAAGAATAAGAGATCTTTCTTTCTTACAGCTGCATAATAATCTATTGGGTATATATACCACTGCTTTTTTATCCACTCATCTGCTGAAGTACATTTGGGCTGTTTCCAGATTTTACCTATTGTAAATAGTGCTGCTATGAACATAGGGATACATATATTCTTTCTGATTGGTGTTTCAGGTTTCTTAGGGTATATTCCTATAAGTAGGATCACTGGGTCAAATAGCAGTTCAATTTTTAATTTTTTGAAGTAACACCATATTATTTTTTATAGTGGCTGCACCAGTCTACAATTCCACCAGGAGTGTACTTAGGTCCCCTTTTCTCCAAACCCTCGCCAGTACTTGTTTGGCAGCCATTCTGACAGGTGTGAGGTGATACCTCATAGTTGTTTTAATTTGCATCTCTCTGATGATTAGTGATGTTGAGCATTTTTTCTATGTCTTTTGGCCATTTATATGTGCTGCTTGGAGAGGTGTCTCTTTAGTTCCTCTATTCATTTTTAACTGGGTTCTTTGTCTTCCTTTTGTTGAGTTGTGTGATTACTCTACATATTTTGGAAAATAATCCTTTATCTGATGTATCGTTGGCAATTATGTTCTCCCATATAGTGGGTTCCCTTTCCATTTTGATGGTTATTTCTTTTGTTGTGCAGAAGCCTTTTTGTTTGATGTAGTCCCATGTGTCCATTTTTTTGTTTATTTGTTTCTCTTGCCTAAGGTGTTGTAGCAGTGAAAATTCTGCTGCGTATGATGTCTGAAAATTTGTTCCTTCATTTTCTTCGAGGATTTTAATGGATTCACAAGTCACATTTAAGTCTTTTATCCATTTTGAGTTTATTCTTGTGTATGGTGTAAGTTGGTGGTTTAGTTTCATTATTTTTGCATGTAGCTGTCCAATTTTTTCAATAGTAGTTATTGAAGAGGCTGTCTTGACTCCACAGTATGCTCTGGCCAACTTTGTCAAGTATTAATTGAGCATATTGCCTTGGTCCCATTTCTGGGTTCTCTGTTCTTTTCCATTGATCTATGTGCCTGTACTTGTGCCAGTACCAGGCTGTTTTGATTACAGTGGTTTTGTAATATAACCTGATATCTGGTATTGTGATCCCTCCTACATTGTTCTTCTTTCCCAAGATAGTTATGGTTATTTGGAGCTTTTTGTAGTTCCATATAAACTTTTGGAGTATTTGTTATAGTTCTGTGAAATATATTGTTGGTGGATTGATGGGAATTGCATTGAATATATAGATTGCTTTGGGTAGTATGGTCATTTTAATGATGTTAATTCTTTCAACCCATGAACATGGTATACACTTTCTTTTTTTATATCTTCTTCAATTTTTTTTTAAATGACCTGTGGTTTTTTGTGAAGAGATCCTTTACTTCTTTGGCTAAGTTTACTCCTAGGTATCTTAATTTTTTTGTCACGATAGTAATGGGATTGCTTTTTTAGTTTCTCTTTCTGTGAGTTCATCATTGGTGTATAAGAATGAGGTCAATTTCTTGATGTTAATTTTGTATCCTGCTACTTTGCCAAATTTATTTATTAAGCCTAATAGATTTTTGATGGAGTATTTAGGCTTTTCTATGTACAATATCAGGTCATCTGCAAATAATGACAGGTTCACTTCCTCCTTTCCAATTTGGATCCCCTTTATTTTTTTTCATGTCTAATTTCTGTGGCTAAGACTTCCAGTAGTATGTTAAATAAGAGTGGTGAAAGTGGACATCCCTGTCTTGTTCCCGTTCTTAAGGAAAATGTTTTTAATATTTGCCCATTAAGTATGATGTTGGCTGTAGATTTTTCATATATGGCCTTTATTATGTTGAGGTATGATCCCTGATTCCCACATTGCTGAGTGTTTTTATCATAAATAAGTGCTGGATTTTGTCAAATGATTTTCAGCATCTAATGATATGATCATATGATTTTTATCTTTCATTTTGTTTATGTGGTGTATCACATTTATTGATTTGCAAATATGGTAGCAGTCTTGCATCCCTGGATACACTTCATCATGGTGAATAATTTTTTTGATGTCTTGCTAGATGCGATTTGCTAATATTTTGTTAAGGATTTTGGCATCTCAGTTCATCAGGGATATTGCCCTGTAGTTTTCTTTCTTTGTATTGTCTTTGTCCAGCTTTGGAATTAGAATTATGCTGGCCTCATAAAATGAGTTTGAAAGTCTCTCCTCTTCTTGGATTTTTTGGAATAGTTTGAAGACAATGAGTGTTAGATCTTCTTTGAATGTCCAGTAAAACTCCCCTGTGAAGCCATCTGGGCCTGGGCTTTTGTTTGTTGGAAGTTTCTTAATTAAATCTTCAATTTCCTTGGTTGTTATTGGTCTGTTCAAGTTTTCCATCTCTTCAAGGTTCAGTTTTGGGAGACTGTGTGTTTCTAGAAATTTGTCCATTTCACCTAGATTGTCCAATTTATTGGCTTACAATTGTTCATAGTCTGTTTTGATTATACTTTGTATTTCTGTGATGTCAGTTGTTACTTCTTCTCTTTCATTTTTGATTTTGTTTATTTGGGTCCTCTCTTTTTCTTTCTTGGTGAGCTTGGCTAAAGGTCCATTGATCTCGTTTATCTTTTCAAAGAACCAGCTTTTTGTTTCATTGATATTTTGAACGGTTTTATTTATTTATTTATTTATTTATTTATTTATTTATTTATTTATTTTATTTTATTTTTTAGTCTCTATGTCAGTAATTCTTCTCTGACCTTTACTATTTATTTCCTTCTACTTTCTCAGGATTTTTCTTTATTATTTTTTTTTTCTAGTTCTTCAAGTTGTAGGGTTAAAGAGTCAATTAGGATTTTTCTTTTTTCTTGAGGTAGGCCTGTACTGTTATGAATGTCCTTCTCAGAACTGCTTTTGCTGCATCCCATAGATTTTGTGTTGTTGTGGGTTTGTTTCCTTGGTTTCCAGGAAGTTTTTAATTTCTTCCTTAATCTCGTTGGTAACCCATTTATTGTTTAATAATATGCTATTTAGCCTCCAAGTGTTTGAATTTTTTTTATAATTAAGTTCTACTTTTGTGGCATTGTGATCCGAGAAGATGCTTGATATGATTTCAATCTCTTTGAATTTGTAGAGATTTACTTTGTGTCCTAACATATGGTCTATCTTTGAGAATGTCCCATGTGCACTTGAGAAGAATTTATATTCTGCATCTTTGGGGTAAATATTCTGTATATATCAATTAAATACAACTTATCTAGGTTGTCATTTAAGGACTCTATGTCTTTGTTAAGTTTTTGTGTAGATCTATCCAGTGGTGTCAGTGGGGTGTTAAAGTCACCCACTATATTCGGATTCCTATTGATCTCTCCTTTGAAATCTTCCAGAAGTTTTAAATATATTTTGGTGCTCCCATATTTGGTGCCTATATGTTTATCAGGGTTTATATCCTCTTGTTAGATTGATCCTTTTAATATTATGTACTGACCTTCTTTGTCTCTTATTATGTCCCTTGTTTTGAAGTCTATCTTCTCATGTATGAATACTGCTACACCAGCTTGTTTTTCATTGCCATTTTCCTTGGAAATTTTTATTCCATTTCATCACTTTTATCCTGTGGGAGTCTCTTATCCTTTGGGAGTCTGGTGTGCTTGGATCCTCTGGTAGACAGCATATATATTAGTCGTGTTTTCTTATCCAATCAGCTACCTTATGTATGTCTTTTGATTGGAGCATTTAAGCCATTTGCATTTAAGGATATTATTAATAGATAGTTATTGCTTACCATTTTTGTTTTATGCCTGTGTTCCTCTTTCTAGCTCTCAGTTTCTTCTTCTTATAGCAGTCCCGTCAGCATTTCTTGCGGTACTGGTTTAATGGTGGCAAATTTCTTTTGTTTTGTTTTGTTTTGTTTGTTTGTTTGTTTTTGTTTTTGTTTTTTTATCTGTGAAGCTCTTTATTTCTTCTTCAATTTTGAATGATAGCCTTGCTGGATAGAGTAGTCTTGAATTCAGGCCCTTGCCTTGCATTACTTTGTACACTCATGCCACTCCCTTCTGGCCTACAGTATTTCTATTGAGAAGTCAGTTGTTAGTCTAATGGGACCTACCTTGTATGTAACTTTCTATCACTATTTTGCTTTATTGAAGATTTATTCTTTGTCTTAAATGTTTGCCATTTTTATTATGATGTGTCTAGCTGAGGGTCTTTTGGGGTTCATCTTGCTTGGGACTCTCTGTGTTTCCTGGACTTGTGTGACTTTTTCCTTTACCAGTTTAGGAAAGTTTTCTGTCATTATTTCTTCAAACGGGTTTTTTGTTCCTTTTTCTGATTCTTCTCCTTCTGGTACACCTATAATGTGAATGTTTTTACATTTTGCATTGTACCATAGCTCCCTTAAACTCTCCTCCTGTTTTTTAATTTTTTTTTCCCATTTGCTGCTTTATTTGGGTATTTTTTTTTTCTACCTTGTCTTCTAAGTCATTGATTCGGTCTTCAGCTTCTTCTAATCTACTATTGAACACTTCTAAGTTATTTTTCATAACAGCTATGTCATTCTTTATTTCCTATTGATTTTTATGCATAGCTTCTACCTCTTTTTTTAAGCTGAAGTAGTTCCCTGTGAGCTCTTCATAATTTTTATTAAGTTGCTTGTAGTTCTCACCAAATTGTTTGAGTACCCTTATAATCATTGCTTTGAATTCTTTATCTGACAAGTTGCTTTCTTCTAGTTCCTGTAGTTCCTGTGATTCCTCTTTTTTTTCATTTGGGTATTGTTTCTTTGTCTCACCATTTTAACAATCTGGTAGTTCTAAGCATGGTGACAAACGTTGAAGTGTGTAGGCAGTTGGGTGTGTATCAGCTAAGGCTGCTGTGCCTCCCAGCCTGTTTTGGTGTAAGGAAACTCTCACCTGCTGTGGGTCCTGAAGGGCTGACACCTGGTGGCTGGTATTGGTCTATCGTGCAGGTCTTAGCTCCCCAAACTTGCTGCTGCTTGGGCTGGGGCATTGCTCTTGATCAGCTTCCGCTGATGCTGCTGGGGATGGGTTTCAGTTGCCAATATATGCTGCAGCTTCCTGGGGTGCTTGGGTCCATCTGGTGCACTGCTGGGGTGTGTGTGTCCTGCTGGATATTGCTCGGGTGCGTGGGTTTCCACTAGTATTCTATTGAGGTGTGTGGGTTCCACTAGCATGCTACTGGTGTTCATGGGTCTTTCTGATATGCTACTGATGTTTATAGGTTCTACAGGTGTGCTTCTGGGGTTTGTGGGTCCCTCTGGTATGCTTCTGTGGTGTATGAGTCCCGCTGGTGTCCTGTTGAGGTATCCTGCCACCTGGTGGGGCTCAGCTCTTGATCAGTCACTGCTGGGGGAGAGTGTCAGCTCTTGGTTCACACCGTTACTGCTGCTGCTGTTGCCATGGAGTGCTATCAGGTCCCAATCTTTTACTTCTTTTGGGGGCTAAGGATGTCTGCACTTGAGACTTTGTTGCTGCTGGGGGGAGGAACTCTACTCTAATTCTGCTGCTGCAGTTGTCACAGGCAGGTCTCAGCTGCCCTAGCCCTGCTCTTTGGCTGGGGCACCAGTCCTGATTAGCCTTTGCTGATGCCATTGGGGATGGGTTTCAGCTGCCAATCTGGGCTGTTAATGCTTGTTAGGGGTGGGGCTCTACTCCCGCTAGTCAATGTAGTTGTGGGGTGAGGTGCCAGGCTCCCAAGCTTTTGTCAGTGCTGTGCACAAGCCGCCACAAGCCTGGGTGAACCACGGTCCCTCAAGCCTGGGAGAGCGCTGCTGTTGTTTGGGTTGGGGCTCTGGTTCCTTGCTGGTTTCAGTTACTGGAACAGGCACCTCAGTAGCATGGCTACTGTGCGCTGACCATGTTGACACAGCTGAGTCCACTGTACCAATGGTGGAAGGCATTCTGGTGGACTCAGGTTGCTCAGCCCTTGCTGCTCCCTGTTTCCTCCTCCCAGAGATGACCTGGGATCTTCAAAAATGGTGGGACCTCCCAGCCATGCAGGGGAATATTTGCCACTTACCATGGTGGCTGGCTGCTTTCCGTCCACAGTGCAGGACACTTCTACCTTGTGTTTCTGCACTGCTCAAGGTTAGTCATCCACACTCACACTCACTCACACTGTCTTTCACACACTCTCACATACTCACCCTCACTCAGGTCCTGCCCACTGCCACCTTTTCAAATTCTGATGTGCTTACTTTTTATTGAATTTATTGGATGACATTGGTTAATAGGATCATACAAGTTTCAGGTATAGGATTCTATGATACAAGATCCGTATATTGCACTGTGTGCCCACCACCCAAAGTCAAATCTTCTTCCATCACCATACATTAGGCCCCATTCACCCCTCACTCCTTCACCCACTTCTCTCTGGCAACCATTACAAGACTGGTACAGCCACTATGAAAAATGGTCTGGCTATTCCTCAAAAAATTAAGAATAGAGTTACCATATGACCCAGCGATTTCTTTCCTGGGTATATACCTGAAAAACTCGAAAACATGTATTTGCAAAGACAGATGCATCCCTGTGTTTATTGCAGCATTATTCATGGTGCCCAAGACACGGAGACAACCAATGTGTCCTGTGATAGAGGATTAGATGAAAAAGATGTAGTACATACACACAATGGAATACTACTCAGCCATAACAAAAGACAAAATATTGCCATTTATGACAACGTGGACGGACTTTGAGAATATTATGCTAGGTGAAGTTAGTCAGTCATTATGAAAGTGTTTAAACCTATGAGTTTTCCACTGTTCTCTACTTTAAATGTATCCAATAGTTTCTAATATGTAGTGTTTTCATTACTTGGTTGTGTTTTAGTAGATATTGTATAATTTTGACTCATATTTTCCCCTTTCACTCAAGAGTTAAACAGAAGATTTTAAAATTTTTAATTGGAAGAGCTTTTGGGGTATTTTTTAAACTCTGGTTTTATTGCACTCTGATAAAAAAAAAAAAAAAAGTATTATTTGCAATAATGCAATTGTTCCAATAGAAATTATTTATACTTTCTTTGTGACCTAGTGTTTGATAAATTTTTGTGAGTATTCCATGTGCAGTTGAAAAAGAAGGTGTATTATCTATTATTAGGTTTTAAGTTTAGTATAGATTAATGAGATCTACTTTACTGATTATGTTTTTACTTCTTCCATTTCCTTACTTATATTTCTGCCACTTGATCTGTTCTGCACTGGAAATGGAATGTTAAAACCTCCTATTAGCAGTGTGTTTCTTTTGTTGTTGTTAATCCTCACCTGAAGATTTTTTTTCATTGATTTTTTTTTTAGATAGAGTGGGAGGGAGGGAGGGAGGGGGGAGGGAGAAAGGGAGAAAGGGAGAAAGAAAGAAAAGCCAATGTGAGAGTGACACATCAATTGTTTGCCTCCTGCATGACCCCAACCAGGGCCAGGGATCAAGCCTGCAACCCAGTTACATGCCCTTGACCAGAATCAAATCCAAGACCCTTAAGTCCAAGGGCTGATGCTCTGACCACTGAGCCAAACTGGCCAGGGAAACAGTGTGTTTCTATCTGTATCTCCTTATACCTGTATACTCTGTGTTTTAAAGATAAGTTATTAGATTCATGGATTTTTCATAACTGTTATACCTACATTGTGAAATTGACCTTTAGCATAATAAAGCATAGTTTTTTGTCACGTTTAATTATTTTTGGCCTGAAATTTGTATGATATGAAGAATCACAGTCCCCACTGATCATTTTTATTTACACATGCCTCTAATTTTGGCATGTCTGAGTCATTTTGATTTAGATGTATTTTCTGTATACCACATATAGTAGGGTCTTGCTTTGGGAGCCGTATTGAAAATATTTATTTTTAGTAGATGAATTAAGCCTCTTCACATTTATTTATAAGACAGATATTTTTCTTCAGAATGTGTGTTCTTTGTAATTATAATCTACACATTTCTTTTTATATTTAGAAAGTTCTAGTGTTTATTTATGTAACTGTAACATATTAAAAGAGTTGAACATTCCCTGAATAGCCACACCAATCTTGAAAAACAAGAACAAAGTAGGTGGGATCACAATACCGGATATCAGGTTATACTACAAAGCTACTGTAATCAAAACAGCCTGGTACTGGCACAAGCACTGGCATATAGATTAGTGGAACAGAACAGAGAACCCAGAAATTGACCAAAGACATTATGCTCAATTAATATTTGACAGTGGTGGCAAGAACATACAATGGAGTAAAGCCAGACTCTTTAATAAATGGTGTTTGAAAAACTAAACAGCTACATACAAAAAAATGAAACTAGACCATCAACTTACACCATACACAAGAAGACTTAAGTGTGACTTGTGAATCCACAAAAATCCTTGAAGAAAATGTAGGCAAGGATTTCAAAATGGCTGCAAAGTAAATGGAAGCTACACAGACAATCTACCAGAACCCAACTGGAATTACAACTAAAATAAAAACAAATAGTCAGGAAAAAAAGAGAGAAAAGCAGCTTGAAGGGACCATATAACCAGGGACATTGAATCAAGCCTGGTAGGTCCACAGAGGCACAAGAAGTGGGCTAAGAGCCCAAGGACAGAAGCAGTTTTACCTGTGAGCAGCACCATCAATGTTACCATTCCAAGCTGGCTGCACAGCACTAAGAGCCGGGACAGTGCACTTATTTAGCTACAGCCACTCACCTTGGGTTCTGGCATAGGAAGGGCAGACTGGAATGGAACTGTGTGGAGACACTTGGAATTAAGAGGGTGCTCAGAGTTTTTGATGAGTTGTGGACACACAGAACAGTGGCCAACTTGTTCATTCCCAGAGCTCTGGGATGAAGCAGCAGCCCCTCCCTGAAAGATTCGACTCCACCCAGGTGAGCCAAAGAAATGCAAATTAAGACACAATAACAACTAGCATCTGCCTCACCCTCAGAAAATCCTCTTACACTGAATACCTGAGGAAGTTTTCATTCAACTGAGAACCCAAGGCTCCTCAAGTAACTGAGAATAATAGCCTCCAGTCAAAAAGCTAGAGCACAACCGAACCTTTCCTAAGCTTGCAAATCCACATAAGAAAGTAAGACTTGACAGTAGAGTTTAACGTGGGTTCTCCCATGATCATTCAAACCCAGTAAAAGGAGCTAGAAACAGCAGAACACCAACACCCACAGGAAAAATTTGGCAGGCTACAAAACCCACTGCGATAGCCAAAATGGTGAAACAAAGAAACAAATCCCAAATGAAAGAACAGGAGACTTCTACCAAAGATGAGATAAATGAAATGCAGTTAAGCAAGTTAACAGAGCTAGAATTCAGAGCCATGATCTTGAGGAAGCTCAACAGTATGAGTAAGGACATCAACACCATGACTAAAGATACAAAAAACATTGAACATTAAACAATTGGAAATAAAAATATTACCAAGAAGAAATAAAAAAAGATATAGCAGAAATAAAAAAACAAAAACAAAAAACAGATTAGAAAGACTAAACAGCAGAGTAAAGGAAGCTGTAACCTGGATCAGTGAAATAGAAGACAGGGTAGAATAAATCAACTAACCAGAAAACCAAACCAAAAATAAATTAGAAAGACAGCTTAAGATAACTGTGAGGCAACTGGAAATGTAATAATATTTACATCATAGGAGTCCCCGAAAAAAAAGAAAATGAGCAAGGGTTAGAGAATATACTTGAAGAAATACTGACAGAAAACTTCCCTAATTTGGTGAAAGAAGAAGGCATTCAAGTTCAAGAAGCACAGAGAGCCCCAAGTAAGAAAAACTAAAACAGGCCCACACCAAGACACATAGTAATTAAAATGCCAAAAATTAAAGACAAAGAGAGAATCCTAAAGGCAGCAGAAAAGGTTACCTACAAAGAAAGCCTCATAAAGCTATCAGCTGACTTCTCAACAGAAACATTACAAGCCAGAAGGGAATGACATGATGATCAATGCCATGAAAAACAAGGATCTGAATCCAAGACCACTCTACCCAGCAAGGCTATCATTCAAAATAGAAGATCAAATAAAGAGCTTTCCAGACCAAAAAAAAAAAAAAAAAGAAAAAGGCTACCGGAATATATTAGCACCAAACCAACACTGCAAGAAATGTTAAAAGTACTCCTGTTTTTAGTAGAAGAAATAAGAAATACAGCCACATAAAACAAAAATAGCAATAAATTAGTACATATCAATAATAACCTTAAATGTAAATGGATTCAATGCCTCAATAAAAAGACAGAGGAACTGATCGGATAAGAAAGCATGACTCACATATATGTTGTTGACAAGAGATCCACCTCACAACAAAAGACTCACATAGGTTGAAAGTGAAGGGATGAAAAAAAAAAATTCCAAGCAAACGGAAAAGCAACAATAACAAAAAACAGCTAGGGTAGTAATACTCATATCTGATAAATTAGATTTCAAAATGATGGCCATAACTAGATAATATTGAAAGGATCTATCCAACAGGAAGATATAACCTTGGTAAACATATATGCACCCAATATAGCAGCACCAAAGTATATTAAAAATCTTCTGGAGGACTTCAAAAAAGAAATTGACAGCAATACAGTCATAGCAGGGGACTTCAACACCCCGCTGACATCACTGGAGAGATACTCTAGACAAAAAATTAACAAGAAAACAGAGACTCTAAATGAAGCACTAGATTAAGTGATTTAATAGATATCTACAAAGAATTACAACTCAAAACTATAGAATTCACATTCTTCTCAAGTGCACATGGTACATTCTCAAAGATATACTACATGTCAGGACACAAACTAAGTCTCTGCAAGTTCAAGTGAACTTGTAGATTGAAACTTGACTGAAATCATATCAAGCATCTTCTCAGAACACAATGGAATTAAACGAAAAATTAATTCAAACAAGAACATGCCAAGACATTTGAACACATGGAGGCTAAATAGCATCTTATTAAACAATGAATGGGTTACTGAAGAGATCAAGGAAGAAATTAAAAACTTTCTGGAAACCAATGAAAATGAACAAACAATAACACAAAATTTATGGGATGCAGTGAAAGCAGTTCTGAAAGGAAAGTGCTTAGCACTACAGGCCTACCCCAAGAAACAAGAAAAATTTATAATTGACTATCTAACCCACAACTTAAAAAACTAGAAAGCAAACAAAAAGAAACCCTGACAGGAAAAACAATAGTAAAGATCACAGCATAAATAAATGACAAAGAGACAAAAATAAAATTCAAAGTATCAGTGAAACAAATATCTGATTTTTCGAAAAGATAAACAAGATTGATAGACCCTTAGCTAGACTTATCAAGAAACAAAGAGAGAGAACCCAAGTACACAAAATCAGAAATGAAAAAAGGGAAGTAACAACTGACATAACAGAAATACAAAAGATCATTAACAGCTACTATGAAAAATTATACGGCAACAAATTCAACAATCTAAGCAAAATGGACAAATTTCTAGAAACACATAGTCTCCCAAAACTGAACTGGGAAGACATACAAAACTTGTACATACCAATAACAACTAATAAAATTAAAGATGTAATCAAGACTCTCCCACCAAACAAAAGTCCAGGCCCATATAGCTTCACAGTGGAGTTTTAGCAAATGTTCAAAGAAGAACTAACACCCATTCTCCTCAAATTATTAGAAAAAAATGCAAGAAGAAAGAAGACTTCCAAACTTATTATATCAGGCCAGCATAATTCTAATTCAAAGACCAAAAAAAAAAAAAAAAAAAAACAAAAAAAAAACACTACACAGAAAGAAAACTATAGGCAAATATTCCTGATAAACACACATGACTAAATCCTGTACAAAATACTAGTAAATCAGAGTCAGCAACACATAAAAAAAATTATTGACCATGACTAAGGGGGATTCATCCCAGAGATGCAACGCTGGTACAATATGTGCAAATCAATAAATGTGATACGCCACATAAACTAAATAAAATATAAAAACCATATGATCATGTCAATAGATGCTAAAAAAGCATTCAACAATATCCAGCACCCATTTCTGACAAAAATGCTCAGCAATGTGGGAATAAAGGGATCATATCTCAACATAATAAAGGCAATACATGAAAGACTTATAGCCAACATCATACTCAATGGGCAAAAAGTAAAAGCATTTCCCTTAAGAACAGGAACAAGACAGGGATGCCCACTTTCACCACTCTTTTTTAACATAGTACTGGAAGTCTTAGCGACAGCAATCACATGAACAAAAAATAAAAGGGATCCAAATTTTTTAAAAAGTAAGTGAAACTGTCATTATTTGCAGATGACATGATATTATACAAAGTAAACCCTAAAGACTCCATGAAAAATCTATTAGACTTAATAAATGAATTTGGCAAAGTAGCAGGATACAAAATTAACATAAAAAATTGACAGCATTCTTATACATCAATGATGAACTCCAGAAAAAGAAACTAAAAAACAATCCCATTTACAATTGTGGTAAAAAAAAATTTAGATACCTAGGAATAAACTTAAACAAAGAAGTAAAGGACCTATTTGCAGAAAACTGCAGGACATTAAATAAAGAGAGGAAGATATAAAAAAGTGGAAGCACATGCCTTGTTCATGGATTGAAAGAATAAATATCATTCAAATGTCCATACTAGCCAAAACAATCTATAGATTCAATGAAATCTCCATCAAAATTCCAACAACATATTTCACAAAACTAAAACAAATATTTCAAAAGTTCATATGGAACCAAAAGAGACCCCGAATAGCTTCAGCAATCTTGAAAAAGAAAGATAAAGTGGGTGGAATCAACATATTGAATATCAGGTTATACCACAAAGCTACTATAATCAAAACAGCCTGGTACTGGCACAGGAACAGGCATATAGACCAGTGGAACAGAACAGAAAACCCAGAAATTGACCTAAGACATTATGCTCAATTAATATTTGACAAAGGAGGCAAGACCATACAATATAGTAAAGACAGCTTCTTTAATACATGGTGTTGGGAAAATTGGACAGCTACATGCAAAAAAAAAAAAAATGAAACTAGACCATCAACTTACACCACACACAAGAATAAACTCACAATGGATAAAAGACTTAAATGTGACTCATAAATCCATAAAAATCCTAGAAAAAAATGTAGGCAACAAAATTTCAGACACTGTACGCAGCAGAATTTTCACTGATACATCACATTAGGCAACAGAAACAAAGGAGAAAATGAACACATGGGACTGCATCAAACTAAAAAGCTTCTTACCAGCAAAAAAAAAAAAAAAAAGTAAACAACCATCAAAATGGAAATGGAACTTAGTCTATGGGAGAACATAATTGCCAATAATATATCAGATAAGGGGTTAATTTTTAAAATATATAGAGTGCTTGTACAACTCAACAAAAGGAAGACAAAGAACCCAATTAAAAAATGGGTAGAGGAGCTAAATAGACACCTCTTCAAACAGGACATACAAATGACCAAGAGATATATGAAGAAATACTCAACATCACTAATCATCAGAGAGATGCAAATCAAAACAACTATGAGGTATCACCTCACACCTGTCAGAATGGCCGCCATCAACAAATCATCAAACAAGTGTTAGTCAAAGTGTGGAGAAAAGGGGACTCTAGTACACTCCTGGTGGGAATGCAGACTGGTGCAGCCACTATGGAAAACACTATGGTGTTACCTCAAAAAATTAAAAATTGAACTTCCATTTTACCCAGTATTCCCACTTCTAGGAATATACCCTAAGAAGCCTGAAACACCAATCAGAAAGAATATATGTACCCCCATGTTCATAGCAGAACTATTTACAATAGCTAAGATCTGCAAACAGCCCATGTGTCCATCCGTACACGAATGGATAAAAAACCAGTGGTACATGTACACAATGAAGTACTATGCAGCTGTAAGAAGGAAAGATCTCTTATCCTTTGAGATGGCATGGATGGACCTGGAGAGTATTATCCTAAGCAAAACAAGCCAAGCAGAGAAACACAAATATCACATGATATCACTTATTTGTGGATTACAATGAACATAACAGTCTGAGAAACAGGATAGATCCAGAGACATGGAAGTAGGGTACAGTCTGATAATCCTCAGAGGAGGGAGTGAGGGGAGGCAAGAGATAAACCACAGAACTTATATGAATTTGCCCATAACTGATGGACATGGACTACTAAGCTGGGTATGGGGTTGGGGTTATGGGGAGGAGGGTGTCAATAGGGAAAAAAGGAAAATATCTGTAACAAAAATAAATTAATAAAAAATATGAAAAAAAGAATTAAACATTATAGACAGTACCTTGAAATTTTATTTTCTAAAAGAAAACTTTTCATTTCTACAAGTCTTTTTTTTTTAATCTGTATGTTCTTTCTTTTAAATAGGATTGTGCTCTTGTAATCTCTCTTTCTTATTTTAGTTCTTTAATCATTTTAAACATACTTAGTTTGAATCCTTAACCAACAATTCTACTCTTATGTTCACAGCATGCCATTTCTCTTTCTTTTGTGGGCTGACTCCCCTTCATGGCAGATTGTTCCCTTGTGTGTTTATGAATGTTTCTGGTGATCCCACCTATGTGTCAAGTTATAGAAGTTGGGCCTCCCACCCTCTGATTTCTATTCCTGTGTCCTCTCTAAGATGCTATAGCTCACACACTGACTATTGCCCAGTCACAACTACACTCCACACACACAAGGCTTTGTCTACCACAGTGAGGATAATTTCCAAACAGAAAAGCAATTCTAATAAGAATGACTTTCTTAAAAAAAAAGAAAAAGAATATTTTATTTATTTATTTAATTTATTCATTTTTGTTACAGATGTTTCCCCTTTTTCCCCCATTGATTCTCCCCTCTCCCTCCCTCCCCACCCTGTCCCCAGCTCTGTTGTCCATGACCTTTTTTTATGCATACATGCATATAAGTTCTGTGGTTTATCTCTCCCCCACCACCCCCTCCTCTGGGGATTGTCAGTCTGTACCCCACTTTCACGTCTCTGGGACTACCCCAATCCTCAGACTGTTATGTTCATTAAATTACACAAATAAGTGAGATCATATGATACTTGTCTTTCTCTGTTTTGCTTGTTTTGCTTAGGGTAATACTTTCCAGAACAGAATATTTTAAATTAGAGCTGTCTAAAAATTCTAGGATCCAAAGCAGCCACAACATATCCATCAATTTCCCTGCCTGTTCACACATGCTGCCTCCTTTGGGTACACTGATACCTCCACCTTTGTATTTCTGTAGGTACTCCCCACACACTGTCTATTTTCCCATACACACATAGAGTTTTATATTTTTGATTCAATTGTTTTTCTTTTTTTACTTAAATACTCATCCTAGAATATGTTTTCTATTGATTTTAGGGAGAAAAAGGGAGAGAGAGAGAAACACACACACACCCAGACTGATGATCAAACCTGCAACCTGGGCATGTGCCCTGACCTGGAATCAAACCTTCCACCCTTTGGTGCATGGGACAATGCTCCCACCAACTGAGCCACACCATCCAGGCTAATTCAATAGTTTTTCATTTAACAAATATTTATTGAGCATCTACTCTGATGTAGCAGGACCCCTTCCAAACAGGTATAAATCAGTGACTAGGACAATGAACACTTCTAAACAATTCAGATCTGAGATTCTCAGTCTTTTGTAACTTGCAATTTATCTGCTTGCTTTACTTTCAATGACACCTGTCTTCCCATTTCACCTCCTCTGACACATCTACCACAAAGGAACATCTAAAATGGCATGTAGCTTTTTTTGAGATAAATCGAAAGTAAACTAGATGCCCCTGAAATAACTGAAGACACTTTGGAGCATGTCAGGACCAGCACTAGGAAGCACTGTTATTTAGTTCAAAGAATCTGTGTTACACACATCCATGGATGAAGAAAGCACAGGGGAGGTCAGCAGACTTAACACTTCTGAACAAGCTCAAACTGGCCTATAAGCAAGGAAATATTTGCCCAGTTAGAGATTTTCTTTTGAGCAATAAGGTCATCCAGCAATCTAGAGCCTTTCTACAGGATGCAAGAGCCTTCAGTGGCAGGAGGGAGTGCCCTTGACAGTAATTATGTGGGAACTTCCTATTCTCCTCCATTGAAGCCTTGCCTCTCAAGTCTCACTTGTCCCAATGTCTTCATAAATATCACTGCCTCATTCCTCTAAGCGCCTGAAAGTTGACACTCTATTATTTTGCGCTTACATGGGTTCATCCATATTTCTCATTCTAAGCATTTAAAAGAATTAGCACCAATCCTTCACAAATGCTTTCAAAAAAATAGAAGAGAAGGG
This sequence comes from Molossus molossus, assembly GCF_014108415.1. NCBI lineage: Eukaryota > Metazoa > Chordata > Mammalia > Chiroptera > Molossidae > Molossus > Molossus molossus. The sequence goes on along the minus strand of NW_023425355.1, from coordinate 109,776,183 downwards.
AACACTTCCAAATTAATTCTATTAGGCCAGTATCACCCTGACAACAAAACCAGACACAAGCATCACACACACAAAAAAAGTTATCAATATTTGTTATGAAAGAAATGTAGAAATCCTCAACAAAATGCTAGCAAACAAAATATAGCAATATATTTAAAATATTATACACCATGATCAAGTGGACTTTATTTCAAGAATACAAAGTTGGCCTAACACCTAAAAATCAATCAATGTAATATACCATATTAATAAAATAAAATACAAAATTCTCAATAGACACAGATAAAGCATTTGACAAAATCTAGCACCTTGTATTGATTTTTAAAAAACATCCAACCTACTAGGAGTAGAAGGGAACTTATTTAAACTAATAAAAGCTATACCTGAAAAACCACAGCGAACATCACACCTGACAGTGAAATATTGAATGCTTTCCCCCTAAGATCAGAGAAAGCCACTTATGTTCAACATTGTTATGGAGGTTTTAGCCAAGGTAATAAGATAATAAATAAATAAATAACATCCAGACTAAAAATATAATGTAAAATTATCTTTATTCACAGAAGATGTAACTTTGTGTATAGAAAATTCTAAAGAATACATACACACACAGCTATTAGAAATTACAAACAAGTTTAGTAAGGTTACAAGACATATGATCAAAGGACTGAAGTCAATTTTATTTCTATACATTAACAATGAGCAATTTTAAAATGAAATTAAGAAAACAATTTTACTTACAATAGCATCAAAAAGAATGAAATACTTAGGAATAGATTTAACAAAAGAAGTGGAAGACTTGTACACTAAAAACTACATAACATCAGTGAAAGAAACTAAAGACCTAAATAAATGTAAATATATTTATTTCATAGATTGGAAGACTTAATATAGTTAATATTGCAGTACTCTTCAAATTTATCTAAAATTCAATGCAATCACTATTATAATTCTAAATGCATCTTTTGCAGAAATGGTAAAGCTGATCTGAAAACTCATATAGAAATGTTAGGGACTCAAAATAGGCTAAACCATCATAAAAATGAAGAACAAAATTGGAGGACACAGAGTTCTCAATTAAAAATTTACCACAAAGCTACAATAACCAAAGCAGTGTGGTACTAGTATAAGAATATACATACAGCCCTGGCCAGTTTGGCTCAGCGGTTACAGCGTCGGCCTGCGGTCCGGAGAGACCCGGGTTCGCTTCCCGCTAAGGGCACATACTTCGGTTGCAGTTTGTCCCCGGCCCTGGTTGGTCGTGCGGGTGGCAGCCACTCGATGTGTCCCTTCACATCGATGTTTCCCTCTCTCTCCCTTCCTCTCTCTCCCTCACACTCTATCTGTACAAAAAATGGAAAAATATCCTCGGGTGAGGATTAAAAAAAAAAAAAAGAATATACATACAGATCAAAGGAATAAAATTGAGTTCAGAAATAAACTCTTTAATTTATGGTCAATGGATTTTTGAAAAGGCTGCCAAGATAATTTAAAAATGGGGAGAATAATAATCGTTTCAACAAATGGTGCATACAGAACTGAATATCCATATACAAAAGAATGAATTTATACCCTTCTACACACCAATGCATGGTCATTACACTCTATCCAAAAATTAGTCATTAGAGAAATGTACGACACAGCCACAATGTCATACCACTTCCTACCCACTTGATAGCTAATACTACATAAGATGAACAATAACAAATGTTGTTGAGCATGCGAACACACTGTTGGAATATATACACATTGCTGATGAAATTGTAAAACGTTGCATCTGCTTTGGAAAAGGCTTTGGCAGTTTCTCTAAAAGTTGAACACATTGTTACAATATGACCCCAAAATTTTATCCATAGGTTTATAATAAAGAGACTTGAAAACATATTTCTACATAATTTCTTAATTTCAATTTTCTTTCCTTTTTTAAAATTAATTTATGTATTTTTCTTAAAGATGATTCTGCTTTTCCCCCCACTGATTCGCCCCTTTCCCTCCCTCCCCACCGTCCCCAGCTTTGTTGTCCATGTCCATTCTTTATGCTCACATGCATATAGGTTCTGTGGTTTATCTCTACCCAAACACCCCATGTTCTGGGGATTGTCAGTCTATACCCAACTTCCATGTCTCTGGGACTACCTGATTCCTCAGACTGTTATGTTCATTATATTCCACAAATAAGTGAGACCATATGATACTTGTGTTTCTCTGCTTGGCTTGTTTCACTTACTATAATACTTTCCAGGTCCCTGCATGTAGTCTCAAAGGATAAGAAAACTTTATTTTACAGCTGTATAGTACTCCACGGTGTATATGTACCACAGCTTTTTTATTCATTCATCTACTGATGGACATTTGGACTGATTCCAGATCTTAGCTATTGTAAATAGTGCTGCTACAAACATAGGGGTACATATATTCTTTCTGATTGGTGTTCCAGGCTTCTTAGGGTATATTCCTAGAAGGGGGATCACTGGGTCAAATGGACGTTCAATTTTTAATTTTTTGAGGTAACACCACATTGTTTTCCATAGGGGCTGTGCCAGTCTGCATTCCCACCAGCAGTGCACTAGAGTCCCCTTTTCTCCACACCCTCGCCAACACTTGTTGTTTGATGATTTGTTGATGGCAGCCATTCTGACAGGTGTGAGGTGATACCTCAACATTGTTTTAATTTGCATCTCTCTGATGATTAGTGATGTTGACCATTTCTTCATATGTCTCTTGGCCATTTGTATGTCCTGTTTGGAAAGGTGTCTATTCAGCTCCTCAGACATCGACAGCAATACAATCATAGCAGAGGACTTCAACATCCCGTTGACACCACTGGATTGATAATCTAGACAAAAAATTAGCAAGGAAACAGAGACTCTAAATGAAGCACTAGATCAAATGGATATAATAGATATCTACAGAGAATTAAAACCCAAAACAACAGAATTCACATTCTTCTCAAGTGCACATGGAACATTCTCAAATATAGACCACATGATAGTACACAAATTAAATCTCTACAAGTTCAAGAAGACTGAAATCATATCAAGCATCTTCTCACATCACAATGGCATGAAACTAAAAATCAATTGCAACAAAACAAGCAAAGTCATTTAAACACATGGAGGCTAAATAGCATGTTATTAAACAATGAATTGGGTACCAAGGAGATCAAGGAAGAAATTTAAAACTTCCTGGAAACCAATGAAAATGAACACACAACAACACAAAATCTATGTGATGCAGCAAAAGCAGTTATGAGAGGGAAGTTCATAGCACTACAGGCCTACCTCAAAAAACAAGAAAAAATTTTAACAGACAATTTAACCTCACTACTTATAGAACGAGAAAGCAAACAAAAAGAAAACCCCAGAGCAAGTAGAAGGAAGGAAATAGTAAAGATCAGAGCACAAATAAATGACATAGAGACGAAAAAAAAAATTCAAAGGATCAATGAAACAAAGAGCTGGTTTTTCGAAAAGATAAACAAGATTGATGGACCCTTAGCTAGACTCACCAAGAAACAAAGAGAGAGAACCCAAATACACAAAATCAGAAATAAAAGAGGAGAAGTAACAATGGACACCACGGAAATACAAAAGATGGTTAGCAACTACTATGAACAACTATATGGCAACAAATTTGACAATCTAAGCGAAATGGACAAATATCTAGAAACACACAGACTCCCAAAACTGGACGAGGAAGAGATAGAAAACTTGAACAGACCAATAACAACTAAGAAAATTGAAGAGGTAATCAAGACTCTCCCAGCAAACAAAAGCCCAGGCCCAGATGGCTTCACGGGGCAGTTTTACCGAACATTCAAAAAAGAACTAACACCCATTCTCCTCAAACTATTTCAAAAAATTCAGAAGAAGGAAGACTTCCAAACACGTTCTATGAGGCCAGCATAATTCTAATTCCAAAACCAGAAAAAGACACTACAATGAAAGAAAACTACAGGCCAATATCCCTGATGAACATAGATGCCAAAATCCTGAACAAAATATTAGCAAATCGGATCCAGAAATACATTTAAAAAATTATTCACCATGACCAAGTGGGATTCATTCCAGGGATGCAAGGCTGGTACAATATTTGCAAATCAATAAATGTGATACACCACATAAATGAAATGAAGAATAAAAACCACATGATCATATCAATAGATGCTGAAAAAGCATTCGACAAAATCCAGCATCCATTTCTGATAAAAACGCTCAGCAATGTTGGAATAGAGGGATCATATCTCGACATAATAAAGGCCATATATGAAAGACCTACAGCCAACATCATACTCAATGGACAGAAACTATAAACATTTTCATTAAGAACAGGAACAAGACAGGGATGTCCACTTTCGCCACTCTTATTTAACATTGTACTGGAAGTCTTATCCACAGCAATCAGACATGAAGAAAAAATAAAAGGGATCCAAATTGGAAAGGAGGAAGTGAAACTGTCATTATTTGCAGATTACATGATATTATACATAGAAAACCCTGAAGACTCCATCAAAATTCTACTAGACTTAATAAACGAATTTGGCAAAGTAGTAGGATACAAAATTAACGTCAAGAAATCAACGCATTCTTGTACACCAATGATGAATTCACAGAAAGAGAAACTGAAAAAACAATCTCATTTACCATCACGCCAAAAAAAAATAAGATACCTAGGAATAAACTTAACCAAAGAAGTAAAGGACCTGTTTGCAGAAAAGTACAGGTCATTGAAAAAAGAAATAGAAGAAGATATAAAAAAGTGGAAGCACATACCCTGTTCATGGATTGGAAGAATTAACATCATTAAAATGTCCATACTACCCAAAGCAATCAATAGATTCAATGCAATCCCCATCAAAACACAAATGACATATTTCATAGAACTAGAACAAATACTTCAAAAGTTCATATGGAACCAAAAAAGACCCCGAATAGCCACAGCAATCTTGAAACAGAAGAACAAAGTAGGTGGGATCACAATACCAGATATCAAGTAATACTACAAAGCGACTGTAACCAAAACAGCCTGGTACTGGCACAAGAACAGGCATATAGACCAGTGGAACAGAACTGAAAACCCAGAAATGGACCCAAAGCAATACGCTCAATTAATATTTGACAAAGGTGGCAAGAGCATACAGTGGAGTAAAGACAGCCTCTTTAATAAATGGTGTTGGGAAAATTACACAGCTACATGCAAAAAAATGAAACTAGACCATCAACTTACACCATAAAAAAATAAACTCGAAATGGATAAAAGACTTAAATGTGGCTCGTGAATCCATAAAAATTCTAGAAGAAAACGTAGGCAACAAAATTTCGGATAGCATACGGAGCAGAATTTTCACTGATACATCACCTAAGGCAACAGAAACAAAGGAGAAAACGAACACATGGGACTACATCAAACTAAAAATCTTTTTCACAGCAACAGAAACAATCATCAAAATGGAAAGGCAATCCACTGTATGGGAGAACATCATTGCCAATGATGTATCAGATAAGGGGTTAATTTCCAATATATATAGAGTACTCATACAACTCCACAAAAGGAAGACAAAGAACCCAATTAAAAAATGGGCAGAGGAGCTGAATAGACACCTCTCCAAACAGGACATACAAATGGCCAAGAGACATATGAAGAAATGCTCAACATCACTAATCATCAGAGAGATGCAAATCAAAACAACAATGAGATATCACCTCACACCTGTCAGAATGGCCGCCATCAACAAATCATCAAACAACAAGTGTTGGCGAGGGTGTGGAGAAAAGGGGACTCTAGTACACTGCTGGTGAGAATGCAGACTGGTGCAGCCACTGTGGAAAACAATATGGTGTTACCTCAAAGAATTAAAAATTGAACTTCCATTTGACCCAGTGATCCCACTTCTAGGAATATACCCTAAGAAGCCTGAAACACCAATCAGGAAGAATATATGTACCCCCATGTTCATAGCAGCACTATTTACAATAGCTAAGATCTGGAAACAGCCCAAGTGTCCATCAGTAGATGAATGGATAAAAAAGTTGTGGTACATATACACAATGGAGTACTATGCAGTGGTAAGAAAGAAAGATCTCTTATACTTTGAGATGACCTGGAGGGACCTGGAAAGTATTATCCTAAGTGAAAGAAGCCAAGCAGAAAAAGACAAATACCACATGATCTCACTTATAAACAGAATATAATGAACATAACAGTCTGAGGAATACAGTAGACCCGGAAACATGGAAGTAGGGCACAGACTGACATCCCTCAGAAGAGGGGGTGGGGGGGGTGGGAAGAGATAAACCACAGAACTTATATGCATGTATGCATGATCAATGGACATGGACAACTTAGCTGGGGATGGGGCGGGGGTGGGGTGGGAAGGGGGTGCCAATGGGGTAAGAAAGGTAAAATATCTGTAACAAAAATATAAATAAAAATTTTTTTAAAAAAAGGATCAATGAATCAGTTGATTTTTTGAAAAGATAAACAAGATTGATGGACCCTTAGCTAGACTTACCAAGAGAGAGAGCCCAAATACACAAAGTTAGAAATGAAAGAGAAGTAACAAATGACACCACAGAAATACAAAAGGTTGATAATAGCTACTATGAACAACTATATGGCAACAATTTCAACAACCTAAGCAAAATGGACAATTTTTAGAAACACATAGTTTCCCAAAACTGGACTGGGAAGAGATAGAAAACTTGAACACACCAATAATAACTAAGAAAATTGAAGAAGTAATCAACACTCTCCCAGCAAACAAAAGCCCAGGCCCGAATGGCTTCTTGGGGAAGTTTTACAGAACATTCAAAAAAGAACTAACACCCATTCTCCTCAAACTATTTCAAAAAATTCAAGTAGAAGGAAAACTTCCAAACTCGTTTTATGAGACCTCTGCCCATTTTTTAAATTCAGTTCTTTGTCTTCTTTTGTTGAGTTGTATGCACATTCTATCTATATTGAAAAGTAATCCCTTATCTAATATATCATTGGCCATTATGCTCTCCAATACAGTGGGTTGCCTTTCCATTTGATGATTGTATCGTTTGCTGTGCAGAAGATTTTGAGTTTGATATAGTCCCATGTGTTCATTTTCTCCATTATTGCTGTTGCCATAGGTGATGTATCAGTAAACATTCTGCTGTGTATGATGTCTGAAATTTTGTTGCCTACAGTGTCTTCTAGACTTTTTATGGATTCATGAGTCACATTTAAGTCTTTTATTCATTTTGAGTTTATTCTTGTGTATAGTGTAAGTTCATTGTCTAGTTTTATTTTTTTGCATGTAGCTGTCCAATTTTCCAAACACTATTTATTAAAGAGGCTGTCTTTACTCCACTGTATGCTCTTGCCACCTCTGTCAAATAGTAATTAAGCATATTGCCTTGGGTCCATTTCTTGGTTCTCTGTTCTGTTGCACTGGTCTATATGCCTGTTCTTGTGACAGTTCCAGGCTGTTTTGATTACATTGGCTTTGTAGTATAACCTGAAATCTGGTAATGTGATCCTTCCAACTTTGTTCTTCTTTTTCAGGATAGCTGTGGCTAGTCTAGGTCTTTTTTGGTTCTACATGAACTTCTAAAGCATTTGTTATAGTTCTTCAAAGTATGTTGTTGGTATTTGATGGGGATTGCATTGAATCTGTAAATTGCTTTGGGTAGTATGAACATTTTAATGATGTTAATTATTGCAATCCATGAACAAGGTATGTGCTTCCACTTTTTAATATGTTCCTCTATTTCTTTTTCCAGTGTCCTGTAGTTTTCTGCAAATAGGACTTTACTTCTTTGTTTAAGTTTATTCTTAGGTATGTTAATTTTTTTGCTACAATGGTAAGTGTGATTGTTTTTTTCAGTTTCTATTTCTGTGAGTTTATCATTGGTGTATGAGAATGCCATCGATTTCTTGATGTTAATTTTCTATCCTGCTACTTTGCAAAATTCATTTATTAAGTCTAGTGGATTATTGATGGAGGGTTTTTTTATTTATAGTATCATGTCATCTGCAAATAATGACAGTTTCACTTCCTCCTTTCCAATTTGTATCCCTTTTATTTTTTCTTCCTGTCTGCTTGCTGTGGCTAAGACTTCCAGTACTATGTTAAGTAAGAGTGGCGAAAGTAGGCATCCTCGCCTTATTCTTGTTCTTAAGGGAAATGATTTTAGTTTTAGCCCATTGAGTATGATATTGGCTGTAGGTCTTTCATATATGACCTTTATTATGTCGCAATATGATCCCTCTATAACGACATTGCTGACTGTTTTTTATCAGAAATGGATGTTGGATTTTGTCGAATGCTTTTTCCGCATCGATTGATATGATTATGTGGTTTTTATTCTTCATTTTGTTTATGTGGTGTATCACATTGATTGATTTGCGAATATTGTACCAGCCTTGCATCCCTGGGATGAATCCCACTTGGTCATGGTGAATAATTTTTTTGATGTATTGCTGGATTCGATTTGCTAGTATTTTGTTCAGGATTTTGGCGTCTATGTTCATCAGGGATAGTGGTCTGTAGTTTTCTTCCTTTGTAGTGTCTTTTTCTGGTTTTGGAATTAGAATTATGCTGGCCTCACAAAATGAGTTTGGAAGTTTTCCTTCTTCTTGAATTTTGTGAAATAGTTTGAGAAGAATGGGTGTTAGTACTTATTTGAATGTTCAATAAAACTCCCCTGTGAAGCCATCTGGGCCTGGGATTTTGTTTGCTGTGAGTGTCTTGATTACATCTTCAATATCTTTTGTTGCAATTGGTGTGTTTATGTTTTCTCTCTCTTCTCTATCCAGTTTTGAAAGACTATGTGTATTTAGAAATTTGTCCATTTCGCTTAGATTGTCGAATTTGTTCATAGTAGTTGTTAACGATCTTCTGTATTTCTGTGGAGTCAGTGGTTACTTCTTTTTCATTTCTGATTTTGTGTATTTGGGTTCTCTCTGTTTGTTTTTTGGTGAGTCTAGCTTAGGGTCCATCAATCTTGCTTACCTTTTCGAACAATTAGCTTTGATTCATTGATTCTTTCAATTGTTTTTTTGTTTGTTTGTTTGTTTCTTTTGGTCTTTATGTCATTTATATATGTTCTAATGTTTTCTAATTCCTTCCTTCTACTTCCTCTGGGGTTTCCTTTTTGTTTGCTTTCTAGTTCTTTAAGTTGTGAGATTAGGTATTCTGTGAGAGATTTTCTTGCTTCTTGAGGTAGGCCTGTAGTGCTATAAACTTCGCTCGCAGAACTGCTTTCCCAGTATCTCATAGGGTTTATATTGTTGTGTGTTCATTCTCACTGGATTCTAGGAAGTTTTAATTTCTTTCTTGATTTTCTCTGTCACCCATTTGTTGTTTAATAACATGCTATTTAGACTCCATCTTCAAATGCCTTTGCATGTTCTTGTTTCAATTGATTATTAGTTTTATGGCATTGTGATCTGAAAGATGCTTGATATAATTTTAATCTTCTTGAACTTGTAAAGACTGAGTTCGTGTCTTAACATGCGGTCTGACTTTGAGAATGTCCCATGTGTACTTGAGAAGAATGCAAATTCTGTAGTTTTGGGGTGTATTTTTTTGTAGATATCTATTAAATCTACTTGGTCTAGAGCTTCATTTAGAGTCTCTGTTTCCTAGCTAATTTTTTGTCTAGAGGATGTATCCAGTGATTTCAGTGGGGGTGTTGAAGTCCCCTGCTATGATTGTATTGCTATCAATCTCTCCTTTGAAGTCTTCCAAAATATTTTTATTATATTTTGGTACTCCTCTATTGGGTGCATATATGGTTATCAAGGTTATATCTTCCTGTTGGATAGATCCTTTCAATATTATGTAGTGGTGTTCTTTGTCTCTAGTTATGGCCTTCATTTTGAAATCTATTTTATCAGATATGAATATTGCTACCCCAGAATTTTATTTCTTTTGCTTTCCATTTGCTTGCAAGATTTTTTTTTTCCATTTCTTCACTTTCAACATACGTGAGACTTTTGTTGTAAGGATTCTCTTATAAACAACATATATATGAGTGATGCTTTATTATCCTATCAGCTACCCTGTGTCTTTTGACTGAAGCATTCAATCCATTTATATTTAAGGTGATTATTGAATGTATTTATTTATTCTCATTCTTGTTTAGTGTGGTTATATTTTTTGTCACATTTCTCCTGCTAATTACAGCAGTCCTTTTAACATTTTTTGCAGTGCTGGCTTTCTGCTAATATATTCCCTTAGCCTTCTTTTGTCTGGGAAGCTCTTTATTTGACCTTCTATTTTGAATGACAGCCTTGTTGGGTAGAGTAGTCTTGGAGTCAGATCCTTGTTTCTCATGACCTTGATTACCTCATGCCATTTTTTCTGCCCTTATTGTTTCTGTTGAGAAGTCAGCTGAGAGCCTTCTGGGGTTTCCTTTGTAGGTAACCTGTTGCTTATCTCTTGCTGCTTTTAGGATTCTCTCTTTGTCTTGAATTTTTGGCATTTTGATTACTATGTGTCTTGGTGTGGGCCTGTTTGGGTTTTTCTTACTTGGGGCTCTCTGTGCTTCTTGAACTTCAATGCCTTCTTCTTTCACCAAATTAGGGAACTTTTCTGTCACTATTTCTTCAAAAATATTCTCTAACCCTTGCTCATTTTCTTCTTATTTGGGGACTCCTATGATGCAAATGTTATTACGTTTCCAGTTGTCCTACAGTTTTCTTAAGCTGTCTTTCTGTTTTTCAATTGTTTGTTTTTTTTTCCTTTTGATTTTCTCATTGGTTTATTTTTTCTGCCCTGTCTTCTAATACACTGATCTGGTCCTCCGCTTCCTCTACTCTGCTGTTTAGACCTTCCAATGTGTTCTTTATTTTGATATGTCATTCTTCATTTCTTCTTGGTGGTTTTTAATATACAACTGGTTCATTTTCAACATTTCTATGTTTTTACTTATGGTGCTCATGTCCATACACAAGTTGTTGAGCTTCCTAAAGATCATGGCTCTGAATTCTAGTTCTGTTAACTTGCTTAACTGCACCATATTTATCTCATCTTCGATAGAGGCCTCTTGTTCTTTCATTTGTGTTTTGTTTTTCTGTTTCACTATTTTGGCTATCACAGTGAATTTTGGAGCTTTCCAAGTTTTCCCTGTGGGTGTTGGTGTTCTGCTGCTTGTGGCTCCCTCTCCTGGGTTTGGATGAGTGAGGGAGAACCCATGTGAAACATCACTGTCAAGTCTTACTTACATAGTTAGAGTTGCTAGCCCAGGAATGGTACTGGCATCCTCTTGCTTTTTGCCTGGAGGATCTCAATCGAGGTTACTTGAAGAGATTTGGGTTGTCAGTTGACTGAAAAACTTTCTCAGGGGAGGAAAAAAAATGGCAGCGGAGCAAATGGAAGCTACACTGACCATCTCCCGGGACCAAACTAGAATTACAATGAAAATAATGACAAATCGTCAGGAAAAAGCAACAGAAAAGCAGCCTGGAAAACCACATAAACAGGGACACTGACTCAATCTTGGTAAGCTTGCGTAGATGCGACAGGGGGACGTGGAGCCCACTGTCAGCATCGGCTTTAGCTGTGAGCCATGGCCCTGGCGGCAGACTTAGCTGGGAGCAATGGCCCTGGCAATGGCCTTAACTGGGAGCCCACAGACATCAGTGGCCTGAGCTGTGAGAAGTGGACTTAGCTTGGAGTGGCGCCCTCGGGTTAAATTCTCAAGTGGCTCCACAAAGCAGAGCCAGGACAGAGGCTGAAATAGCCACAGCCACTCACCTTGGGATCCAGCAGAGGGAGGGTAGACTGGACTGGAACTGTGTGGGGACACTCAGGGATTTGGAGGGCATTAACAGCTTTTGCTGAGTTGCTGCTACATAGAACAGTGGTCCTCTTACTCTATCCCAGAGCCCTAGGGAGAGGCAGTGGCTTCTCCCTCCAAGATTCAACCCCACCAGGTGGATATTGAAATGCAAATTGAGGCCCATTAACAATTAGCATCTGCCCCACCCTTGGGAAATCACCTTACTTTGAGCACCTGAGGGACTTTTTCATTCAACTCAGAAGCCAAGGCTACTCAGGTAACTGCTACTGATAGCCACCAGGCAAAAACCTAGAGAATAACTGTACCACTCTTGGGCTAGCAACTCTAAACAGGGAAGTGAGACTTGACAGTGGTGTTTAACGTGGGTTCTCCCTCGCTCATACACCCCAGGAGAGGGAGCCACAAACAGCAGAATACCAACATCCACAGGGAAAGTTTGGCAGACTCAAAAGCCCACTGTGATAGCTGAAATGGTGAAACACAGAAACAAAAGCCAAATGAAAGAACATGAGAACTCTACTGAAGATGAGATAAATGAGGTGCAGTTAACCAAGTTAACAGAACTAGAATTTAGAGGCATGATTTTGAGGAAGCTGAACAGAATGTGTAAGGACATGAGCACCATGAGTAAAGACATAGAAATGTTGAATATCAACCAGTTGGAAATTAAAAACCACCAAGAAGAAATGAGGAATGACATACCAAAAATGAAGAACACATTGGAAAGTCTAAATAGCAGAGTAGAGGAAGCTGAGGACCGGATCAGTGAATTCAAATATAGGGTATAAAAAATGAACCAATCAGAAAACCAAAAGAAAAAAAAATAATTAAAAAACAGGAAAACAGCTTAAGAGAACTTTGGGATAACTGGAAACATAACAACATTCACATCATAGGGATCCCCAAAGAGGAAGAAAATGAGCAAGGGTTAGAGAATATTTTTGAAAAAAGAGTGACAGAAAAGTTCCTTAATTTGGTGAAGGAAGAAGGCATGGAAGTTCAAGAAGCATAGAGAGCCCCAAGTAAGAAGAACGCAAACAGGCCCACACGAAGACACATAGTAATCAAAAAGTCAAAAATTCAAGACAGAGAGAATCCTAAAAGCAGCAAGAGCTCTCAGCTGAAGGCTCTCAGCTGACTTCTCAACAAAAACACTACAGGCCAGAAGGAAATGGCATGAGGTAATCAAGGTCATGAAAAACAAAGATCTGACTCCAAGACTACTCTACCCAGCAAGGCTATCATTCAAAATATAAGGTCAAATGAAGATCTTCCCAGACATAAAAAGGCAAAGGGAATACATTACCACCAAACCAGCACTGCAAGAAATGTTAGAAGGACTGCTGTAATTAGCAGTAGAAATAGGAAGTAAAATATAACAACACTAAAGAGAATGGTAATAATTTAGTACATATCAGGAATCAACTTAAATGTAAATGAATTGAATGCTCTAATGAAAAGACACAGAGTGGCTGATTGGATAACAAAGCATGTCTCATCTATATGTTGTTTACAATAGACCCACCTCAAAATAAAAGACTCACATAGGTTGAAAGTGAGGGGATGGAAAAAAATCTTCCAAGAAAAAGAAAAGAAAAGAAAAGCTAGGGTAGCAATACTCATAATTGCATAAAATGGATTTCAAAATGAAGGCCATAAATAGAGACAAAGAAGGCCACAACATAATATTGAAAGGATCTATCCAACAGGAAGATACAATCTTGATAAACCTATATGCACCCAATATAGGAGCAACAAAATATATTAAAAATCTTCTGGAGGACTTCCAAAGATAAATCGAGAGCAATACAGCCGTAACAGGGGACCTCAAACCCCGCCGACATCACTGGATAGATCCTCTAGACAAAAAATTAGCAAGGAAACAGACAATAAATGAAGCCCTAGACTAAATGGATTTAATAGATATCTACAGGGAATTACACTCCAATACTGCAGAATTCACATTCTTCTCAAGTGCACATGGGACATTCTCAAAGATAGACCACATGTTAGGAAACAAACTAAGTCTCTACAAGTTCAAGAATGTTTAAATCATATCAAACATCTTCTCAGATCACAATGCCATAAAACTACAAATCAATTGGAACAAGAACATGCAAAGACATTTGAACAAATTGAAGCTAAATAGAATGTTATTAAAAAATAAATGGGTTACCAAGGAGATCACGAAAGAAATTAAAGCCTTGGTGGGGTTGGCGCAGCAGTAAGAGTGTAGGCCTGCAGTTCAGAGTGACCCAGGTTCGGTTCCCACAAAGGGCACGTACCTCAGTTGCAGTTTGCCCCTGGCCCTCTTTGGGTTGTGTGGGAGGCAACGACTCGATGTGTCTCTCTCACATCGATGTTTCTCTCTCTTCCTCCCATTCTATCTGAACAAAAATAAAATAAAAAAGAGAGAGAAAGAAATTGAAAACTTCCTGGAAACAAATGAAAATGAAGACACAAAAACACAAAATCTATGGGATGCAGCGAAAGAAGTTCTGAGAGGGAAGTTTATAGCACTACTGGCTACGTCAAGAAACAAGAAAAATGATTTTAAAATTATCTAACCTCACAACTTAAATAACTAGAGAGCAAAAAAAGAAAAACCCCAGAGCAAGTAGAAGGAAGAAAATAGTAAAGATCAGAGCAGAAAAAAAAAAGACACAGAGTCCAAAAAAATCAATTTAAAGGATCAAGGAAACAAAGAGCTGGATTTTCAAAAAGATAAACAAGATTGATGTACCCTTAGATAGAATCATTAAGAAACAAACAGAGAGAACCCAAATACAAAAAATCAGAAATGAAAGAGGAGAAGTAACAATGGACACCACAGAAATACAAAATATCGTTAATAACTACTATGAACAATTGTATAGCAACAAATTTGACAATCTAAGGAAAATGGACAAATTTCTAGAAACACATAGTTTCCCAAAACTGGATCAGGAAGAGATAGAAAACTTGACCAGACCACAAACAACAGAAGAAATTGAAGATGTAATCAAGACTCTCCCAGCAAACAAAAGCCCAGGCCCGGATGTCATCACAGGGGAGTTTTACCGAACATTCAAAGAAGAACTAATACCCATTCTCCTCAAACTATTTCAAAAAATTCAAGAAGAAGGTAGACTTCCAAACTCGTTTTATGAAGCCAGCATAATTCTAATTCCAAAACCAGAAAAAGACACAACAAAGAAAAAAAACTACAAGCCAATATCCCTGATGAACATAGATGCCAAAATCCTGAACAAAATACTAGCAAATCAGATACAATAATACACCAAAAAAATAATCCACTATGACCAAGTGGGATTCATCCCAGGGATGCCAGGCTGGTACAATATTTGCAAGTCAATAAATGTGATACACGACATAAATAAAATGAAGAATAAAAACCACATGATCATATCAATAGATGCTGAAAAAGCCTTCGACAAAATACAGCATCCATTTCTGATAAAAACGCTCAGCAGTGTGGGAATAGAGGGATCATATCTAGACATAATAAAGGCCATATATGAAAGTCCTACAGCCAACATCATACTCAATGGGCAAAAACTAAAAGCATTTCCCTTAAGAACGGGAACAAGGCATGGATGCCCACTTTCGCCACTCCTATTTAACATAGTACTGGAAGTCTTAGCCACAACAATCAGACAGGAATAAAAAATAAAAGGCATCCAAATTGGAAAGCAGGTAGGGAAATTGTCATTATTTGCCAATGACATAATACTACACCTAGAAAAACCCAAAGACTCCATCAAAAGTTTACTAGACTTAATAAATGAATTTGGCTAAGTAGCAGGATACAAAATTAATGTCAAGAAATCGATGGCATTCTTATACACCAATGATGAACTCACAGAAAGGGAAACTAAGAAAACAATCCCATTTACCATTGTGGCAAAAAAAATTACGATACCTAGGAATAAACTTAACCAAAGAAATAAAGACCTAATCCCAGAAAACTACAGGTCATTGAAAAAAGAAATAGAGGAAGATATAAAAAAGTGGAAGCAGATACCCTGTCCATGGATTGGGAGAATTAACATCATTAAAATGTCCATATTACCCAAAGAAACTTATAGATTCAACGAAATCCCCATCAAAATTCCAACGGCATACTTCACTGAATTAGAACAATTATTTCAAAAGTTCATATGAAACCAAAAAAGGCCTCAAATAGCCACAGCAATCTTGAAAAGAAAGAACAAAGTTGGAGAAATCACAATACCAGATTTCAGGTTATACTACAAAGCCACTGTAATCAAAACAGCCTGGTACTGGCACAAGAACAGGCATATAGACCAGTGGAACAAAACTGAAAACCCAGAAATGGACCCAAGGCAATATGCTCAATTAATATTTGACAAAGGTGGCAAGAGCATACAGTGGAGTAAGGACAGCCTCTTTAATAAACGGTGTTGGGAAAATTGGACAGCTACTTGCAGAAAAATGAAACTAGACCATAAACTTAAACCCTACACAAGAATAAACTCAAAATGGATAAAAGACATAAATGTAACTCATGAATCCATAAAAATCTTAGAAGAGACAGTAGGCAACAAAATTTAAGACATCATACACAGCAGAATTTTTACTGACACATCACCTAAGGCAATCAAAACAAAGGAGAAAATGAACACATGGGACTACATCAAACTCAAAAGCTTCTGCACAGCAAAAGATACAATCATCAAAATGGAAAGGCTACCCTCTATATGGGAGAGCATAATTGCCAATGATATATCAGATATGGGGTTAATTTCCAATACATATAGAGTGCTCATACAACTCCACAAAAAGAAGACAAAGAATCCAATTAAAAAATGGGCAGAGGACCTAAATAGACACCTCTCCAAACAGGACATACAAATGTCTAAGAGACATATGAAGAAATGCTCAACATCACTAATCATCAGAGAGATGCAAATTAAAACAACAATGAGGTATCACCTCACACCTGTCAGAATGGCTGCCATCAACAAATCATCAAACAACACATGTTGACGAGGGTGTGGAGAAACGGGGACTCTAGGACACTGGTGCTGGGAATGCAGACTGGTGCAGCCACTATGGAAAACAATATGATGTTACCTCATAAAATTAAAAATTGAATTTCCATTTTACCCAGTGTTTCTACTTCTAGGAATATACCCTAAGAAGCCTGAAACACCAATCAGAAAGAATATATGTACTCCCATGTTCATAGCAGCACTATTTACAATAGCTAAGATCTTGAAACAGCCCAAGTGTCCATCAGTAGACAAATGGATAAAAAAGCTGTGGTACATATACACAATGGAGTACTATGCAACTGTAAGAAATAAAGATATCTTATCCTTTGAGACAACATGGAGGGTCCTGGAAAGTATTATCCTAAGCGAAATAAGCCAAACAGAGAAATACAAGTATCATATGGTCTCACTTATTTATGAAATATAATGAACAATACAGTATGAGGAATGGAGTAGTCCAGAGATGTAAAAGTGGGGTCCAGACTGACAATCCCCAGAAGAGGTGATAGGAGGTAGAAATAAACCACAGAACTTATATGCATGTATACCTGAACAATGGACATGGAGAACAAAGCTTGGGACAGGTTGGGGAGGGAGGGGCATGGGGAATCAGTGAGGGGGAAACTAGAAATATCTGTAACAAAAATAGATTAATTAATTAAATAAAAAATAATAATAAAATGAAATTTTAAAAAATTATCAAACAAGTGTTGTTGAGGGTATGGTGAAAATGGGGACTCAAGTACACTGCTGGTGGGAATGCAAACTCGTGCATCCACTATGGATTACAACATGGTGTTACAATATATTAAAAATTGAACTGTCTTTTGACCGAGTGGTCCCACTTCTAGAAATATGCCTTAAGAAGCCTGAGACACCAATCAGAAAGAATATATATACCCCCATTTTTATAGCAGCAGTGTTTACAATAGGTAAGATCTGAAAACAGCCCAAGTGTCCATCAGTAGATGAATGGATAAAAAAGCTGTGGTACATATACACAATGGAGTACTATGCAGCAGTAAGAAAGTAAGATCTCTTACCCTTTGAGATGACTTGGAGGGACCTGTAAAGTATTATCGTCATTGAAACAATGGAAGCAGAGAAAAACAAATATCACATGATCTCACTTATTTGTGGAATATAATTAAATTAACAGTGTGAGGAATTGTGTAGACCTGGAGATGTGGAAGTAAAGTACAGACTGACAACCCTCAAGAGGATGTGTTGGGGGGAGGGAAGAGATAAACCACAGAACTTATGTGCATGTACGTATGACCCATGAACATGGACAACAAAGCTTGGTATGAAGTGGTGGGTTGGGGAGGAGGGTGTTTGGGGAAAAATGTAGAAACATCTGTAACAAAAATAAATTAATAAAAATTAAAAAAAATAAAAAGAATACCTAATAAAAATTTATGGACAATAATATGGCCATAAATACATATGTATCAACAATTAAATCCACAAACCAAATGAACAAGCAGAACAGAAACAGACTCATAGATAGAACAATGTGTTGGTTGCCAGATGGGAGGGGGGAGGGGAAATGATTGAAAAAAGTGAAGGAATTAAGTAGTACAAATTGGTTGTTAGACTGACGAACTTCAAAGAGAAGGGGGGAGGGGGGAGGGAAGAGATCTTACATGCATATATGCATAATCAATGTACATAGACAATGATGTGGGCAAGGCAGAAGTGTGGCAGGATTGTGGAGGAAATGGTCAGTAGGGGAAATGGGAGACATCTGTAATACATTCAACAATAAAGGTAAGTTAAAAATAAAAATAAATAAAATATACCACAACTTTCATAAACCCCCCAAAAAAGACTTAATTCATGTATCTGAAACCTTTTCTGACCCTCCTTGAGCTGTATCACTGCTACTTACTCCATACCCTATATATCTCATATTTTATAGATATTTGCATTTTTTAACTTGACTTTCCTATCAGACTTTTAATTCCTTGAGGACAGTGACCTTGTTTTCTTTATTATTTGTATCCTAACACCTAGATGGCAGGTGATATGCATTACATAAATATTTATTCCATCAATAAATAAAAAAAATAAATACAGAATCCATTGAAATCAGTTTTGGGGAGATAAGGACTTGAAGAAGAAACTGAGCAGGAAAATCATTATTTGAAATAATCTCCTAGGAGTAAAAATTGAGTGTAATTGAGGTCTGTAAGATTTAGGCAATAGAGGATATAGAATAATCTCAGGAAGTGAGAGTCTTATTGAAATAAAATGTGATTATCGCTGATTTCAAATATTTCTCTGCTTAGGAAGATTTGACTTTGCTTTATATAGGATTATGTGTTATATACATGTCAACCTTACAGTAAACAAAGAAAAAGAAGTAAAATTCAGACCCATAAACAAACTCAGTGCTGAAAATGTAGTGACTGTTTCTTATACAACAGATAAGTTGTGGACCTTAAAAGAAACAGTGTGATTGAAGTGAAGAATAAATATTTCTCAAAGGTGTATTGTTTTTGTTCTCTCCCTGCGTACCTGCAATAGAAAACTCATGTTATGAGCAGATGAAGCAATTTTTAATGGCCAAAAAATGATTTAAAAATAAAACATTTACAGTAGGCTACAACACTTTTCTTGTAATTACTCATCTATATAAGTACTTCAAAATGTATTAGCCATAAAGGAAAGACTCGAGACAAACATTTGCAACTTAAAACATTCAGGCTGTTTTAGGTACAATTACTATTTTAAACACACACACACACACACACGGAATAATGACACAACTCATGAAGGAAAAAAAAAACACTCAAGAGAAAAATATTTTTCTTAGTTCAGAAAATAATTAACATAATCTGCTTATCCATAGAAAGGCCTGCTTACAAGTTTGGCCCTTGGCTGGAGTCTGGGAACTTAAATTTCAGTATTCCCACCATTTCCACAATTGATAAGTGTGATTCATTAAGCATAAACAGTTTGTACAAACATTAGGTTTATGCTGAACATCTGCTTTCCTTCTTGGAAATTCTGGAATTTGAGTACATGCCTATGTGACCAGCCCCAAATAAAAACTCCAGGTGCTGAATCTCTAACAAGCTTCCATAGTTGGCAACATTTCACATGTGTTGTCACTCTTTTATGATTCCACTTGGAGACAACTCTTGGAACATTGCCCCCGGTGTCCCCTGAACTTCACCCTGTATGCCTTTTACCTTAGTTGATTGTGCTTTGTGCTCTTTCACTGTGATAAATCTTAGCCATAGAGTATAATAAAATGCTGAGCCCTGTGAGACATCCCAGTAAATCATTAAAACTGGGGGTGGTCTTTGGGACCCCTATCACACCTTAAAATGACAAATTTGGATGACTTTATGACCTTAGTTGAAATTATTTTATTTAATATTCTCAGATTTTCTCCCAGCATACCCTCCTCTTTGATGTGCTGCAAATATCCAGTCAAAAAGTTGAATGGATTAAGCAAAACAAAACAAAATAAAAAACTCATAGACTAAGACAACAGTATTGTGATTGCCAAAGGGAAAGGGGTGTGGAGGGAGGTAGAATGGAATAAAAAGGAGAGATAGATGTTGATGGAAGAAGACTTGACTTAGGGAGAAGAACATACAATACAATATACAGATGATGTGTTATAGAATTGTTTACCTGAAACCTATATAAGTTTATTAACCATTGTCGCCCCAATAAATTCAATTATAAATAACCAACCTCATGGTTACATACATAGTTTTATAAAACAAAATACAGTTGATCCTTGAACAGCATGAGTTTGAAGTGCATGGCCCACTTACATGCAGATTTTTTTTCAATAAATTTTGTAAATACAGTAAACATTTTCTCTTTCTTGTGATTTTCATAATAACCTTGTCTTTTCTCTAGCTTATTAGATGCATATATGTTTACCAGGGTTATATCCTCTTGTTGGATTGATCCTCTTAGTATTATGTAATGACCTCCTTTGTCTCTTGTTATGGCCTTCATTTTAGAGCCTATATTGTCAGACATGAGTATAGCCATTACAGATTTTTTTTTTTTTTCAGTTTTTATGGAACATTTTTTTCCATCTCTTGACTTTCATCCTGGGTGACTCTTTCATTCTGAGGTGGGTTTCTTGTAGACAGCATATATATGAGTCATGCATTCTTATCCTTTTAGGTTCCCTATGTTTTTTGATTGGCACAGTTAATTCATGGACATTTAAGGTTATTCTTGATAGGTACTTACTTATTTCCATTTTTATTCTTTATGCCAATGTCTCTTTCTATATATATTTCTTATTATTATTACATCAGCCCCTTTAACATTTTTTTGTAATGCTGGTTTGGTGGTAATAAATTCCTTTTATCTTTTTTTTGTCTTCAAAGCTCTTTATCTCACTTTCTATTTTTAATGATAGTCTTGCTAGGTAGTCTTGGTTTCAAATCTTTGCTTTTCATTACATTGAGTACTTCGTGTCATTCCCTTCTGGATTGTAGTATTTCTGTTGTGAAATCAGCTGAAAGCCTCATCAGAGCTTCTATGTAGGTATCCTGTTGTTTTTGTCTTGCTGACCTAAAGATTCTCTCTTTCAGCCCCTTCCCAAAGTCTCAGGGAGAAGCAACAGCCCCTTCCTCAGGAATATAATACCACCAAGCCAAGCCAGAGAAATGCCAGTTGAGGCTCATTAACAGCTACAGACAGCCAGCAAGAATCTGCTCCACCACATGGAAATCCTTTTACCTTGAACATCTGAGGGATTTTTTCATTCAGTTGAGGGCTACAATGCAAGGCTCATCAAATAACTGAGACTAATAGCTAGCAGGCAAAATATAGAGAAAAACTGAAAGTTTGGCCTGAAAATCTACCCAAGAAGTATGACTTGACAGTAGTGTTTAACATGGGTCCTCGCACACTCATCCAAACACAGTAGAGGGAACCACAATCCGCAGAACACAAACATCCACAGGGAAAATATCGTAAGTTCCAGATACCACTGAGACAGCCAAAATGGCAAAACAAATCCCAAATTAAAGACCAATAGCAGACTACAAAAGAAAAAATAAATAAAATGCAATTAAGTATGATATCAGAGATAGAGTACAAAGCAATGATAATGAGAAAGCTTAACAACATGAGTACAGATATTGAAACATTAAAAATTAACCAATTGGAAATGAAAAACCACCAAGAAGAAATAAAAAATGACTTGGCAGAAATAAAGAATACATTGGAAGGAATAACCAGCAGAGTAGAGGAAACTGAGAATCCGATCTGTGAATTAGAAGACAGGGTAGAAAAAAATCAACCAATCAGGGAACCAAAAAGAAAAAACAATTAAAAAACAGGAATACAGCTTAAGAGAACTGTAGGACAACATGAAATGTAACAATATCCACATCATAGGCGTTTCAAAAGAAAAAGAATATAAGCAAGAGTTAGAGAATATATTTGAAGAAATAGTGGCAGAAAACTTTCATAACTTGGTGAAGGAAAAAGGCATACAAATTCAGGAAGCACAGAGAGCCCCAAGTAAGAAGAACCCAAACAGGTCCACACCAAAACACATAATAATAAAAATGCCAAAAATTAAAGACAAAGAGAGAATCCTAAAGGTACCAGGAGATAAGCAACAGGTTACATACAAAGAAACCACCATAAGGCTATCAGCTGACTTCTCAAGAGAAACACTACAGATCAAAAGGGAATTACATGAAGTAATCAAAGTAATGAAAAACAAGGATCTGAATCCAAGACTACTCTATCCAAGAAAGCTATCATTCAAAATAAAAGGTGAAATAAAGAGCTTCCCAGACCAGAAAAAAAAAAAATGGCTAAGGGAATATATTAGCACCAAACCAGCACTGCCAGCAATGTTCAAAGAACTGCTATAGAAAATCGTCAGGAAGGGGCAACCGAAAGGCAGCTTGGAGGACCACATAACTAGGGACACAGACTCAATCGTGGTAGGATTGCGGGGAAGCAAGAGGGAGCCGGGAGCCCACGGTCTGCAGTGGCCTGGGCTGGAACCAGCAGACTCGGCTGGGACCAGAGGACTCAGCTGGAAGCTGCACACTTGGCTGGGTCCTGTGGCTTTGAGTGAGACCAGCGGCCGCCTCGGCTGGGTCCTGTGACCTCTGCTGAGTGCTACACCCTTGGCTGGATCCAGCAGCTGTGGCTGGAAGCTGCTGCCAACTCGGCTGGGGCCAGCAGCCTCAATTTGAAGCTGTGCCCTTGGCTGGGTCCTGTGGCCTCCCCTGGAACCAGCAGCTGCCTTGGCTGAGTCCTGCGACCACCTCTGCTGGGTGCTACGCCCTCGGCTGGTGCCGCAGCCTCAGCCACCCTTACCTGGGAGTAGCGACCTTGGGTTAAAGTTCCAGGAGGCTTCACAATGCACAGCCTGAACAAGGCTACATTGGCAGCAGCCACTCAGCTTGGGCTCTGCGGAAGGAAGGCAGACTGGACTGGAACTGTGTGGAGACACTCAAGATTTGGAGGGTGCTCAGAGCTTGTGCTGAGTGCAGCCACGCAGGACTGTGGTCATCTAACTCCTTCCCAGGGCCCTGGGGAGAGGCAGTGGCCCCTCCCTCAGAGATTCAACCAAACACGGTGGCCATTGAAATGCTAATTGAGGCCCATTAACAACAAGCATCTGCCCCACCCTCTGGAAATCCTCTTACAATGAGCACATGAGGGAGTTTTTCAGGCAACTCAGAAACCAAGGTTCTTCAGGTGAAGAACCTCTACTAATAGCCTCAGGGCAAAAAAAGCTAGAGGATAACTACCATTTCCTGGGCTAGCAACTCTAACCAGGAAAGTTAAGACTTGACAGTGAAGTTTAAAGCGAGTCCTCTCTGCCTCATCCAAATGGAGGAGAGAGAGCCACAAACAGCAAAACACCAACACCGACAGCAAAAATTTGGCAGACTCCAAACCCCACTGTGATAGCCAAAATGGTAAACACAGAAACAAAAGCCAAATGAAACAAAAATAGACCTCCACCGAAGAGGAGATAAATGAGGTGCAGTTAAGCAAGTTAACAGAACTAGAATCCAGAGCCATGATCTTTAGGAAGCTCAACAGCATGTGTAAGGACATGAGCACCATGAGTAAAGACATAAAAATGTTGAAAATCAACCACTTGGAAATTAAAAACCACCAAGAAGAAATGAAGAATGGCATATCAAAAATGAAAAACACATCGGAAGGTCTAAAAAGCAGAGCAGAAGAAGCTGAGGACCAGATCAGTGTATTAGAAGACAGGGTAGAAAAAATCAACCAATCAGAAAATCGAAAGAAAAAAACGATTAAAAACCAGGAAGACAGCTTAAGAGAAATGTGGGACAAATGGAAATGTAATAATATTCGCATCATAGGAGTCCCCAAAGAAGACGAAAATGAGCAAGGTTTAGAGAATATATTAAAAACAATACAGAGAGAACTTCCCTAATTTGGTGAAGGAAGAAGGCATTCAAGTTCAAGAAGCACAGAGAGCCCCAAGTAAAAAGAACCCAAAAAGGCCCACACCAAGACACATAGTAATCGAAATGTCAAAAATTAAAGACAAAAGAGAATCCTAAAAGCAGCAAGAGATAAGCAAAAGGTTACCTACAAAGAAAACCCCAGCAGGATCTCAGCTGATTTCTCACAAGAAACACTACAGGCCAGAAGAAAATGGCATGAAGTACTCAAGGTCATGAAAATGAAGGATCTGAATACAAGACTACTCTAATCAGCAAGGCTATCATTCAAAATAGAAGGTCAAATAAAGAGCTTCCCAGACAGAAAAATAGGCTAAGGGAATATATTAGCACCAAATCAGCACTGCAAGAAATATTAAAAGGACTGCTGTAGTTAGCAGGAGAAATGAGAAGAAAAATAGAGCACCACTAAACAAAAATGGCAATAAATAAGCACATATAAATTATCACCTTAAATGTAAATGGATTGAATGCTCCCATAAAAAGACACAGAGTAGCTGATTGGATAAGAAAGTATGAGTCATCTATATGTGGTTTACAAGAGACTCACCTCACAACAAAAGACTCACATAGATTGAAAGTGAAGGGATGGAAAAAAATCTTCCAAGCAAAGGAAAGGATAAAAAAGCTGGGGTAGCAATACTCATATCTGATAAAATAGATTTTAAAATGAAGGCCATAACTAGAGACAAAGAAGGCCACTACATAATATTGAAAGGATCTATCCAACAGGAAGATATAACCTTGATAAACATATATGCGCCCAATATAGGAGTACCAAAATATATTCAAAATCTTCTGAAGGACTTCAAAGGAGAAATTGATAGAAATACAATCATAACAGGGGACTTCAACACCCTGCTGACAGCACTGGATAGATCCTCTAGACAAAAAATTAGAAAGGAAACAGAGACTCTTAATGCAGCACTAGATCAAATGGATTTAACAGATATCTACAGAGAATTACACCTCAAAACTACAGAACTCACATTCTTCTCAAGTACACATGAGACATTCTGAAAAATAGACCACATGATACTACACAAACTAAATCTCTACAAGTTCAAGAAGATTGAAATTATATCAAGCATCTTCTCAGATCACACTGTCATGAAACTAGAAATCAATTAAAACAAAAATATGCAAAGATATTTGAACAAATGGAGGCTAGATAGTATGTTATTGAATAAAGAATGGGTTACTTAGATCAAAGAAGAAATTAAAAACTTTCTGGAAATCAAAAAAAAAAAAAAAAATGAACACACACCAACACAAAATCTATGGGATACAGGGAAAGAAGCTCTGAGAAGGAAGTTCATAGCACTACAGGCCGACCTCAAAAAACAAGAAAAATTTCTAACAAACTATCTACCCTCACAACTTAAATAATTACAAACCAAACAAAAAGAAAACCCCAGAGCAAATAGAGAAAGGAAATAGTAAAGATCAGAGCAGAAATAAATGACATAGAGACCAAAAAAACAATTCAAAGGATCAATGAAACAAAGAGTTGGTTTTTTGAAAAGATAAATAAGATTGATGGACGTTATCTAGACTCACCAAGAAACAAAGAGAGAACCCAAATACACAAAATCAGAAATGAAAGAGGAGAAGTAACAACTGACACCACAGAAACACAAAAGATTGTTATCAATTACTATGAACAATTATATGGCAACAAATTTGACAATCTAAGCGAAACGGAAAAATATCTAGAAACACATACTCTCCCAAAACTGGACTGGGAAGAGATAGAAAACTTGAACAGATTAATAACAACTGAGGAAATTGAAGAGGTAACCAAGACTCTCCCAGCAAACAAAAGCCTAGGACTGAATGGCTTCATGGGGGAGTTTTACCAAACATTCAAAAAAGAACTAACACCCATTCTCCTCAAACTATTTCAAAAAATTTAAGAAGAAGGAAGACTTCCAAACTCGTTTTATAAAGCCAGCATAATTTTAATTCCAAAACCAGAAAAAGACATTACAAAGAAAGAAAAGTACAGGTCAATATCCCTGATAAACATAGATGCCAAAATCCTGAAAAAAATACTAGCAAAGCGAATCCAGCAATACATCAAAAAAATTATCCACCATGAGCAAGTGGGATTCATCCCAGGGATGCAAATTTGGTACAATATTCACAAATCAATAAATGTGATACACCACATAAATAAAATGAAGAATAAAAATCACATTCTCATATCAATAGAGGCTGAAATAGCATTCAACAAAATCCAGCATCCATTTCTGATAAAAAACGCTCAGCAATGTGGGAATAGAGGGATCATACCTCGACATAATAAAGGCCATATATGAAAGGCCTACAGCCAACATCATACTCAATGGGCAGAAACTAAAAGTATCTCCCTTAAGAACAGGAACAAGACAGGGATGCCCACTTTTGCCACACTTATTTAACATAGTACTGAAAGTCTAAGCCACAGCAATCAGACATGAAGAAAGAATAAAAGGAATCCATATTGGAAAAGAGAAAGTGAAACTTTCATTATTTGCCGATGAAATGATATTATACATAGAAAACCCTAAAGACTCCATCAAATATCTGCTAGACTTAATAAATGAATTTGGCAAAGAAGCAGAATACAAAATTTACGTTAAGCAATCAATGGCATTCTTATACACCAATGATGAACTCACAGAAAGAGAAACTGAAAAAACAATCCTATTTACCATTGTGGCAAAAAATTAAGATACCTAGTAATAAATTTAACCAAAGACGTAAAGGACCTATTTGCAGAAAACTATAAGACACTGAAAAAAAGAAATAAAGAAAAATAAAAAAGTGGAAGCACATACCTTGTTCATGGATTGGGAGAATTAATATCATTAAAATGTCCATATTACCAAAAGCTATCTATAGATTCAATGCAAGCCCCATCAAAATACCAATGACATACTTCACAGAACTAGAAGAAATACTTCAAAAGTTTATATGGAACCAAAAAAGACCCTGAATAGCCACACCAATATTGAAAATGAAAGACAAAGTAGGTGGGATCACAATATCAGATATAAGGTTATACTACAAAGTGACTGTAATCAAAACAGCCTGATACTGGCACACGATCAGGCATATAAACCAGTGGAACAGAACAAAGAACCCAGAAATGGACCCAAGACATTACGCTCAATTTATATTTTACAAAAAATGCAAGAGCATACAATACAGTAAAGACAACCTCTTTAATAAATGGCGTTGAGAAAATTGGACAGCTACATGCAAAAAAAAAAAAAAAAAAATGAAACTAGACCATCAACTTACACCATACACAAAAATAAACTCAAAATGAATAAAAGACTTAAATGTGACCCATGAATCTATAAAAATTCTAGGAGAAAGTGTAGGTAACAAAATTTCAGACATACACAGCAGAATTTTCACTGATATATCACCTAAGGCAACAGAAACAAAGGAAAACATGAACACATGGGACTACATCAAACTGAAAAGCTTCTGCACAGCAAAAGAAACAACCATCAAAATGGAAAGGCAACCCACTGTATGGGAGAACATCATTGCCAATGATACATCAGATAAGGCGTAATTTCCAAAATATATAGAGTACTCATACAACTCAACAAAAGGAAGACAAAGAACCAATTTAAAAAATGGGCAGAGGAGCTGAATAGACACCTCTCCAAACGGACATACAAATGTCCAAGAGACATAGGAAGTAATGCTCTATATCACTAATCATCAGAGAGATGCAAATTAAAACAACAATGAGGTATCACCTCACACCTGTCAGAATGGCCGCCATCAACAAATCATCAAACAACAAGTGTTGGCGAGGGTGTGGAAAAAAGGGGACTCTAGTACACTGCTGATGGGAATGCAGACTGGTACAGCCACTATGGAAAACAATATGGTGTTATCTCAAAAAATTAAAAATTGAACTTTCATTTGACGTAGTGGTCCCACTTCTAGGAATATACCCTAAGAAGCCTGAAACACCAATCAGGAAGAATATATGTACCCCATGTTTGTAGCAGCACTATTTACAATAACTAAGATTTGGAAACAGCCCAAGTGTCCACGAGTAGACGAATGGATAAAAAAGCTGTGGTACATATACACAATGGAGTACTATGCAGCTGTAAGTAAGAAAGATCTCTTATCCTTTGAGACATCATGGAGGGACCTGGAAAGTATTATTCTAAGTGAAAAAAGCCAAGCAGAAAAAGACAAATACCTCATGGTCTGACTTATTAGTGGAATATAATGAACTTAACAGTCTGAGGAATAGGATAGAACCAGAGTCGTAGAAGTAGGGTACATACTGACAATCCTCAAAAGTGGGGGTGGTGGGGGAAAGGAAGAGACAAACTACAGAACTTATGTGCATGTACGCATAACCAATGGACATGGACAACAAAGCTGTGGACAGGGAGGGCGGGGATGGGGAGGAGGGTGTCAATGGGTTTAATGAAAAAGAAACATCTGTAACAAAAATAAAATTTAAAAATAAATAAATAAAATAAATAAATAAAAAATGAAAAGTAAAGAAAAAAGAAAAACTTATCCCAACTGGACCTGTAGAACATTGTGCTATAGGGTCACAGGCCAAATCACTAAATCCCTTATTTGTCCATTTCAGCACCATATTCTGTGTTTTGTGCCTGGTTCCTTACTATCTCTGTGTGTGCTAAAACTTCTGGCTGAAACTCTTCATTATCCTGGTGGCAGGGAAGAATTGTCTCTTCTTCTCAAACCAGCTCTGCTAGACACAGGTGCTGAGGGGCCCGGGACTCCCTCAAGCTGCTGCCCAGCCTTCTCCTGGCCCCTACCTGGATCATGCGTGTGACACAGCCTCAAGAAGTCTGCTCTGATGGAACTACTCGACTCCTTAATTCTTGTGACTCTGCTTGTTCTTCCTAATTTCTAATAACTTCACCAGGCACAAATCATGTTGAAATTATAAACATTTTAAATTTGAAATTGTAATTCTTAAATCAATACACATAGGACTTTTATAATTACTGTTTGTTATATTAAGTTGTCATGTTATCTTTTTCAGATTGGACTTCTGGGATCACTGAAGTATAAAATAGGCTAAACGTCAAATAAAAAAGTAAATCTTAAAATTATTAAAATGAAATGAAGCTTTTAGTGTATTCCAACATCTTTTGCTTTGCGATTTTTTTCTTTTCCTTCCAGAAGTAATTGTTGATGCTTCCTTATCCATCAAAAGTGAGTCTGAGCTTGGGGAAGGAAGTGTGGCCAAAAATTGCAATCACCAAGTTAGTGTAGTGGATATTATTATTATTATTATTATTATTATTATTATTATTTGCCTGCCAACATCCAATCTTTATTCTTTTCCACTGGAGAAACTCTGTCCTCCTTCAGTCCTTGTGATTTTTTTAGGGGTAGGTTTTATCCTGGGGGTGGTTGACAAATCCAAGCCTGGACAATCACCACATTTTGTCCCTTTGGCCACAGTATTTGGTTCGATGAACAAATAACTTACCTTTTTTGCTTAATCTAGTTTCAGTTTTAACGTCCTAATACTTTTGATAAAATAGTTCATCTTCACTAATATAATTAGAAATCAAGACCAATTGGTAATTGGGGACATTCTTAATACCCATAGGCCAACATTGGAACTAAACCCTTAAAGAGGAGTTGATGAGGATAGTTTTTCAGGGTCCCTTGGCACTATCAAGGAAGAAGTTTTTTCTGATGAACCAACCCAGGTGTAAAATCAGACAGACAGATATTTTCATTAGCAGTGATGTTATCATGGTACCACAGATCAATAACCATTATTTAAACCATAGACTTTCCTCTTTCTGAATTCAGTGTTTGTCAGCCAATCATTTGGACTTAATTTAGCCTTTCTTTTCTGGGAAGAGGATACACATACAAACCAAACCATGAATTTATCCATTTACACTACCCTGTGCACTGTGCTCTGGGAGGTATTTGGTAGGGTACGGTAAGTACATAAATTCATGGTGTGGTTTGTAAGTGTACCTCCTGTGAATTTGATTATTATGAGTTAGTCCAACAAGTGAGCTCAACCTTGAATAATTTCACACATTTAAATTTCTGAACCTGCAAATTTGAAAATCACATTCAAAACAGAAATGATTAGTGGCACATAAAGAACCACTTTAAGGATTACCTCAAAACACCAAATTTTAAATTTACTTATTTGTTATTTATTCTAGAGGTAGAGGTGGATTTGGTCTTTGCTCTTTAAAATGTACCCACTTATGTAAGATCTTGGGTGCATTGTGTGGGCAATCAGTGAGGGCTTGGGGGCTGATTGACTTGCCTATTTTTTTTCAAGACCTCAGTCACCAAACTTTGGATCCTTTGTGTGGTTGCTGAAATGTTAGCTATGATAAGTAGCCATCCAGGCCCTGGTAAGATGTTCTAAGATGTTATTTGATAAAGTGATTCAGTCTTTTAGAATATTTATATCCATGACTACTTTGGTAAGACATGACTAGGGACAGGGTTAAAAAGTTGAATGTCCAATTTAATTTATAGTATGGTTTACTACAACATCTTCAAGATAAAGAATGTCATTTAGAGGCTATTTCTCTTCATTAAGAAGACTTTATATTCCTATGTAAATTGTGAATCTTAAGCTAATAATAGACTTGCTAGGACTTTTGCTTATTAAGTGCAACAAATGCTGAATATCACCTATATATGTGGCATGGGTTAAATAAATGTTCTATTTTACACAAAGAAAGTGAAAGATACTATCAAAGTAATTTCATAAGCCAGATAAAGGCACTTACGTAAAGGCTGTAATATTTTTTAAAATGTCAGCACAGTAATTGAACAATAGTAAGAGTTAGGGCATATTTTATTATTAATTTGTCACTTCATGACATTAACTTCCTCCAAATTGCTCATTTGACATTTTTCTTTTTTTTTAATTTTAATTTCATTTTTTAATTAATTTATTTATTTTTGTTACAGATGTTTCTCCTTTTCCCCCTACTAATTCCACCCTGCCTCTCCCACTCCTTAACTGCCCTGTCCTCAGCTTTGTTGTCCATGTCCATTGTTCATGCATACATGCATATAAGTTCTGTGGTTTATCTCTCCCCCACCATCCCCTCTTCTGGAAATTGTCACACTGTATGCCACTTCCACATCTCTGGGACTACTCATTACTCAGATGGTTATGTTCATTATGTTCCACAAATAAGTGAGATCATATCATACTTGTCTTTCTCTGTTTGGCTTGTTTCACTTAGAAAAATGCTTTCCAGGTCCCTCGATGTCGTCTCAAAGGATAAGAAATCTTTTTTTCTTATAGCTGCATAGTACTCCATTGTGTATATGTACCACAACTTTTTTATCCATTTGTCTACTGATAGACATTTGTGCTGTTTCCAGATTTTAGCTATTGTAAATAGTGCTGCTACAAACATGAGAGTACATATATTCTTTCTCATTGGGGTTTCAGGCTTCCAAGGGTATATTCCTAGAAGTGGGATCAGTGGGTCAAATGGAAGTTTAATTTTTAATTTTTTGAGGTAACACCATATTGCTTTTGATAGTGGCTGTACCAGTTGCATTCCCACCAACAGTGTACTAGAGTCCCCTGTTCTCCACACTCTCGCCAACACTTGTTTGATGATTTGTTGATGGTGGCCATTCTGACAGGTGTGAGGTGATACCTCATTGTTGTTTTAATTTGCATCTCTCTGATGATTAGTGATGATGAGCATTTCTTCATATGTCTCTTAGACATTTGTATGTCCTGTTTGGAGAGGTGTCTATTTAGTTCCTCTGCCCATTTTTTTTTTTATTTTTTTTATTGATTGATTTTTGTTACAAATGATTCTTTTTTCCCCCACTGTTTCCCCCCTCCCCTTTACCTCCCTGCCCCTTCCCCAGATTGTTGTCCATGTCCACTGTTCATGCATACATGCATATAAGTTCTGTGGTTCATCCCTCTCTCACCTCCCCACTCCTTAGGGGATTGTCCTCAAACTGTTATGTTCATTATATTCCACAAATCAGTGAGATCATATGAAATTTGTCTTTCTCTGTTTGGCTTGTTTCACTTAGGATGATACTTTCCAGGTCCCTCCATGTAGTCTCAAAGGATAAGAGGTCTTTCTTTCTTACCGCTGCGTAGTACTCCATTGTGTATATGTACCACAGCTTTTTAATCCATTCGTCTACTGATGGGCACTTGGGCTGTTTCCAGATCTTAGCGATTGTAAATAGTGCTGCTACAAAGATGGGGGTACATATATTCTTTCTGATTGGTGTTTTATGCTTCGTAGGGTATATTCCTAGAAGTGGGATCACTGGGTCAAATGGGAGATCAATTTTTAATTTTTTGAGGTGACACCATATTGTTTTCCATAGTGGCTGCACCAGTCTGCATTCCCACCAACAGTGCACTAGAGTCCCCTTTTCTCCACACCCTCGCCAACACTTGTTGTTTGATGATTTGTTGATGGCGGCCATTCTGACAGGTGTGAGGTGATACCTCATTGTTGTTTTGATTTGCATCTCTCTGATGATTAGTGATGATGAACATTTCTTCATATGTCTGTTAGCCATTTGTATGTCCTGTTTGGAGAGGTGTCTATTTAGTTCCTCTGCCCATTTTTTAATTGGATTCTTTGTCTTCCTTTTGTGGAGTTGTATGAGCACTCTATATGTATTGGAAATTAACCCCTTATCTGATATATCATTGGAAATTATGCTCTCCCATACAGTGGGTAGCCTTTCTGTTTTGATGATTGTATCTTTCGCTGTGCAGAAGCTTTTGAGTTTGATGTAGTCCCATGTGTCCATTTTCTCCTTTGTTTCTATTGCCTTAGGTGATGTGTCAGTAAAAATTCTGCTGCGTATGATGTCTGAGATTTTGTGGCCCACAGTCTCCTCTAGGATTTTTATGGATTTTTTAATGATGTTATTTCTTCCAATCCATGAACAAGGTATGTGCTTCCACTTTGTTATATCTTCCTCTATTTCTTTTTTTTAATGAACTTTAGTTTTCTGGGAATAGGTCCTTTATTTCTTTGGTTAAGTTTATTCCTAGGTATCTTAATTATTTTGCCGCAATGGTAAATGGGATTATTTTCTTAGTTTCTCTTTCTGTGAGTTTATCATTGGTTTATAAGAATTCCATCGATTTCTTGATGTTAATTTTGTATCCTGCTACTTTGCCAAATTCATGTATTAAGTCTAATAATTTTTGATGCAGTCTTTAGGGTTTTCTACGTGTAATATCATGTCATCTGCAAATAATGACAGTTTTGCTTCTTCCTTTGGAATTTTGATCCCTTTCATTTTTTTCTTCCTGTCTGATTGCTGTTGCTAAGACTTCCAGTACTATGTTAACAAAAAGTGGCAAAATTGGGCATCCTTGTCTTGTTCCTGTTCTTAAGGGAAATGCTTTTAGTGTTTGCCCATTAAATATGATGATGGCTGTAGGTCTTTCATATAAGGCCTGTATTATGTCGAGATATGATCCCTCTATTCCCA
This sequence comes from Molossus molossus, assembly GCF_014108415.1. Taxonomy (NCBI): domain Eukaryota; kingdom Metazoa; phylum Chordata; class Mammalia; order Chiroptera; family Molossidae; genus Molossus; species Molossus molossus. The sequence goes on along the minus strand of NW_023425355.1, from coordinate 109,742,427 downwards.
AATTGCTGAGCATTTTTATCAGAAGTGCCCACTGGATTTTGTCAAATGCTTTCTCAGCGTCTATTGATATAATCATATGATTTTTATCTTTCATTTTTTTATGTCGCGTATCAAATTTATTAATTTTCAAATATTGTACAAGCTTTGCATCCCTGTGATGAATTTCACTTGGTCATGGTGAATAATTATTTTGATGTATTGGTGGATTGGATTTGCTAGTATTGTGTTAAGGATTTTGGCATTTATGTTCATCAGGGATATTGGCCTGTAGTGTTCTTTCTTTGTAGTGTCTTTTTCTAGTTTTGCAATTAGAATTATGCTGGCCTCATAAAACAAGTTTGGAAGTCTTCCTTCTTGAATTTTTTGAAATAGTTTGAGGAGAGTGAGTATTAGTGCTTTGATTGTTTGGTAAAATTACCCTGTGAAGCTGTCCAGGCCCGGGCTTTTGTTTGCTGGGAGAGTCTTGAGTACATCTTCAATTTCTTTTGTTCTTGGTGTGTTCAAGTTTTTATCTCTTCCCAATCCAGTTTTGGGAGACTATGTGTTTCCAGAAATTTGGCCATTTTGCTTAGATTTTCAACTTTGTTGCTGTATAATTGTTCATAATATTTGTTAACAACCCTTTGTATTTCTGTTGTGTCAGCTATTATTTCTCCCCTTTAATTTCTGATTTTGTGTATTTGGGTTCTCTCTCTTTTTTTCTTGGTGAGTCTAGCTAAGGGTCCATCAATCTTGTTTATCTTTTCAAAGAACCAGCTCTTTGTTTCATTGGTCCTTTGAATTGTTTTTTTGTTTGGTTGGTTTTGTTTGTTTGTTTGGTCTCTATGTCATTTATTTCTGCTCTGATCTTTACTATTTCCTTTCTTCTACTTACTCTGGGGTTTTCCTTTTGTTTCTTTTCTAGTTCATTAAGTTGTGAGGCTAGATAGTCTATTAGAAACGTTTCTTGCTTCTTGAGGTAGGCCTGTAGTGCTATGAACTTCCCTCTCAGAACTGCTTTCACTGCATCCCATAGATTTTGTGTCATATGTTCATTTTCATTGGTTTCCAGGAAGTTATTAATTTCTTCTTTGATCTCCATGGTAGCCCATTCATTGTTCAATAACGTGCTATTTAGCCTCCATGTTTTCAAATGTCTTGGCATGTTCTTGTTGTAATTGATTTCTAGTTTCATGACAGTGTGATCTGAGAAGATGCTTGATATGATTTCTATCTTCTTGAACTTGTAGAGACTTAGTTTGTGCCCTAACATTTGGTTTGTCTTTGAGAATGTCCCATGTGCACTTGAGAAGAATGTGAATTCTGCATTTTTGGGGTGTAATTCTCTGTAGATATCTATGAAATCCATTTGATCTAGTACTTCATTTAGAGTCTATGTTTCCTTGTCAATTATTTTCTAGATGATCTATCCAGTGATGTCAGCGGGGTGTTGAAGTCCCATGCTATCATTGTATTGCTGTTGATTTCTCCTTTGAGGTCCTCCAGGAGATTTTTAATATATGTTGGTGCTCCTATATTGGGTGCATATATGTTTACCAAGGTTACACCTTCCTGTTGAATAGATCTTTTCAGTATTATGTAGTGGCCTTTTTTGAAATCTACTTTATCAGATATGAGTATTGGTACTTCAGCTTTTTTTTTTGCTTTCTGTTTTCTTGAAAGATTTTTTTCCATTCCTTAACTTTCAATCTATGTGAGTCTTTTGTTGTGAGGAAGGTCTCTTGTAAACAACATATTTGTGAGTCATGCTTTCTTATCCAGTCAGCAACTCTGTGTCTTTTTATCAGAGCATTCAAACCATTCATATTTAAGGTGATAATTGATATGTACTCATTCTTTGCCATTTTTGTTTAGTCTGGTTACATATTTCTTCCTATTTCTTCTACTAATTATAGCAGTCCTTTTAGCATATCTTTCAGTGCTGGTTTGGTGTTAATATATTCCCTTAGCCTTTGTGTGTGTGTGTGTGTGTGTGTGTGTGTGTGTGTGTGTGTAGGAAAGGTCTGTATTTGACCTTCTGTTTTGATTGATTGCCTTGCTGGATAGAGAGTCTTGGATTCAGATCCTTGTTTTTCATGATCTTGATTACTTCATGCCACTCCCTTCTGGCCTATACTGTTTCTGTGGGGAAGTCAGCTGAGAGCATTATGGGGTTTAATTTGCAGGTAACCTGTTGCTTATTTTCTGCTGCCTTTAGGATTCTCTCTTTCTCTTTAATTTTTGACATTTTAATTACTATGTGTCTTGCTGGGCCCTAGCCGCTCCCACTGCCTTCTCCCAGGGAAGACCCGGGATCTTTCAAAATGGTGGGACCTCCCCATGGCACAGGGAGAAATGCCCTGAAGAGCAGCTTACTGTAGTAGCCAGATGCTTCTGTCCACAGCACAGGAACTTTCTCCTCCATGTCTCTGTCCTACTCAGTTTTGGTCTTCCACCTTCACGTCCACTCACACTCTCTCACACACTCACCCTCCCAACAGTCCTGCCCGCAGCCATCTTCTCTTTTTCTAGTTATTCATTTTAAAACTAAGAAAGAATCAAGCCTGGCTGGTGTGCTCAGTGGTTAAGTATCGACCAATGCACCAAGAGGTCACCAGTTCAATTCTTGGTTGAAGCACATGCCCAGGTTGTGGGACAGATTCCCAGTTGGGGGCATGCAGGAGGTGGACAATTGATGTTCTCTCTCATTGATGTTTTTATCTCTCTCTTCCTCTCCCTTCCTCTCTGAAAAATCAATAAAGAAAAAAACTTTTAAAGAAGAAAAAGTCAAGAAAATAATATATTTTCTCATATAGAGATGAATGTGCTAAAATATATTCCACTCGAAGTGTAAGATTCAATAAGCAGGTATATTTTTTGTTAGTCTGGATTCTCCAGAGAAACAGAACCAATAGAATATACATTATATAAACTATTTTATGGAATTGGGACACAATTCCATATAATGATTATAGAGGCTGAGAAGTCCCAAGATCTATATTTGGCCAGATAGAGACTCAGAAGACCAGTGGTGTAGTTTTACTTCAGTCCCAAGGCCTGAGCACAAGGAGATCTGATGGTATAGTTCCAGTATGAGCCTGAATTTGAAGACAAGAGAAGACTGATATCCCAGCTTGAAGACAGTCACGCAGAGAGATAAAATTCTGTCTTACTCATCTTTTTGTTCTATTCATATTTTCAATGGATTGGGTGAGGCTCACCCACATTGGGGTGGGCAATTTTTTTTTTTTTTATCCTCACCTGAGGACATTTTTTCCATTTTTTGTTCAGATAGAGTGGGAGGGGGGGAGAGAGAGAGAGAGAAACATCAATGTGAAAGGGACACATTGAGTGGCTGTCTCCCGCACCAACCAGGGCCGGGGACAAACTGCAACTGAGGTAAGTGCCCTTAGCAGGAACTGAACTTGGGTCTCTCTGGACTGTAAGCCGACACTCTAACTGCTGAACCAAACTGGCCAGGGCAGGGAGGGCACTCTCCTTTACCCAGTCTACCAATTTAAAATTAAATCTCATCCATAAACACACCCAGAATAATGTTTAACCAAATATCTTGGCACCCAGTGGCTCAGTCAAATTGACACATAAAATTAACCATCACAAGTGTAGGTTACTGGTTTGACCAGATAACATTTCTTTATACATACTTCCTCTCCATCCCACACAAATCACAATACTGTGACCTCCACCCACATACTTTAAAATAGTCCAAATCATAGGCAGTGCCCAAGTTAGAATGGAAAATTTCTTGTTATTGCCCCCTAAAGTAAAATGCCCACAGCCTTTAAGAATGCTGCTTTTGGTGAACTCACTCTGTTCCCTTCAATTGTGATAACACTCATTCATAAACAAAGAGAAGATTTAATCAGAACAAAGGAATGCACTTCAGTGCCCTACAAAAAATGTACAGTCTCAACACAAAATGTGTTCAGGTAAATAATTCTAGCATAGAAAATGTTTGTACTGAAGCTAGAAAAATGAAAAATAAATTAAGCCATTTAAAAATTTTGTGGCTTAAGCAGAGAAAGACAAATATCACATGATCTCACTTATTTGTGGAATATAACGAACTAAACAAACTTATGAACAAAATTGACCCAGAGTCATAGAGGTAGGGTACAGACTGACAAACTCCAGAAGAGAGGGTGTTGGGGAGGAAGAGATAAACCACAGAACTTATATGCATGTATGCATAACCAATGGACATAAACAACAAAGCTGGGGATGGGGCGGGCAGGGAGGGTGGGGAGGAGGGTGTCAATGGAGAATAAAGAAACATCTGTAACAAAACAAATTAATAAAAATAATTTTAAAACAAACAAACAAAATAAAAATAAAAATTCTGTGGCTTGAAGGACGAATACCATATTATGCATTGGAAATTTGACAAAAGACATTCTAATTATGTTAGCTTAGATATTTTATAAGACAAACCTTTTGGCCTAAAACCAAAGGGTATATCATAAAAACCTGCTATAACATGGTTAGTTTATGGGATGGGTGTCACTCTTACCTTATATTAATGTGGAGAAGGTCCTGCTGTGTGCCTGACTGAATAAGCATATTTCCTCTGGAGGATACAGCATTAAACCCATATGTTTCTCTGGGAAATTTTCTTTTCATTTGTGAACTGATTCTTGGCTCTCAACAAATAATATGGGATTCATGTTGTTTGGGTATGTATTTGAATTTATTAGTTTCTTTCTTTTTTTTTTATTTAGTTATTTTGTACCATCATTTATTGCAGTATCATATGTCTATCTCGAGTCACATTTATTATAGTCTCTAACTTATAAATCTTTATATAGATCTTTCTTCCTCAAAATTGTTGAAACTATAAAAAGCATTAGAATATAGGTACTCATACCACACCATAAATCTTTATTTTTTACTGCTAGGCAGATAGAATTCCAAACTATTTTAGATGTCAATTTGGTATCTGAAATGATTAATCTATTCATTCTTTACACATAGCTATTTGTATGAAACAATCTTTGAATAGACAAGTTTTTAATAGGTGTAACCCCTAAATGCATGGAACATATTGCAACATGAATCCTTTCTTTGGGTCTGTGGTCTTGTGATCTTTCCAACACCACTCTACTCATGCAGAAAAAAATTGTTCACTTACAAGAGGCCCTTAGGCATAACATGACATTTATTATGTATGGGGTGTGCATTTCATGTTTATTTCTCATACATTTTATTTGCTTAAAAACTGACATGCAATCTACAACATTCAAATAAATGATTTGATGTAATTTATACAACACATGTTCAAGTAATTAATTTTCTCATGAAAATGTCATACCATTTAACTCATAGCTATGAGCCAAATATTTGTGTAGTAGTTTATAATGAATATATGCATAATCACAGATTGTTCTATTTTCTTTGCACTCCAATGTAATTTAAAGGGGCAGAATAAAGGTGCAGTGGACTTCATATTATTTACTGCTTGATGCATGTTAGGATCTCAATAACTCCTTGTTGGATGAATAAATAAATGAGTGACCAGTTTGGCAGATGTTATCAAATCCTGAGTTTAGGTTTTGGTTAGTCTTACTAGAATCTTAGTATTATATCATTAACATAATTAATTGTGCTATTTTGAAAATACTTGCTTACCAAAGAGTATGACAAAAGTAATTATGGCTATATGGTGAGCAAAAGATGACATAAAAACCAATTTATATTTATCAGTTAGAGAACTCTTGTATCAATAAGATTTTACTAGTGGCAGGTGACAGAAATAAGGCTTAAAATAGCTTAAAAGTAAGGAAATCCATTACCATGGCCAAAGGTAATACAAACTCCAGGCACCATTTATACAGAGCTCTGCATTCTTTCTCTTAATTTTCTTGGCTTTGCCTTCCTTTATGTGTTTCCTTTGTCCTCAGTCTGACTTCCTTCCTGGTTGCAAGGTGGCTGCCAAAACCAATAGCAGCTAGGACAATAAACTTCCTTGCTCATGTTCAGTGGGAGAGCAAGGAAGCATCTCCCCCAATCATAGACTAAAAGTCCTTTCCTACAGTGTGACTGGCTGGAATAAGGTCACAAAGCTTTACTTTCTTAGGGAATGCCATGCAGTGATTGCCCTTAAGCCTGGATTCTGAACCAATTGTTGGCAAGAATGATAGGATTACCTGATTAGCTGAGGCTAATTAAGACCTCTTCCTGGAGCTGAGGAAGGAATCAGCTTCTTCCAAGTTATTTGAACTGTGTGGAAGTAAAAAGAACGTTTGAATAAAACTGGTTTCTGTTGGGAAGGGGAAAGAGGGAAATGGATACTCTGGAGGCAAGTAATAGTGTCCATTCCAACATCACACTTAAGAAGCTTTTTAGCTCTGGCAGGTTTGGCTCAGCGGTTAGAGCCTTGGCCCACGGACCAAAGAGTCCCAGGTGCGGTTCCCGCTAAGGGCACGTACCTCAGTTACAGTTTGTCCCCAGTCCTGGTTGGGGTTGTATGGGTGGCAGCCACTCGATGTGTCTCTCACATCGATGTTTCTCCCTCTCTCTTCCTCCCTCTCTCCCTACTGCTCTATCTGCAAAATATGCACACACACACACACACAAAAAGAAGCTTTTTATTCTTATTTTTCTTTCTTAAATTACTTTTTATTAAAGACTTTATTTTTTATTTATTTATTTTTTTTTATCCTCACCCGAGGACATTTTTCCATTTTTTGTTCAGGTAGAGTGGGAGGGAGAGAGAGGAACAGAGAGAGAGAGAGAAACATCAATGTGAAAGGAACACATCAAGTGGCTGCCACCCGCACAACCGACCAGGGCCAGGGACAAACTGCAACCGAGGTACATGCCCTTAGCGGGAACCAAACCCGGGTCTTTCTGTACCGCAGGCCGACACTCTAACCGCTGAGCCAAACCGGCCAGGGCAAGACTTTATTTTTATACTGCAGTTTTAGGTTCACAGCCACACTGAGAGAAAGATAGATTTCTCATATACCCAATGCCTCCACGCATACATAGCCTTCTGCATTAGCGACATCTCCCACCAGAGTGGTACATTTCTTGTAACTGATGGGCTTCTGTTGACACAACATTACCACCCAAAGTCCATAGTTTACATTAAAGTTCATCTTTGTGTTGTACAATCTATGGATTTGGACAGTCATGTAATATGTATCCACCATTATAATATTATACAGGATAGTATCACTACCCCAAATATGCTCTGTGCTCTGCCTATTCATCTCTCCCCCAACCCTAACCCCTGGGACAACACCAGCCTTTTGCAAAAAAAAAAAAAAAAGAATTGAAAGAGTCTATCAAGCAGAAAATTTCCTAGATCTTCACAAAAATTAGGATCGATTCTCTCCTAAAGTTCCATTAATAGTGAATGAAGGAAATGAGGACAGAATGGGAGAATGTTGCCAGTCCCGTTTTTATTTATTTATTTTTAATTTATTTTCTTAATCCTCACCTGAGGATATTTTTCCATTTATCTTCAGATAAAGTGGGAAGAAGGGAGGGGGGGAGAGAGAGAGAGAGAGAGAGACCTCGATATGAGAGAGACATATTGATTAGTTTCCTCGTGCATGACTCCGACCAGGGCCAGGGACTGAACTACAAACAGGGTATGCGTCCTTGAATGGAATCGAACCTTTGACTCTTTGGTTTGCAGGCCAATGCTCTAACTGCTGAGCAAAACTGGCCAGGGCCCAAGATTTTATTTTTTAAATTCACTTTCCCTTTGATTGGTATCTATGAAGATCCCATAAGCTTCCTATTCTCTTACTCTCTTTTTCAAGAGTAATCATCTTTAAAAAATTTTCTGTATTGATTTTAGAGAGAGAGAGGAAGGGAGAGGGAGAGAGAGATGAAAACATCAATGAGAGAGAACATCAATTGGCTGTCTCTTGCATGCCCCCCACAAGGGATTGGACCCACAACCTGGGCATGTGACCTGACCAGGAATTGAACCAGTGGCCTCTTGGTGCATGGGTTGATGCTTAACCACTAAGCAAAACTTGCCGGGCAAGAGTGATCATCTTTTTAATGTCATCTCTAGGGGGGGAAATAGTCTAAGAATCACCTAAATAAATCCTTTAGCATTTCCTACAGGTTTTGCACCTTCAGCTCAAGTTGATCTTGCAAAAAAAAATTTTTTTAAATGCCTTTTCATTCCCAATGCTTATTAAAAGTAATGTGAGCTTGGATTCCAAAATGGCGGCGGAGTGAACGAAAGCTACAAAGACTGTCTCCCAGAACCAAACTGGAATTACAATTATAACACAGACAAATTGGCGGGAAAAACCAACAGAAAAGCAGCTTGCGAGAACCATGTAACCAGGGACGCTGACTCGATCCTGGTAGGCTTGCGAAGGCGCGAGATGGGGGCTGGGAGCACACAGACAGCAGCAGCGGCCTTAGCTAGGAGCCACACCCTTGGGTAACACTCCCAAGCGGCTCAACAGGGCAGAGCCAGGACAGAGGCTAAAAAAGCCACAGCCACTCACCTTGGGCTCCGGCAGAGGGAGGGCAGACTGGACTGGAGCTGGGTGGGGACACTCAGGATTTGGAGGGCATTCAGAGCTTTTGCTGAGTTGCTGCCAAACAGGACTGTGGCCATATTGCTCCTTCCCAGGGCCCTGGGGAGAGGCAGCAGCCCCTCCCTCAGAGATCCAACACCATACTGTGGGCAATTGAAGTGCTAATTGAGGCTCATTAAAAACCAGCTTCTACCCCACCCTCATGAAATCACCTTCTGCTGAGCACCTGAGGGAGTTTTTCAATCAACTGACAATCCAAAACCCATCAAGTAACTTCAGCTGCTAGCCTCCAGGCAAAAAGCTAGAGGATAACAGTACCGTTCCTGGGCTAGCAAATTTAACCAGGAAAGTAAGACTTGACAGTGGTGTTTAACATGGGTCCTCCCTCGCTCATCTAAACCCAGGAGAGGGAACCACAAACAGCAGAACACCAACACCCACAGGGAAAACTTGACAGGCTCCAAAGGTCACTGTGATAACCAAAATGGTGAAACACAGAAACAGAAGCCAAAGGAAAGAGCAAGAAACCTCCACCGAAGAGGAGATCAATGTGGAGCAGTTAGGCATGTTAACAGAGATAGAATTCAGAGCCATGATCTTGAGAAAGCTCAATAGCATGAGTAAGGACATAGAGATGCTGAAAATAAGCCAATTGGAAATTAAAAACCATAAAGATATTATAAAAAATGACATATCAGACATGAAAAACACATAGGAAGGTTTAAAAAGCAGAGTAGAGGAAGCTGAGGACCGGGTGAGTGAATTAGAAGACAGGGTAGAAAAAAATCAACCAATCAGAAAACCAAAAGAAAAAAACAATTAAAAAACAGGAAGACAGATTAAGAGAACTGTGGGACAACTGGAAACATAATAATATTCGCATCATAGGAGTCCCCAAAGAAGAAGAAAACAAGCAAGGGATAGAGGATATATTAAAAAAAATAGTTACAGAAAATTTCCCTAATTTGGTGAAGGAAGAAGGCATTCAAGTTCGAGAAGCACAGAGAGTCCCAAGTAAGAACAACCCAAACAGGCCCACACCAAGACACACAGTAATTAAAATGACAAAAATTAAAGAAAAAGAGAGAATCCTAAAAGCAGAAAGAGGTAAGCAACAGGTTACCTACAAAGGAAACCCCATAAGGCTCTCAGTTGACTTCTCACAAGAAACACTACAGGCCAGAAGAGAATGACATGAAGTAATCAAGGTCATGAAAAACAAAGATATGAATCCAAGACTACTCTACCCAGCAAGGCTATCCTTCAAAATAGAAGGTCAAATAAAGAGCTTCCCAGACAAAAAAAGGCTAAGGGAATACATTAGCACTAAACCAGTGCTGCAAGAAATGTTAAAGGACTGCTGTAATTAGCAGGAGAAATGTGAAGAAAAATAAAACCACACTAAACAAAAATGGCAATATCAATAATCAAATAAATATCAAATATCAATAAATATCAATACATATCAATAATCACCTTAAATGTAAATGGATTGAATGCTCCCATATAAAGACACAGAGTAGCTGATTGGATAAGAAATCATGACTCATCTATATGTTGTTTACGAGAGACCTATCTCACAACAAAAGACTCACATAGGTTGAAAGTGAAGGGATGGAAAAAATATTTCCAAGCAAATGGAAAGCAAAAAAAAAGCTGGGGTAGCAATACTCATATCTGATAAAATAGATTTCAAAATGAAGGCCATAACTAGAGACAAAGAAGGCCACTACATAATATTGAAAGAATCTATCCAACAGGAAGATATAACCTTGATAAACATATATGCACCCAATATAGGAGCACCAAAATATATTAAAAATCTTCTGGAGGACTTCCAAGGACAAATCGAGAGCAATACAATCAGAGCAGGGGACTTCAACACCCCGATGACATCACTGGATAGATCCTCTAGACAAAAAATTAGCAAGGAAACAGAGACTCTAAATGAAGCACTAGAACAAATGGATTTAATAGATATCTACAGAGAATTACACCCCAAAACTACAGAATACACATTCTTCTCAAGTGAACATGGGACATTCTCAAAGATAGACCACATGATAGGACACAAACTAAATCTCTACAAGTTCAAGAAGAGTGAAATCATATCAAGCATCTTCTCAGATCACAATGGCATGAAACTAGAAATCAATTGCAACAAGAACATGCAAAGACATTTCAACACATGGAAGCTAAATAGTATGTTATTAAACAATGAATGTGTTACCAAGGAGATCAAGGAAGCCATTAAAATTTTCTTGGAAACCAATGAAAATGAACACACAACAACACAAAATCTGTGGGATGCAGCAAAAGCACTTCTGAGAGGGAAGTTCATAGCACTACAGGCCTACCTCAAGAAATAAGAAAAATTTCTAATTGACTGTCTAACCTCACAATGTAAAGAATTCGAAGGCAAACAAAAAGAAACCCCAGAGGAAGTAGAAGAAAAGAAATAGTAAAGTTCAGAGCAGAAATAAATGACATAGAGATTAAAAAAAAAAAAACAATTCAGAGGATCAATGAAATAAAGAGCTGGTTTTTCGAAAAGATAAACAAGATTGATGGACCCTTAGTTAGACTCCCCAAGAAACAAAGAAAGAGAACCAAAATACACAATATCAGAAATGAAAGAGAAGTAACAACGGACACCACAGAAATAAAAAAACATTTTTAACAGCTACTATGAACAACTATATGGCAACAAATTGGACAATCTAAGCAAAAGGGACAAATTTCTAGAAACACACAGTCTCCCAAAACTGGACCAGGAAGAAATAGAAAACGTGAACAGACCAATAACAACTAAGGAAATTGAAGAGGTAATCAAGACTCTCCCAGCAAACAAAAGCCCAGGCCCAGATGGCTTCACAGTGAGTTTTACCGAACATTCAAAAAAGAAAAAACACCCATTCTCCACAAACTATTTCAAAATTTCAAGAAAAAGGAAGACTTCCAAACACGTTCTATGAGGCCAGCATAATTCTAATTCCAAAACCAGAAAAAGACACTACAATGAAAGAAAACTACAGGCCAATATCCCTGATGAACATAGATGCCAAAATCCTGAAAAAAAAAAAATAGCAAATCCGATCTAGCAATACATCAAAAAAATTATTCAGCATGACCAAGTGGGATTCATTCCAGGGATGCAAGACTGGTACAATATGCGCAAATCAATAAATGTGATACACCACATAAACAAAATGAAGAATAAAAACCACATGATCATATCAATAGATGCTGAAAAAGCATTCCACAAAATCCAGCATCCACTTCTGATAAAAACGCTCAGCAATGTGGGAATAGAGGGATCATACCTCGACATAATAAAGGCCATATATGAAAGACCTACAGCCAACATCATACTCAATGGAGAGAAACTAAAAACATTTCCATTAAGAACAGGAACAAGACAGGGATGTCCACTTTCACCACTCTTATTTAACATTGTACTGGAAGTCTTAGCCACAGTAATCAGACATGAGAAAAAAATAAAAGGGATCCAAATTGGAAAGGAGGAAGCGAAACTATCATTATTTGCAGATGACATGATATTATACATAGAAAACCCTAAAGACTCCATCAAATATCGACTAGATTTAATAAATGAATTTTCAAAAGTAGCAGGATACAAAATTAACGTCAAGAAATCAACGGCATTCTTATACACCAATGATGAACTCACAGAAAGAGAAACCAAAAAAACAATTCCATTTACCACTGTGGCAAAAAAATTAAGATACCTAGGAATAAACTTAACCAAAGAAGTAAAGGACCTATTTGCAGAATACTATAGGACATTGAAAAAGTAAATAGAGAAAGATATAAAAAAGTGCAAGTACATACCTTGTTCATGGATTGAAAGAATTAACAACAATAAAATGTCCATACTACCCGAAGCAATCTATAGATTCAATGCAATCCTCATCAAAATACCAATGACATATTTCACATAACTAGAACAAATACTTCAAAAGTTTATATGGAACCAATAAAGTCCTCGAATAGCCACAGCAATTTTGAAAAAGAAGGACAAAGTAGGTGGGATCACAATACCAGATATCAGGTTATACTACAAAGTGACTGTAATCAAAACAGCCTGATACTGGCATAAGAACAGGCGTATAGACCAGTGGAACAGAACTGAAAACCCAGAAATGGACCAAGGCAATATGCTCAATTAATATTTGACAAAGGTGGCAAGAGCATACAATGGAGTAAAGACAGCCTCTTTAATAAACGGTATTGGGAAAATTGGACAGCTACATGCAAAAAAATGAAATTAGACCATAAACTTACACCATACACAAAAATAAACTCAAAATGGATAAAAGACTTAAATGTGACCCGTGAATCCATAAAAATTTTAGAAGAAAATGTAGGCAACAAAATTTTGGACATCATAAGGAGCAGAATTTTCACTGATACATCACCTAAGGCAACAGAAACAAAGAAAAAAATGAACACATGGGACTACATCAAACTAAAAACCTTCTGCACAGCAAACGAAACAATCATCAAAATGGAAAGGCAACCCACTGTATGGGAGAACATCATTGCCAATGATATATCAGATCAGGGGTTAATTTCCAATATATATATAGAGTGCTCATACAACTCAACAAAAGGAAGACAAAGAACCAATTTAAAAAATGGGCAGAGGAGCTGAATAGACACCTGTCCAAACAGGCCATACAAATGGCCAAGAGACATATGAAGAAATGCTGAACATCACTAATCATCAGAGAGATGCAAATTACAACAACAATGAGGTATCACCTGTCAGAATGGCCGCCATCAACAAATCATCAAACAAGTGTTGGCGAGGGTGTGGAGAAAAGGGGACTCTAATGCACTGCTGGTGGGAATGCAGACTGGTGCAGCCACTATGGAAAGCAATATGATGTTATCTCAAAAATTAAAAATTGAATTTTCATTTTACCCAGTGTTTCTACTTCTAGGAATATACCCTAAGAAGCCTGAAACACCAATCAGAGAGAAGATATGTACCCCCATGTTCATAGCAGCACTGTTTACAATAGCTAAGATTTGGAAACAGCCCAAGTGTCCAGCAGTAGAAGAATGGTTAAAAAAACAGTGGCACATGTACACAATGGAGTACTATGCAGCTGTAAGAAAGAAAGATCTCTTATCCTTTGAGACGACATGGAGGGACCTGGAAAGTATTATCCTAAGTGAAAGAAGCCAAGCAGAAAAAGACAAATACCACATGATCTCACTTATATACGGAATATAATAAACATAACAGTCTGAGGAATATGGTAGACCCACAAACATGGAAGTAGGGCACAGACTGACATCTGTCAGAAGATGGGGTGGGGGGGGGGAGATAAACCACAGAACTTATATGCAAATATACATAACCAATAGACATGGACAACAAAGCCGGGGACGGAGCAGGTGTGGGGTGGGGAGGGGGGTGCCATTGGGGTAAAAAAGGAGAAACATCTGTAACAAAAATAAATAAATAATTAATAATAAATAAAAAAATAAAAATAATGTGAGCTTATCAGTTGCATTCTATAGACTCTCAGCACTCCCACAGTTATGTAACTTTTTCTAAAATTAATTAGATTAATGACTTGGATAGAAAACCCTGTGCCTATAGCTTGGGTATCATGATTGACCCATCTGGTTTAAGAGGCAAAGAAATGGTGGATCATTGGCCCATTAAAGAACAGGATTACAGGGTTCTGATAACTTGGACAAAGAAACAGAAACCAAATGAGAGATCTGCTGAATCAAACAGAGGGACTTTTAGAGGAAAACAAAACAGGCTTCCAGGATTCATTCACTTTCTGTGCAACCAGAACAAGCTTTTGGATGACTATACCAGACAAATAGGTACAGCTAATGGTTTTCTGAAAAAATGTTAATCTTTTCTTTAAAATCCCGTTTTATGTAACTATCAGGACCAAATATTAGGAAAGAGAACATCTCTTACATGGAAAGAACAGTGCGATTGCCTTTTTATTTTTAAAAAACTTATCTATTTTCTTCCATTCATATGGGAAACACTTTCTATGAAAAATGTGGTCATTTTTATGTATAGGTTTGTGTCCTGCCTTTTTCACATTTATGCATTTCCCCATATTATTTACTGTTTCTTGTACTATTTTTATTTAATAGTTTATTTTTATTACAGATGTTTCTCCTTTTTTTCCCATTGACACCCTCCTCCCTATCCCCCCCATCCCATCCCCAGCTCTCTTGTCCCTGTCCATCGGTTATGCATATATGCACTTAAGTTCTGTGGTTTATCTCTTCCCTCCCCCACAAACCCCTTCTGAGGATTGCCAGTCTGTACCTATTTCCACATCCCTGGGTCTACCCTGTTCCTGAGACTGTTATGTTCATTATATTCCACGAATAAGTGAGATCATGTGATATTTGTCTTTCTCTGCTCAGCTTGTTTCGCTTAGGATAATACTCTTCAGGTCCCTCCATGTCGTCTCAAAGGATAAGAAATCTTTTTTTCTTACAGCTGCATAGTACTCCATTGTGTATATGTACCACAGCATTTTATCCATTCATCTGCTGAAGGACACTAGGGCTGTTTCCAGATTTTAGCTATTGTAAATAGTGCTGATACGAACATGGGGGTACATATATTCTTTCTGATTGGTGTTTTAGGCTTCTTAGAGTATATTCCTAGAAGTGGGATCACTGGGAAAAATGGAAGTTCCATTTTTAATTTTTTGAGGTAACATCATATTGTTTTCCATAGTGGCTGCACCAGTCTGCATTCCCACCAGCAGTGCACTAGAGTCCCCTTTTCTCCACACCCTCGCCAATACTTGTTGTTTGATGATTTGTTGATGGCGGCCATCCTGACAGGTGTGAGGTGATACCTCATTGTTGTTTTAATTTGCATCTCTCTGATGATTAGTGATGTTGAGCATTTTGTCATATGTCTCTTAGCTATATGTACTTCCTTTTTGGAGAGGTGTCTATTTAGCACTTCTGCCCATTTTTTAATTGGGTTCTTTGTCTTCCTTTTGTTGAGTTGTATGAGCACTCTATATATTTTGGAAATTAACCCCTTATCTGATGATCACTGGCAATCATGCTCTTCCATGTAGTGTGTTGACTTTCCATTTTGATGATTGTTTCTTTTGCTGTGCAGAAGCATTTTAGTTTGATGTAGTACCATGTGTTCATTTTCTCTTTTATTTCTGTTGCCTTAGGTGATGTATCAGTGAAAATTCTATTGCGTATGATGTCTAAAATTTTGTTGGCAACATTTTTTTTAGGATTTTTATGTATTCACAACTCAGATATAAGTCTTTTCTCTGTTTTAAGTTTATTCTTGTGTATGGTGTAAGTTGAAGGTCTAGTTTTTTTGTTGTTGTGTTTTTTGTTTGTTTGTTTTTTGTTTTGGTTTTTTTGCATGTAGCTTTCCAATGTGCCCAGCACCATTTATTAAAGAGACTATCTTTAATCCATTGTATGCTCTTGCCATCTTTGTCAAATATTAATTGAGCATACTGTCTTCAGTCAATTTCCAGGTTCTTTGTTCTGTTGCACTGATCTATATGCCTGTTCTTGTGCAAGTACCAGGCTGTTTTGATTACAGTAGATTTGTAGTATAACCTGATATTCAGTATTGTGATTCCACCTACTTGGTCCTTCTCATCAAGATTGCTGTGGCTATTTCGGGTCTTTTTTGGTTTCACATTAACTTTTGAAGTATTTTTTCTAGTTCTGTGAAGTATGTCATTGATATTTTGGTTGGGAGTGCATTGAATCTATAGATTGCTTTGAGTAGTATGGACATTTTAATGATGTTAATTCTTTCAATCCATCAACAAGGTACATGCTTCCACCTATTTATATCTTCCTCTATTTCTTTTTTCAATGTCCTATAGTTTTCTGCAAAGAGGTCCTGTACTTTTTTGGTTAAGTGTATTCCTAGGTATCTAATTTTTTTGCCACGATGATAAATGGGATTTTTTTTTTTTTTTTAGTTTCCTTTCTGTGAGTTCATCATTGGTGTATAAGAATACTATTGATTTCTTAACGTTAATTTTGTATCTTGCTACTTTGCCAAATTCTTTTATTAAGACTAGGAGTTTTTTGATGGAGTCTTTAGGATTGTCTATGTATAATATCATGTCATCTGTGAATAATGACAGTTTCAGTTCCTTCTTTTCAATTTGGATCCTTTTATTATTTCTTCATATATGATTGTCGTGGTTAAGACTTTCAGTAAGTGGGCATTTCTGTCTTGTTCCTGTTCTTAAGGGAAATGCTTCTAGTTTTTGCTCATTGAGTATCATGTTGGCTGTAGGTCTTTTTATAATACATTTTTTTTAATTTTTATTTTTGCAGATAGAGTGGGAGGGAGAGAGAAGAAGAGAGAGAGGGAAAAACATCGATGTGAAAGGGACACATCAAGTGGCTGCCACCCACACAACCCAACCAGGGCCAGGGACAAACTGCAACTGAGGCACACGCCCCTGGAGAGAACTGAACCCAGGTCTCTCTATACCATAGCCTGATGCTCTAACAGCTGAGCCAAACTGGCCAGGTCTTTAGGTCTTTTATATATGGCCCTTATTATGTCGAGTTATGATTCCACTATTCCCACATTGCTGAGTGTTTTTATCAGAAATAGGTGCTGGATTTTGTCAAATGCTTTTTCAGCATTTATTGATATGATCATGTGGTTTTTATTTTTCATTTTGTTTATGTGGTGTATCCCATTTATTGATTTGCAAATATTGTACCAGCCTTGCATCCCTGGTTAGAATCCCACTTGGTCATGGTGAATAATTTTTTGATGTACTGCTGGATCTGATTTGCTAGTATTTTGGTCAGGATTTTGACATCTATGTTCATCAGGGATATTGGGCCGTAGTTTTCCTTCTTTTTGTTGTCTTTTACTGGTTTTGGAATTAGAATTATGTTGGCTTCATAAAACGAGTTTGGAAGTCTTCCTTCCTCTTGAATTTTTTGAAATAGTTTGAGGAGAATGGGTATCAGTTCTTCTTTGAATGTTCGGTAAAACTCCCCCATGAAGCCATCCGGGCCTGGGCTTTTGTTTGCTGGGAGAGTCTTGATTACATCTTCAATTTCCTTAGTTGTTATTGGTCTGTTCTAGTTTTCTATCTCTTCCCAGTTTAGTTTTGGGAGACCATGTGTATCTAGAAATCTTTTTAATTTTGCTTAGATTGTTTTATTTGTTGCCGTGTCATTGTTCTTAGTAGTTGTTAATGATCCTTTGTATTTCTGTGGTGTCAGTTGTTACTTGTCCTCTTTCATTTCTGATTTTGTGTATTTGGGTTCTCTCTCTTTGTTTCTTGGTGAGTTTAGCTAAGGGTCCATCATTCTTGTTTATTTTTTCAAATAACCAGCTCTTTGTTTTATTGATCTTTTGAATTGTGTTTTTGGTCTCTATGCCATTTATTTCTGATCTGATCTTTACTATTTCTTTCCTTCTATTTGCTCTGTGGTTTTCTTTTTGTTTGCTTTCTAGTTTTTTATGTTGTGAGGTTAGATAGTCAATTAGAAAATTTTCTTGTTTTTTTTTTTTAAATAGACCTGTAGTGCTATGAACTTCCCTCTCAGAACTGCTTTTGTTGCATCCCATTAATTTTGTGTTATTTTGTGTTCATTTTCATTGGTTTCCCAGAAGTTTTTAACTTCTTCCTAGATCTCCATTGTAACCCATTCATTGTTTAATAACATGCTGTTTAGCCTCAATGTGTTCAAATGTCTTTGCATATTCTTGTTGCAGTTGATTTCTAGTTTCATGCCATTGTAATCTGAGAAGATGCTTGATATGATCTCAATCTTCTTGAACTTGTAGAGACTTAATTTGTGTCTTAACATGTGGTCTATCTGTGAGAATGCCCCATGTGCACTTTAGAAGAATGTCAATTTTTCAGTATCGGTGTGTAATTCTCTGTAGATATCTATTGAGTTCATTTGATCCACTGCTTCGTTTAGAGTCTGTTTTATTTTGTTAATTTTTTGTCTAGATGATCCATCCAGTGATGTGAGGAGGGTGTTGAAGTCCCCTGCTATGATTGTATTGCTGTTGATTTCTCCTTTGAAGTAACTCCAGGAAATTTTAAATATATTTTGGTGCTTCTATATTGGATGAATATATATTTACCAAAGTTATATCTTCCTGTTAAATAGAGTCTTTCAATAATATGTAGTAGCCTTCTTTGTCTATAGTTATGGTCTTCATTATGAAATCTAATTTATCAGATATGAGTATTGCTACCCCAGCTTCCTTTGTTTTTCTGTTTGCTTGGAAGATTTTTTTCATCCCTTCACTTTCAACCTATTTGTCTTTTGTTGTGAGGTGGGTCTCTTGTAAACAACATATATGTGAGTCATGCTTTCTTATCCAATCAGACACTCTGTGTCTTTTTAACAATACTTACAGTGCTGGTTTGGTGCTAATATATTCCCTTAGCCTTTTTTTTTTTCTTTTTTGGTCTGGGAAGCTTTCTATTTCATCTTCTATTTTGAGTGATAGCTTTACTGGATAGAGTAGTCTTGGATTCAAATCTTTGTTTTTCGTGACCTTGATTACATCTTGCCATTCCCTTCTGGCCTGTATTGTTTCTGATGAGAAGTCAGCTGAGAGCCTTATGGGGGTTCCTTTGTAGGTAACCTGTTATCTTTTGTTGCCTTTAGGATTCTATTTGTCTTTAATTTTTAGCATTTTAATTACTATGTGTTTTGTTGTGGGCCGGTTTTAGTTTTTCTTACTTGTGGCTCTCTGTGCTTTTTACACTTTAATGCCTTCTTACTTCACCAAATTAGGAAAGTTTTCTGTCACTATTTCTTCAAAAATATTCTCTAACCCTTGCTCATTTTCTTCTTCTTTGGAGACTCCTATGATGCGAATATTATTACATTTCCGGTTGTTCCACAGTTCTCTTAAGCTGTCTTTCTGTTTTTTAATTGTTTTTTCCTTTTGGTTTTCTGATTAGTTGATTTTTTCTACCCTATTTTCTAGTTCACTGATTTGGTCCTCAGCTTCCTCTACTCTGCTGTATAGTCCTTCCAATGTGTTCTTTATTTCTGCTATGTCATTTTTCATTTCTTCTTGGTGGTTTTTCATTTACAGTTGGTTGATTTTTAATGTTTTTGTATTGTTTTGTTTTGTTTTTAT
The DNA here is from genome assembly GCF_014108415.1 of Molossus molossus. Taxonomy (NCBI): domain Eukaryota; kingdom Metazoa; phylum Chordata; class Mammalia; order Chiroptera; family Molossidae; genus Molossus; species Molossus molossus. Next base: position 109,722,756 of record NW_023425355.1, on the reverse strand, counting down.
CCTCACTCAAGGACATTTTTCCATTTTTTATTTAAATGGAGTGGGAGGGAGAGAGAAGAAGACAGAGAGAAAGAAACATCGACGTGAAAGGGACACATCGAGTGGCTGCCACCCACATGACCCAAACAGGGCTGGGGACAAACCGCAACTGAGGTACATGCCCTTAGCAGGAACCGAACCTGGGCCCCTCTGGACCGCAGACCGACGCTCTAACCACTGAGCCAAACCAGCCAGGGCTGTTTTTGTATTGTTACTCATGGTGTTGATGTTTTTACTCATGCTGTTGAGCTTCTTCAACATCATGGCTCTTAACTCTACCTCTGATAACTTGCTTAACTGTATTTCATGTATTTCATCTTTGGTAGAGTTCTCTTGTTCTTTCATTTGGGATTTGTCTCTTTGTTTCACCATTTTGGTTATCTCAGTGGATTTTGGAGCCTGCCTGTGGTTGTTCATGTTCTTCTGTTTGTGGCTCCTGCCAGTGGGTATGGATTAGCATGGGAGGACCCATGTTCAATACCAATGTTAAGTATTACTTTCCTGAGTAGATTTGCAAGCACAGGAATGGTTCAGTTATCCTCTAGTTTCTTGCCTGGAGGTTATTAGTCTCATTTATTTTAAGAGCCTTGGGTTCTCAGTAGAATAAAAAACTCCCTCAGGTGTTCAGCATAAGAGGATTTTTTGAGGGTGGGGCAGATGCTGGTTGTTATTGAGCCTAAATTTGCATTTTTTGGCCCTACTGCATGGATTTGAATCTCTGAGGGAGGGGCTGCTGCTTCTCCCCAGAGCCCTGGGAAGGAACAAGATAACCACCATCCTGTGTAGCCACAACTCAGCAAAATCTCAGCACCCTCCACATCCCGAATGTTCCTTCAGAGTTCCAGTCCTGTCCACCATTCCTCTGCCAGAGCCCAAGATGAATGGCTGTAGCTAATTTAGTGCTCGGCCCTCTGCACTGTGGAGCCAGCTTGGGGTTTTAACCCCAAGGATGCTGCTCACAGCTAAAACCACTGCTGCCTGTGGGCTCCCATCCCCCTTCTTGTGCCTCTGCTGACCATCCAGGCTTGATTCAATGTCCCTGCTTATATGATCCTCTCAAACTGCTTTTATTTATTTTATTTTTTTCTGATGATTTGTCTTTATTTTAATTGTAATTTTAGTTTGGTCCTGGGAGAATATCTGTGTAGCTTCCATTCACTCTGCCTCCATTTTTTGAATTCCATTTTTTCATATTATTAATATTTATAAAAATGATTTAAAATGGTCATATCATGAATCATGTTATGTAAGTAGCATAATTAATAATTATCTCCTTTTTATTTAAAACGGAGATATAATTTATAGACTAAAATTCACAGATCGAAGGCTTATTTTGATAAATTTTGACAAATACACACACACACACTAATCAAGATAAAGTATCCTTCCATCACCTTTAATAGTACCCTTGAGCCTCCTTCCATTCTATAAACTATTTCCCTGTATTTTGATTTCTATCACCACAGATTTGTATGGTCCATTCTTTAACTTTAACTACAGGATAATTCTTTATGTCTGGCTTCTTATTTTGCTCAACAATTATTTCAGATTGACACATGATGTTGTGTTTATAAGTAGGCTATTGTTTAAAATTGCCCATAATATTTTATTGGATAGATATATAATAGTTTGCTTATCTATTTACCACTTGATAAATATTTAGGTTTTCCCCAATTTGGCTCTGTAATAAAATATGCTAATCTAAATGGTTTTTAAAGTAATTTTAAAGTCGCATGGTGAGGAATGGCAATAAATTACAGATGGGTCATTGATTATTTTCTTTTTCAAGAAAAGATACAAAAAAGCAGGGTATATAGTTAAAAGACTGGAGATGGGGGAGTGATAAAATTTAAACTAAAGAGACTTTTACAAAAGGTAATCCAAGGGGAAAATAATTAATTAATTTATTTATTTAAATTAATTAATTTATTTTTGTTACAGATGTTACTATTTACCCCCAATGATTCCCCCTCCCCGCTCCCTGCCCTGTCCACAGCTTAGTTGTCCATGTCCTTTGTTCATGCATACATACATATAAGTTCTCTGATTTATCTCTCTCCCCCACCCCCTCTTCTGGGGATTGTCAGTATGTACCTCAGACTGTTATGCTCATTATATTACACAAATAAGTAAGATTATATGGTACTTGTTTTTCTCTGTTTGGCTGGTTTTGCTTAAGATAATGCCTTCAAGGTCCCTCCATGTCGTCTCAAAGGATAAGAGATCTTTCTTTCTTACAGGTGCATAGTACTCTATTGTGTATATTTACCAAAGCTTTTTTATTTATTAATCTACTGATGGACATTGGGGCTGTGTCCACATCTTAGTTATTGTAAATAGTGCTGCTACAAACATTTGGGTACATATATTCTTTCTGATTGGTATTTCAGGCTCCTAAGGGTAGATTCTTAGAAGTGGGAACACTGGGTCAAATGGAAGATCAATTATTAATTTTTTGAGGTAACACCATATTATTTTCCATAATGGCTGCACCAGTCTGCATTCCCACCAGCAGTGTATTAGAGGCCCATTTTATCCACACATTCGCCAACACTTGTTCTCTGATGATTTGTTGATGGCGGTCATTCTGCAAGTGTGAGGTGATACCTAATTGTTGTTTTAATTTGCATCTCTGTGATGATTAGTGATGGTGAGCATTTCTTCCTAGGCATTTGTGTGTCCTGTTTGGAGTGGTGTCTATTTAGTTTCTCTGCCCATTTTTTAATTGGGTTCTTTGTCTTTCTTTTGTTGAGTTGCATGAGCACTCTATATATATTGGAAATTAACCCCTTATCTGATGTATCGTTGTTAATTATGTTCTACCATAGAGTGGGTTGCCTTTCCATTTTGGTGGTTGTTTCTATTGCTTTGCAGAAGCTTTTGAGTTTGATGTAGTCCCATGTGTTCATTTTTTTCTTTGTTTCTGTTGCCTTAGGTGATGTATCAGTGAAAATTCTGCTGCATATGATGTCTGAAATTTTGTTGCCTACATTTTCTTCTAGAATTCCTATGGATTCATGAGTCCCATTTAAGTCTTTTATCCATTCTGAGTTTATTCTTGTATATGGTGTAAGTTAATGATCTAGTTTCATTTTTTTGCATGTAGCTGTCCAATTTTCCCAACACCATTTTTTAAGGAAGCTCTCTTTACTCTACTGTATGCTTTTGCCCCCTTTGTCAAATATTAATTGAGCATATATTCTTAGGTCCATTTCTGAGTTCTCTATTCTATTCCATTGATCTATCTGTGTGTTCGTGTACCAGTACCAGGCTGTTTTGATTACAGTGCCTTTGTAGTACAACCTGAAATCTGGTAATGTGATCCCTTTAACTTTGTTCTTCTTTTTCAAGATTACTGTGGCTATCCGAGGTCTTTTTAGTTTCCATGTGAAATTTTGAAGTACTTGTTCTAGTTCTTTGAAGTATGTCGTTGGTATTTTGATGGGGATTGCATTGAATCTATTGATTGCTTTGTGTAGTAGATACATTTTAATGATGTTAAGTCTTGCAATCCATAAACAAGGTATGTGCTTCCACATTTTTATATCTTCCTGTATTCCTATTTTTTAATGACATGTGGTTTTCTGCAAATAGGTTTTTCATTTCTTTGGTTAAGTTATGCCTAGTATCTTAATTTTTTTGGCCGCGAATGGTAAATGGGATTGTTTTCTTAGTTTCTCTTTCTCTGAATTCATCATTGGTGTATAAGAATGCCATTAATTTCTTGATGTTAATTTTGTATTCTGCTACTTTGCAAAATTTATTTATTAAGTCTATTAAGTTTTTGATGGAGTCTTTGAGGTTTTCTATATAGAGTGTCATGTCATCTGCAAATAATGAAAGTTTTACTTCCTCCTTTCCAATTTGGATCCCTTTTATTTTCTCTTTCTGTCTGCTGTGGCTAAGACTTCCAGTATTATGTTAAAGAAAAGTGGTGAAAGTGGTCATCCTTGTCTTGTTCCTCTTCTTAAGGGAAATGCTTTTAGTTTCTGCCCATTGAGTATGATGTTGGCTGGCTGTAGGTCTTTCATATATGGCCTTTATTATGTCTAGATATAATCCCTCTATTCCCAGATTGCTGAGCGTTTTTATCACAAATGGGTGCTGAATTTTATTGAATGCTTTTTCAGTGTCTGTTGATATGATCATATGATTTTTATCTTTCATTTTTTTATGTGGTGTATCACATTTACTGATTTGCGAATATTGTGCCAGCCTTGCATCCTTGGGATGAATCCCACTTGGTCATAATGAATAATTTTTTGATGTATTGCTGGATTTGATTTGCTAGTGTTTTGTTCAGAATTTAGGCATCTAGGTTCATCAGGGATATTGGTCTGTACTTTTCATTCTATGTAGTGTCGTTTTCTGGTTTTGTAATTAGAATTATGCTGGCCTCATATAACAAGTTTGGAAGTCTTTCTTCTTGAACTTTTTGAAATAGTTTGAGGATAATGGGTATTAGTTCTTATTTGAATGTTCAGTAAAATTTCCCTATGAAGCCATCAGGGCCTGGGCTTTTGTTTGCTGGGAGAGTCTTGATTACATCTTCAATTTCTTTTGTTGTTATTGGTTTGTTCAAGTAGTCTATACCTTCCTGGTTCAGATTGGAAGACTATATTTTTCTCTAAATTTCTCCATTTCGCTTAGAGTGTCGAATTTGTTGCCGTATAATTGTTTATAATATTTGTTAATGATCCTTTGTATTTCTGTGGAGTCAGTTATAATTTCTTCTCTTTCATTTCTAATTTTGTGTATTTGGTTTCTCTCTCTTTGTTTTTTGGTGAGTCTAGCTAAGGGTTCATCAATCTTGTTTAACTTTTCAATGAACCAGCTGTTTGTTTCCTTGATCCTTTGAATATTTTTTTTTGTTCTCCATGTCATTTATTTCTGCTCTGATCTTTACTATTTCCTTTCTTCTACTTGTTCTGTTTTTTTTTTTTTTCTTTGCTTTCTAGTTTTTTAAGTTGTGAGGTTAGATAGTCAATTAACATTTTTTCTTGCTTCTTGACGTAGATCTGTAGTGCTGTGAACTTCCCTCTCAGAGCTGCTTTTTCTGCATCCCATAGATTTTATGTCGTTGTGTGTTCATTTTCATTGGTTTCCAGGAGGTTTTTAATTCTTACTTGATCTCCATGGTAACCCATTCATTGTTCACTAACATGCTGTTTAGCCTCCATGTTTTCAAATGTCTTTGTATATTCTAGTTGCAATTGATTTCTATTTGCATGCCATTGTGATCTTAGAAGATGCTTGATATGATTTCTATCTTCTTCATCTTGTAGAGACTTAGTTTGTGTACTAATATGTGGTCTATCTTTCAGAATATCTCATGTGCACTTCAAAAGAATGTGAATTCTGCAGTTTTGGGGTGTAATTCTCTGTAGATATCTATTAAAACCATTTAATCTAGCACTTCATTTAATCTGTGTTTCCTTGTTAATTTTTGTCTAGATGATCTATCCAGTGATGTCAGCGGGTTATTGAAGTCCCTGGCTATGATTGTATTAGTGTTTATTTATTCTTTGAAGTCATCCCAATGATTTTTAATACATGTTGGTGCTCCTATATTGGGTGCATATATATTTACCAATGATATATCTTCCTGTTTGATAGATCATTTCTATATTATGTAGTGGCCTTCTTTGATTCTACTTGTGGTCTTCATTTTGAAATCTACTTTATCAAATATGAGTGTTGCTACCCCAGCTTTATTTTGCTTTCTGCTTGCTTGAAAGTTTTTTTTTTTATCCCTTCACTTTCAACCTATGTGAGTCTTTTGTTGTGAGGTGGTTTTCTTGTAAAAAACATATATGATATATGTGAGTCATGCTTTCATATCAAGTCACCTACTTTGTGTCGTTTTATTGGAGAATTCAAACCTTTCATATTCAAGGTGATAATTGATATGTACTTATTTATTGCCATTTTGGTTTAGTGTGGTTCTATTTTTCTTCCCATTTCTTCTACTAATTACAACAGTCCTTTTAGCATATCTTGTAGTGCTGGTTTGATGTTAATATATTCCCTTAGCCTTTTTTTGTCTGGGAAGCTCTTTATTTGACCTTGTATTTTGAATGATAGCCTTGCTGAATAGAGTAGTCTTAGATTCAGATCCTTGTTTTTCATGACCTTGATTACTTCATGCCATGCCCTTCTGGCCTTTAGTGTTACTGTTGAGAAGTCTGCTGAGAGCCTTATAAGGGTTTCTTTGTAGGTAACCTGTTGCTTATCTCTTGCTGCCTTTAGGATTCTTCTTTTATGTTTAATTTTTGGCATTTTAATTACTATGTGTCTTGGTGTGGGCCTGTTTGGGTTCTTCTTACTTGGGGCTCTCTTTGCTTGTTAAACTTGACTGCCTTCTTCCTTCACCAAGTTAGGAAAGTTTTCTGTCACTATTTCTTCAAATATATTCTCTAACCCTTGCCCATTTTCTTCCTCTTTGGGGTCTTTTATGTTGCGAATGTTACTACGTTTCCAGTTGTCCCACAGTTCTCTTAAGCTGTCTTCCTGTTTTTTAATTTTTTTTATTTGTTTGCCTTTTGTTTTCTACTTGGTTGATTTTTTTCTACCCTGTCGTCTAATTAACTGATCCTGTCTTCAGCTTCCTCTGCTGGTTAGTCCTTCCAATGTGTTCTTTATTTCTGCTATGTCATTCTTCATTTCTGCTTGGTTGGTTTTCAATGTTTCTATATCTTTACTCATCATCCTGATGTCCTTACTCATGCTATTGAGCTTCCTCCAGATCATGGCTCTGAACTCTACCTCTTATAATTTGCTTAACTTCATTTTATTTATCTCATCTTTGATAGAGTTCTCTTGTTCTTTCCTTTGGGATTTGTTTCTTTGTTTCACCATTTTGTCTATCTCAGTGGGTTTTGGAGCCTGCCAAATTTTCATTGTTGGTCTTGGTGTTCTGCTGTTTGTGGCTCCCTCTACTGGGTTGGATGAGCCTGGGTGCACCCATGTAAAACACCATTGTCAAGTCTTAGTCTCCTAGGTAGATTTGTAAGCCCAGCAAAGGTTCATTTATTTTCTAGCTTTTTCCTGGTGGCTAGTAGTCTCAGTTACTCAGTGCCTTGGAATGTAGCCCTGTTGTTCTGCAGAAGAGGATTTCCATAGGGTGGGATAGATGATGGTTATTAATGAGCCTCAATTTGCATTTCTTTGCCCCACCTGGGAAAGGCTGCATATCCAAAGGGGTACTGCTTCTTTTTTCCACAGCTTGAAGAAGGATCCCACTTGACCCTGTGTTTTGTGGCTGCAACTGAGCAAAAACTCTGAGTGCCCTCCTAATCCTGAGTGTCTCCACAGAGATCCAGCCCAGTCTGCCCTGCCTCTTCCATAGCCCTCATGTAAGTGGCTGTGGATATTTAACTTTCTGTCCTGGCTCTCTGTGCTATGGAGAGGGCTTGGTCTTTATTCCCCAAAGCCACTGCTTACATGGGCTCCCAGCCCACCACACTCTCATGCCTCCGCAGATCCTACCAGTGTCCCTGGTTATATGGTCCTGTCCTGCTCCTTTTCTGTTGCTTTTTTCCGAGGATTTGTCTTTATTTTAGTTGTAATTTCTATTTGGTCCTTGGAGATCCTCTGCATAGCTTCTATTCACTTCGCATCCATTTTTACATCCTCTATGCTTATACTGTGCACAGCTGGGTTGCACCGGCTTTTCTGGTTTCCCCACAACCTGCAGGTCCCGCAGGTAACTAAATCACACAGTCCCTGCTGGGTAGCACAGGCCTCTTTTGTGCCCCGACTCTTTGCAGTTCCTGTAGGCAAGCAGGTGTGTTGCGCCAGTCTCTCTGCGGCTCTGCTTTCCCCCTGCTCTTGTGGGTTACTGGATGGCACAGGCCTCAGTGGAGCCCCAGGTCCTGCAGCTGGTGGCTGGGGAGTGCTCCTACCCCATGGCACTCAACTACTTCTCAGCTTTTGTTATAGTTTTTGGGGATAGGTCTCACCTGCTGGTCTGTGCTTCTGTTGCCTGTGGATGGATGTCTGCTCCCCAGCCTCTGTTGCTGGGTGTATATCTCGACTCTGATTGGGATACTACTATGGGTGAAGGTGCGGGGCTCTGGGCTGTCTGCGGCTTCCATGACTGGCACCTTGGGAGCTCCACTACTGTGCACCAGTCTGTGTTGACACAGAGTGTCCACTGGTCCGATGGTGCCAGGTGTGCGGGTGGGCTCAGGTTGCTGGGCCCTAGCTGCTCCCACTGCCTGCTCCCAGGGAAGATGTGGGATCTTACAAAATGGTGGGACCTCCCCATGGTGCAGTGAGGAGCACCCTGAAGAGCAGCTTACTGTGGTAGCTGGCTGCCCCTGTCCACAGCACAGGAACTTTCTGCTCTGTGGTTCTGCAGTTCTTGGGTTTGGTCATCCACCTTCATGTCCACTCACACTCTCGCACACACTCACTCACTCTCTCACTCACTGACCCTCCCTCCAGTACTACTTGCCACCATCTTTATCTCCCTACTCTGTATCTTCTTATGGGAGCATTCAAACTATTCACATTTAAAGTGATAATTGATATGTACTTATTTATTGCCAGGTTTTGAGTGTGGTTATATGTTTCCTCCTATTTCTTCTAATTACAGCAGTCCTTTTAGCATATCTTGTAGTGCTTGTTTGGTATTAATATATACCCTTAGCCTGTTTTTGTCTGGAAAGCTCTTTATTTGACCTTTTATTTTGAATGATAGCCTTGCTGGATAGAGTAGTCTTGGATTCAGATCCTTGTTTTTTATTACCTTGATCACTTCATGCCACTCTCCAAGGGGAAACTAATTTAAAAAGACAAAAAAGAGAAGAATAAATGGTCAAGAATTAGAAAAAATATTGAATAAATAACATAGAAATGAGTTTTTAAAAAGTCTATTAAAGTAGGAAAGATAAAAGGAATTAGAACTATCAAACTTCTGTTCCTAATAATGTATTTCTGTGGACTCTGGAATGAAGACAAACTTTTGAGCCTTCTCAATGCAGATTTTTGCTCCTCACATGTTCCTGATGCTCTGTTTTACACAAACGTTTTCTGTAAGCAACACTATTTCCCTTGCCTGCCAGAGCAGAAGAGTGTTCAAAGGAACTTTGATCAGGGCAGTATACTCAGGATAGTCTATAAGTGAGGAAGTCAGGAGGCTTTTTAATTTAAAAATAAGTGCTGCTTTGTCCCCCATGTTTTGTTAATTGAGGCAGAAGCTGAATATAGGACACAGCCTAGAGGGAGATTTGTTGTGTCACAGTAATGTGGAGTCTGAATTCTGAGCGAGAACAGAGATGGTGAGCATCAGAAAGGCGTGTTTGTGCTGTTACAGGGAAATATCCTCAACTGTCAAACTTTTCAGATTAAGATGTCAGAATGAGCTATATGGGAGAGAAATAATTGCATCCATATTAGCTGTGTTATTTGATATTGTGGACATGTTGCAGAAGGATTTAAATCTCTTTAACCAGAGATGGAGGAAAGCAAAGAAAGAAAGAAGGTCCCAGATGGCTAAATTGTTTTTGTCTTAAAGAGACTCTGAAGGCCTGAGAGTTGAAACTTTCTTTTTTACTATGATGTTGCTAACAATTTGACCTAGAATATTTTTCTTGTGAAACAGAAAGGGCACAAAAATTATTAGAAGAAATGGGAGAAAAGAAGGATGAAGAAATATGTAAGGTATATATGAAGACATTGCTGATGGAATTTGATGATACTGTATGCCACTTTTACCCTTCCATCTCCACCCCCTAACTGACAAATGGGTTTGAAGTGAATTTTATGGATAGAAGTATTAAAGGAGGGAAGTGAATGAGCCATAGCTGTGGTCTGGTCTACAGTTACTGAAAGGTGTCAACAAAAAGAAAGGATTCATTTGGTCTATAAATCCCTGAGGAACATAACCATGAGAAATATGGCATGGTTTACAAACATTCTGATCGAAAAAGGGAAACAATTGTTTTATGTGAGAACTATTAGAATGCAAAATAAAATAAGATACTATGTATTGGCACACTTGGAGGAGTAAAAGTGCTGTGCAAATTCAAAGAATCATTATTATTTAGCCTTTAAGGGAGATGGTGGTAACTCCATTATTAAAACACACTAGAACAGTAATATAGATAACTGATTCCACAGTGGCTGCAGATCCAAAAAAACAAGCTGGGGACCAGATGAGATCACAGTGTATGCTGGGGTCCCTTGGGGGAGGTGAAATATTATGTGTGCTCTCCTAATTCCCGCAAGGTTACCACTTCTATTTCATGAGCTTTACTGCTTCCCTGGTGTAAATGACTGCTTCTGTTGAAAAATCTCAAGAGATGTGTGTGCTTGGTTTCAGGTGATGTGTTAGGGCATACATTAACCTTTGAAGAACTTGGTAAAATTTCATTTTATAAATGTCAAAACATATTCCTTACAGTAATCAGGCTGGAGTAGGGGGCATTTCCATGTACTCTGTTTTGGAGAAATTGGAACTGTGCATGTGAGTGTGAAGAGTTCTCTTTGGGAAGCTGCTTTAATAGAGAAAGTAGAGTTTTATTTTTTATTGCATGGCCTGGGGGAGAGAGTTGGGAGGCTTGCAGCAATAACATTTCATCCACTTTCAAGTTTATCTATATTCTGGACTTTTTACACTTATTTTCTTGTTTAATACTTACAACAATCCTATGAGAAAGGACATCACAAGTGAGTAAACTGAGACCCTGAGATAGTATAAAACTTGGCCAGGCTTATAGAATTAAGGTACAGACTTCAGAATTAGAAGCCATCCCTACCTAACTCCAGAGCTTCAGGGGATATTGGTTGCTTTTCTCTTTGAACTTGGCTTCAATATCTGTGTTTTCATTTGAGTTTCCCAAGAAGCAATTCTGAGACAAAGATTGGGAAGCAGGTGGTTCATTCATGAGGTAATCCCAGTGGTAGGGGACAAGGAAGGGAAGGCAACCCATAAATGGTCCATTAGTGAGCAAGTTACCACTGTGGGCAACTAGAGTTCAGTCCTGCAGGGGAACTTGAAAAAATAAATTATCTTGCCTGGGGGCAAGGAAGCTGATACATTAAAAAAAATTAGGTGTAATTAACACATAACATTATATTGGTTTTAGGTGTACAACATAGTAATTTGATGTTTGTATACATTGTGAAATGATCACCACAATAAGTCTAGTTAACATCCATCACCTCACAGTTAAAAAATTTTATTGTGATGAGAACTTTTAAGATCTACTCTCTCTCTCTCTTTTTTTTAATCCTCTCCTGAGGGTATGTTTTTCATTGATTCTAGAGAGAGAAAAGGGAGGAGAGAGAGAGAGAGAGAAAGGAGAGAGAGAGAGACATCATCAATAATTGCCTCCCATATGTGCCCTGACTGGGGAATGAACCCACAACCTGGGTATATTTCCTGACTGGAAATGAAACCCACGACCCTTTGGTGCAATGACCCTTTGGACAATGCTCTAACCAATGGAGCCACACCAGCCAAGGCAAGATCTACTCTCTTAAAGCTGATGCATTCATATATCATTGACTCTTATCTGTCATTGGTTTTAAATTGCTGGACTAAGGATGAGGCATTAATTCCAGGCAGGCAAAACTGGCTCTAGTGACTAGGGAGTGTCCTCAACCTAGGACATGAAGTGCAAAGGGTGAGGGCAAGTGAGGTGTAGATGCTTGGGGACCATGGGCTTCTTCTGTGCCCAAGGTACCAGCTAACTTTGTGTTCAGTACTGAGCCTCACTTGATGCTGATCTCCTGGCTCCACAGGGCACAAGTACCCTCCTCTATACCCTGATATGAAAGTGGCAGGGAATCCAGATACCATCTGGCCAAGAGAGAAGGCCACTTTGTTGTATATAGTGGGAACAATTGTGTTGATTTTTTTTTTTACTATGGGTGTCTTCTTTAGACTCATGATTACCCAGAAACCAGTGATGTGTTCACTATCTTTAGGGAGATACAAAAGGAAAACATGTGAAAGTTACTGGAGAGGATGGGGGGATATGATAGAGGATACGCTGATTCTTTTTGATGCTGTGTTCCAGCCATTTATTCTGGATGTTGCATCTTTACAAAGTTCTCTCAGGTCTCTTAGCAATTAGCATGTGTCATTAAAATCTTATCTACAATTATACTCTCCAATCTAAATTCTAGGTTTGAATTTGCCTGATCTTTTCTTCCCTGAACATATGAATAGTTCAGAAGCCCATGAAATAGATGAACCCTGTAAAAGATTTGATGCTCTAAATTACACTGAATACTTATTTTACTGAAAGTGTGAAACTATAAGATGAATTCCTGAAAGGTAATGCTACATTACTTTGAAGCTCAAGCTTAGAGGTTGATATGCTGTTACTGTTAAATAGTTTGATCAACACTTTATTGTAGTAACAGAAAATTTGCCCTGAAAAGAGACAAAGAAATAATAGGGCTCAATGACAGGATGAGAAGGTCTGCCTGAAGCCTTTGACACAGACATGGGATACTTTCAGAGAAAACAAGCAGTCCCTACATTTCTTGGACTGTTTTTCTTTTATTGAATCTGAGAATGATAGTGTTTGAATATACAAATCCAAAGTAGCATTCTTTATGGATAATGCTGTATAACTTGAAAATCAATAGTTTAACTGTGCCACTTAAAAAACTGATTTTATTTTTTTCCTATTTATTTTATTATTAAACTTTTTATTTTGCTTACAGATATTTCTCCATTTTCCTCCACTGATACCCCACTCCCCCTCCCTCCTTGTCCTGTCCCCAGCTTTGTTGTCTATGTCCATTGCTCATGCATACATGCATATAAGTTCTGTGGTTTATCTCTCTCCACCACCCTCTCTTCTAAGGATTGTTAAGTCTGTACCCCACATCCACAATTCTGGGACTACCCCATTCCTGAGATTGTTATGATCATTATATTTCACAAATAAGTGAGATTATCTGATACCTGTCTTTCATTGTTTGGCTTGTTTAACTTAGGATAAACTTTCCAGGTCCCTTCATGTCGTCTCGAGGGAAAAGATTTCTTTCTTCTTACAGCTGCATAGAGCTCCATTGTGTATATGTACCACAACTTTTTTATCCATTTGTCTACTTATGGCCATTGGGGCTGTTTCCAGATCTTAGCTATTGTAAATAGTGCTGCTATGAACAGGGGGTACATATATTCTTTGTGATTGCTGTTTTAGGCTTTTTAGGGTATATTCCTAGAAGTGGGATCACTGGGTCAAATGGAAGTTCAATTTTTAATATAAAGAGGTAACACCATATAGTTTTCCATAGTGGTTGCACTAGTCTGCATTCCCATCAGCAGTGTACTAAAGTCCACTTTTCTCCACACCCTCGCCAACATTTCTTGTTTGATGATTTGTAGATGACGGACATTCTAACGGGTGTGAGGTGATACCTAATTGTTGTTTTAATTTGCATCTCTCTGATGATTAGTGATGTTGAACATTTCTTCATATGTTTCTTAGCCATTTGTATGTCGTGTTTGAAGAGGTGTCTATTTTCTATGCCCATTTTTTAATTGGGTTCTTTGTTTTCCTTTTGTTGAGTTCTATGAGCACTCTATATATATTGAAAATATACCCCTTATCTGATGTATCATTGACAGTTATGCTCTCCCATGCAGTGGGTTGCCTTTCCATTTTAATGTATCTTTTTCTGTGCAGAAGGTTTTGAATTTGATGTAGTCCCATGTGTTCATTTTCTCCTTTGTTTCTGTAGCCTTAGGCGATGCATCAGTAAAATTTTGCTGCATATGATGTCTCAAATTTTGTGGCCTATATTTTCTTCCAGAACTTTTATTGATTCATGAGTCACATTTAAGTCTTTTAGTAATTTTGAGTTTATTCTTGTGTATGGTGTAAGTTGATGATCTAGTTTCATTTTTTTGCATGTAGCTTTCCAATTTCCCAACACCATTTATTAAAAAGGCTATCTTTACTCCACTTTATGCTCTTGCCACCTTTGTCAAATATTAATTGAGCATATTGCCTTGGGTCCATTTCTGGGTTCTCTGTTCTGTTCCACTGGTCTATATGCCTGTTCTTGTGGCTGTACCAGGCTGTTTTGAGTATAGTGGCTTTGTAGTATAACCTGAAATCCGGTAATGTGATCCCTACAACTTTGTTCTTCTTTTTCAAGATTGCAGTTGCTATTCAAGGTCTTTTTTGGTTCCACGTGAACGTTTGAAGTATTTGTTTTAGGTCTGTGAAGTATGTCATTGGTATTATGATGGTGATTGCATTGAATCTATGGATTGCTTTGGGTAGTATGGACATTTCAATGATGTTAATCCTTCCAATCCATGAACAAGGTATGTGCTTCCACTTTTTTATATCTTCCACTATTTCTTTATTCAATGACCTGTAGTTTTCTGTGAATAGGTCCTTTATTTTTTTGGTTAATTCCTAGGTATCTTAATTTTTTTTTTTTCTTTATCCTCACCTGAGGACATTTTTCCATTTTTTCGTTCAGATAGAGTGGAAGGGAGAGAGAGGAAGAGAGAGAGAGAGAGAAACATCAACGTGAAGGGACACATCGAGTGGCTGCCACACGCACGACCAACCAGGGCCGGGGACAAACTGTAACCGAGGTACATGCCCTTAGCAGGAACTGAATCCAGGTCTCTCTGTACCCCAGGCCGACGCTCCATCCGCTGAGCCAAACCGGCCAGGGCAGTATCTTAATTTTTTTGCCGTGATGATAAATGGGATTATTTTTTTTGTTTCTCTTTCTGTGAGTTCATCCTTGGTGTATAAGAATGCCATCGATTTCTTGACATTAACTTTGTATCCTACTACTTTGCAAAATTTATTTATTAAGTGTAGTATATTTTTGATGGAGTCTTTGGGGTTTTCTATGTATAATATCATGTCATCTGCAAATAATGAAAGTTTCACTTCCTCTTTTCCCATTTGGATCTTTTTTATTTATTTTTTTGTGTCTGATTGCTATGGCTAAGACTTCCAGCAGTATGTTAAATAAGAGTAGTGAAAGTGGGCATCCTTGTCTGTTTCCTGTTCTTAAGGGAAATGCTTTCGATTTTTGCCCATTGAGTATGATGTTGGCTGTAGGTCTTTCATATATGGACTTTGTTATGTTGAGATATGATCCCTCTATTCCCAGATTGCTGAGTGTTTTTATCAGAAATGGGTGCCTGATTTTGGCAAATGCTTTTTCAGTGTTTATTGATATGATCGTATAATTTTTATCTTTCATTTTGTTTATGTGGTGTATCACATTTATTGATTGCTTTTTGTTTCACTGATCTTTTAAATTGCTTTTTTTTTCTTTTTTGTCTCTATGTCATTTATTTCTGCTCTGATCTTTACTATTTCTTTTCTTCTACTTGCTCTGGGGTTTTCTTTTTGTTTGCTTTCTAGTTCTTTAAGTTGTGATGTTAGATAATCTATTAGAAATTTTACTGGCTTCTTGAGGTAGGCCTGTAGCGCTATGAATTTCCCTCTCAGAATTGCTTACGCTGCATACCATAGATTTTGTGTTATGTGTTCATCTTCATTGGTTTCCAGGAAGTTTTTAATTTCTTCCTCGATCTCCATAGTAACCCATTCATTGTTCAATAACATGCTATTTAGCCTCCATCATTTCAAATGTCCTTGCTTGTTCTTGTTACAATTGATTTCTAGTTGCATGCCATTGTGATCTGAGAAGATGCTTGATATGATTTCAGTCTTCTTGAACTTGTAGAGACTTAGTTTGTGCCCTAATATGTGGTCTATCTTTGAGAATGTCCCATGTTCACTTGAGAAGAATGTGAATTCTGTAGTTATGAGGTGTAATTCTCTGTAGATATCTATTAAATCCATTTGATCAAGCGCTTCATTTAGAGTCTGTTTTTCCTTGTTAAGTTTTTTGTCTAGAAGATCTATCCAGTGATGTCAGCAGGGTATTGAAGTCCCATGCTATGATTGTATTGTTTTTGATTTCTGCTCTGAAGTTCTCCAAAAGATTTTTAATACATGTTGGTGCTCCTATATTGTGTGCATATATGTTTACCAAGGTTATATCTTCCTGTTTGATAGATCCTTTCAATATTATGTAGTGGCCATCATTGTCTCTGTTTATGGCCTTAATTTTTTTTTTTATCCTCACCCGAGGACATTTTTTGTTGTTGTTCAGATAGAGTGGAAGGAAGAGAGAAACATCGACGTGAAAGGGACACATCGAGTGGCTGCCACCCGCACGACCCAATCAGGGCCGGGGACAAACCGCAACTGAGGTACATGCCCTTAGCGGGAACCGAACCTGGGTCTCTCTGAACCGCAGGCCGATGCTCCAACCGCTGAGCCAAACCGGCCAGGGCTATGGCCTTAATTTTGAAATCTACTTTATCAGATATGAATATTGCTACCCCAGCTTTTTTATGCTTTCCATTTGCTTGAAAGATTTTTTTCCATCCCTTCACTTTCAACCTATGTGACTCTTTCGTTGTGAGGTGGGTTTTTTGTAAACAACATATATGTGAGTCATGCTTTCTTATCTAGTCAGCTACTCTGTGTCTTTTTATGGGAGCATTCAAACCATTCACCTTTTTAGATGATAATTGATATGTACTTATTTATTGTCATTTTTGTTTAGTGTGGTCATACTTTTCCTCCTATTTTTTTTCTACTAATTATATCAGTCCTTTTAGCATATTTTGCAGTGCTGATTTGGTGTTCTATATTCCCTTAGCCTTTTTTTTTTTTTTTTTTTGTCTGAAAATCTCTTTATTTGACCTTCTATTTGGAATGATAGCCTTGCTGGATATGGTAGTCTTGAATTGAGATTATTGTTTTTCATGACCTTGATTATTTCATGCCACTCCTTTCTAGCCTCTGGTGTTTCTGTTGGTAAGTCAGCTGAGAGCCTTATGGGATTTCCTTTGTAGGTAACCTGTTGCTTGTCTCTCGCTGCCTTTAGGATTCTCTCTTTGTCTTTAATTTTTGGCATTTTAATTACTATGTGTCTTGGTGTGGGCCTGTTTGGGTTCCTCTTACTTGGGGCTCTCTGGGTTTCTGAACTTGAATGCCTTCTTCCTTCACCAAGTTAGAAAAGTTTTCTGTCACTATTTCTTCAAGTATATTCTCTAACCCTTGCCCATTTTCTTCCTCTTTAGGGAGTCATATGATGTGAATGCTGTATGGTTCCAGCTGTCCCACAGTTCTCTTAAGCTGTCTTCCTGTTTTTTAATTGTTTTTTTCCTTTTGTTTTTCTGATTGGTTGATTTTTTTCTACCCTGTCTTCTGATTTACTGATCCGGTTTTCAGCTTCCTCTACTCTGCTGGTTAGTCCTTCCAATGTATTTTTAATTTCTGCTATGTCATTCTTCATTCCCCCTTGGTTGGTTTTTAATGTTTCTATATCTTTACTCATGGTGCAGATGTCCTTACTCTTGCTGTTGAGCTTCCTCAAAATCATGGTTCTAAACTCTACCTCTCATAATTTGCTTAGCTGCATTGCATTTATCTCATCTTTGATAAAAGTTCTCTTGTTCTTTCATTTGGGATTTGTTTCTTTGTGTCACCATTTTGGCTATCTCAGTCGGTTTTGGAGCCTGCCAAAAATTCCCTGTAGGTGTTGGTGTTCTGCTGTTTGTGGCTCCCTCTACTGCGTTTGGATGAGCCTGGGTGGGCCCACGTTAAACACCACTGTCAAGTCTTACTTTCCTGGGTAGATTCATAAGCCCAGGAAAGGTTCAGTTATCCTCTAGCTTTTTCCTGGTGCCTAGTAGTCTCAGTTACTACCCTTGGAATACAGCCCTGGCGTTCTGCATCAGAGGATTTCCAGAGGGTGGGATAAATGCTGGTTTTCAATGCGCCTCAATTTGCATTTCTTTGCTTCACCTTGGAAAGGCTGACTCTCCCCGGAGAGGGCTGCTGCTTCTCCCCACAGCTCAGGGAAGGAGCACACTGGCCACTGTCCTTTGTGGCTACAACTCAGCAAAAACTCTGAGTCCTCTCCAAATCCCGGGTGTCCCCACAGAGTTCAAGCCCAGTCTGCATTCCCTCTGCAGTAGCCTTCAGGTGAGTGGCTGTGGCTGTGGCTGTTTTAGCGCTCTGTCCTGGCTGTCTGCACTGTGGAGAAAGCTTTGTCTTTATTCCCCAAGGGCACTACTCACCCCTAAGACTGCTGCTTTCCATGGGCTCCCAGCCCAACACCCTTTCATGCCTCTGTAGGTCCTACCAGTGTCCCTGGTTATATGGTCCTGTCCTGCTGCTTTTCTGTTGCTTTTTCTCTGAGGATTTGTCTTTATTTTAGTTGTAATTCCTGTTTGGTCCTTGGAGATCATCTGCATAGCTTCTATTCACTCCGCTTCCTTTTTCACATCATCTAGGCCTATCTTGTGTGCAGGTGGATTGCATAGGCCTTTCTTGTGCTTCAGCATCCTGCAGGTCCTGTGGGTAATTGAATGGCACAGTCTCTATTGGATTGCACCAGCTTCTCTGGTGCCCCTGCACCCTGTAGGTCCCCTGGGCGGGCAGCTGGATCACACCAGTCTCTCTATGGCTCTGTCTTCCTACTGATCATGTGGGCTACTGGATGGCACAGGCCTCTGTGTAGCCCCCAGGTCCTGCAGCTGGCACCTGGGGAGTGCTGCTGCCCCATGGGGCTCAACTCCTGCTCAGTTTTTGTTGTAGTTTTTGGGGATGGGTCTCAGCTACTGCTCTGTGCTTTTGTTGCCTGGGGATGGATGTCTGCTCCCCAGCCTCTGTTGCTGGGGGTATATCTGGACTCTGATGGGGTTGCTACTATGGGGGATGGTGCTGGGCTCCAGCTTGTATGTGGCTTCTGTGACTGGCACCTTGGGAGCTTCACTACTGTGCACCGTATGTGTTGACACAAAGTGTTCACTGGTATGATGGTGCCAGGTGTGCTGGTGGGCTCATGTTGCTGGGCCCTAGCCACTCCCACTGCCTCCTCCCAGGGAAGACTTGAGATATTCCAAAATGGTGGGACCTCACTGTTGGGCAGGGAGAAGTGCCCTGAAGGGCTGCTTACCGGCTTACCACAGTAGCTGGCTGCTCCTGTCTACAGCACAGGAACTTTCTGCTCCATGGCTCTGCACTGCTCGGGTTCAGTCATCTACCTTCACGTCCACCCACATGCTCTCACACATTCACCCTCCCTCCAGTCCTGCCAGCTGCCATCTTTCAAAGCCTGTCCAGGTATTTTTTTATATTTTTTAATATATTTTTATTGGCTTTTTTTAGAGAGAGATAGAAACATTGATGTGAGAGAGAAACATTGATTGGCTGCTTCCTGCACACCCCCTACTGGGGATCAAGCCCGCAACATGGGCATGTGCACTGACTGGAATTGAACCAGGACATCTCAGTTCATGGGACTATGTTCAGTCTACTGAGCCACACCACCCAGGTAAGAACTAATATTTTACAAAATTCAAGTTGTTAATAATGTAGGGCATACTCATCAAGTAAAACACTCTCTAGGACTAAGTTACACAATTATAAATGAGGCATCTTGATGATTCCTTAAGTTCCTCCAGGACATTTAGAAAAAGTTTTTAGTAATTTCCTCAGGGAAAAAAAGTCAATTTTTTGGTCTGAAAATGACACAAGATTCACATAACCAGAAAATAGTTGAGGAATCAGGGGTGAGGAACATCCTGCCCAAGGACCATTGATACCAGCTAACAGCACATGCCTCACCTAATTAGCCTGACCAACATAGCAGGGTAATTTTCAAGTTGATAGTTTTGTATGGCCTGCAAATGATATTATAAATTTCCAAATGGCCCTTGGTAGAAAAAAGGCTCTCCACCCCTCCATGAAAATTATGTTTCTATTTACACTGTGTTCACATCTACGTGTACAATTTTATATAAAATGGATCATATCTTCTGTATTGTCCTATAACTTATTATACAGGATGAGGCAAAAGTAGGTTTACATTTGTTTACATGGAAAAAATATAATAATTAATAAATAATAATACAATAATAAACTTTTGTGTACTCACAACTGTAAACCTACTTTTGCCCCACTCTATATTTACTAAACAATATGTGGTAGAACTTTCAATACCAATGATGATCGATTGTAATCATTTTTTTATAATTTTTAATTGATTTTAGAAAAAAAGAAGGGAGAGGGAGAGAGAGAGAAACCTTAATGTAAGAGACAAACATTGATTGGTTGCCTCCTGCCCACACCCTGACTGGGGATTGAACCCAAAACCTAGGTATGTGCCCCACTGGGAATCAAATAGAAGGCCATTTGGTTAATAGGATGATGGCTCAACCAACTGAGCCACACTAGCACAGGCTCAATTGACATCTTTTATTTTTTAATTCATTTTAAACACCACTGTCAAGTCTTACTTTCCTGGTTAGAGTTGCTAGCCCAGGAATGGTTCAGTGATCCTCTAGCTTTTTGCCTGGAGGCTATCAGTAGTGGTTATTTGAAGAGCCTTGGATTCTCAGTCTAATGGAAAACTCCCTCAGGTGCTCAGCATAAGGAGATTTCCTGAGGGTGGGGCAGATGCTGGTTGTTAATGGGCCTCAATTTGCATTTCAATGGCACACCTGGGTGGGGCTGAATCTCCAAGGAAGGGGCCTCTGCCTCTCCCCAGAGTCCTGGGAAGGAGTAAGATGGCCACTGTCTTGTGTGACTGCGACTCAACAAAAGCTCTGAGTGCCCGCCAAGTCCCGAGTGTCCCCACACAGTTCCAGTCCAGTCCACCCACCCTCTCCTGGAGCCCAAGGTGAGTGGTTGTGGCTATTTTAGTGTCTGTCCCAGCTTCTTGGCTGTGGAGCCGCTTGGGAGTTTAACCCGAGGGTGCTGCTCACAGCTAAGGCCACTGCTGTCTGTGGGCTCCTGCCCCCCCTCTCGCGCCTCCTCAATCCTACCAGGATTGAGTCAGTGTCCCTGGTTATATGATCCTTGCAAGCTGCTTTTCTGTTGCTTTTTCCTGACGATTTGTCTGTATTTTAGTTGTAATTCCAGTTTGGTCCTGGGAGACAGTCTGCGTAGCTTCCATTCACTCCACCGTCATTTTGGAATTCAGTTTTTCTTTTTTCAGTGTTTCACTGGTAAGCCACAATTATGGGATCTAATGACAGCCTATATCAAGGCAGTGTATTCTTTGTGGAAATTCATTTGCTTACAGACTTACCCTTCAAACCACCTTCGGTTACATTTACAATAAGAATTTATTATCCAAATATTAAAAGTAGTGGCAGCATTTGTCTCAGTATTATAAAATCACAGTGGTCTCCTGCTTTAACTACTTATAAAGTTATTTTATCCATTTGTTCACTGTGATACAAACCCAGATGACTCCTTAATGCCAGATATTGCACAGATCTATAAAACAAACAGAGATAAGTACAACAGAATATCTTAGGAATGGACTCAGAAGTATGCCATGTGGTGCTACCTTAAAGTCAGAATAACCTACATTATAGCTGGAATAAACTTTAAGTTACTGTTCCTTTTTTAAAAAATTTTTCTTATCCAGCTGCTCCTCTATCAGAAATTATCTTGTATTGTTTGTTTTTTTGTTTGTTTACTCCTCTCCATTTATTCACATGCTCATCTGAGAAGACTTAAGTTCTTCTAGCTTTAGACAATAACTGCTTTTAGAAACTGTAAAGTAGTTACAAGGGAACAGTTGCCCAAGATTTAGAATTAAAAAAAAAAAAAAAAAAAAAGCATGTGTATTATGTGACCTATTTCTTCACTCTAACTTGGTTATGAGACTAAAACCATTCATCACTGCTCTAACATGCTGAAGAAATCATCTGGTGGTGGGGAAGGGGGAAATGTATGCTCAGTTTTCACATCAAAGCAAACAGCATTATTCAAGCAGCATCCATTCTTATTTAAGCCTCCCACCATTACAGATCTGAGGTTACATGATATATTTTATGCTCATAACTGATGTGGCTGGAGAATCAGTATTGAATTTATAACATCATCAGAACAGAAAATGTGATGCATTTTATGCATGTCAATAAAGCAATGACCTGTTCTTGTTCTACAGAGAATGTAAATTGGAAGTTAAACACACTTTGCATTCCAAACTAGGGTCTCAAACATGTTGTAATTTTCATTTAAATTTTTAGGAGCCTTGGAGGTATTAGTTAATCTATCTTCCAATACACTGTTTAATATAGCACTGAATAAATGATGCAAGTTGTCAATGGGTGAGTGATCAACTAATAGCTCTGCTAGAAATTGATTTATTTTTCTTCAATAAAGTTGTATAAACAAACAAACAAACAAAAAGAATCAAGGAGTCTGGGAAATGACATAGGGGACCAATTCACAGCTAATATAATGAGCTAGTTCCCTCAAAATTTAGAGCTAAAATTTTTGCCTAGTAAACAAGAAGTTTTGTAACTGTAATTATAAACTTGGTACCAATCTAGGCTTTGCCGCTTACTAATATAACCTATGACCAAGTTACAGAAAAGTAATAAAAATTAATATTTCTTGAGCTCTGAATTCATACCAAGCACTCACATACATAACCCTTAAACTTTATAAGAACCTTGGAGAGAGAGAAAAGAACCTTGGAGGGAATGCATTACTATACCCCTCAATTATCAAGTGTTATCAAAGGTAAGACATCATCAATTTAACATCAGCTTTTTAGGGTGAACTAATACTTTACAAAACACAGCAATCATAAGACACATCTCAATTTTAAAAAACAAAGTAAGAAGTAAAGATAAAGGGCCCCTTAGAACACAGAAATGTGGAGTGGTATCCCATTTTACTTGTGAGAATACTGAGGATTAGCAAGATTATGTCACTTATTTGTCCAAACTCACACAACTTATTTCTGAACATGGAGCCAGAAACCTTATCCAAGTCTGTTTGATTTCCACTCACTATGCCATACTTCCACTACCACAGTTCCTTGCTTTCCTTGTGTATAAAATGGGGATGGGTGGCAATAGGTACCTCCCAAGATCATCATGAGAATCAAATGGTATTTATGATAGCAACTAACAACAAAATAACCATAAATATATATCAAGTAGTAAAGAAGAAACTAAGAGGGTGGGGATTGACTAAATAAGAACCAGGCAGACTCTAAATTAAGGCAGCATATGGTGGGCAGGGCTTCTATTAAATATCCTTCTGGGGTAGAGGTCAGTCCCATGACATAAAACATTGATATTATAATTTGAGTTTCCACTGGTTGAGCTGTAGGTGTTAGGTACCATATTAAGGTTTCTCAAATAGCCCAGGACTTCCCTTGCCCAGACTCACACAAATACAACAATGATTTTTTTCTGTTACTTGAAAAGGATCTATATCTTTATTAAAATGTTTAGATATAGCTAAATGTAGCATCAAACAAGAAAGACAAAGTCTGAACCAAAGGTGGTGTATATTTTGAATAAATTATGTGCTATTTCTCTATTCCTTTACTGCTTTCATTCCTAATTCCTTTCTTGTTTTATTTTCATGCTCCACTTTAAAGAAGAAATGCTCACCTGCTAAATTCTATGTCAAAAGTCTCCCCTTAATACAAGATAAGGCCACTCGACTCGATCTTATTATTTGTTTTGATTACTTTTCTTCCCAACCTTCTCCTAACTTGCTTTTATTATTATTATTATTATTTTATTTTTTATTTTTTCCTCACCCGAGGACATTTTTCCATTTTTTGTTCAGGTAGAGTGGGAGGGAGAGAGAGGAACAGAGAGAGAGAGAAACATCGATGTGAAAGGAACACATCGAGTGGCTGCCACCCGCACGACCGACCAGGGCCGGGGACGAACTGCAACCGAGGTACGTGCCCTTAGCGGGAACTGAACCCGGGTCTCTCAGGACCGCAGGCCGAGGCTCTAACCGCTGAGCCAAACCAGCCAGGGCGCTTTTATTATTATTTTTAATGCCATTTTCTTTTGGTCCCTTTAAAGTGTCTGTTCTGCTTTTAAAATCAAAGGCAGAGAGTAAATATTTATTTCCATTAGAAAAGCTGTGCATTGCAGATTACCAACCACATACCACTCTTGTCTTTCAATACTCTGCTTATTCTCTGGTATGATGAAATTCCTAGGGCTTTAATTAATTAATTAATTAATTAATTTTTGTTACAGATGTTTCTCCTTTTTCCTCTCTAGGGCTTTCTTATGGTGAGTGTCTGTATTAGTTTCCTAGGGCTACCATAACAAATGATCACAAACTGGGTGACTTGCAACAATAGAAATGTATTCTTTCACAGTTCTGGAGGCCAGAAGTCTGAAATCAAGGTGTCAGGAAGGCTATGTTCCATCTGAAGGTTCTAGGGAAGACTTCTGCCTTGCTTCTTCCAGCTTCTGGGGGCTGCCAGCAATTCTTGGCTTGTAGATGCATCCCTCCAATCTCTGTCTTCATTATTGCATGGATTTTTCCTACATTTTTTTCTTTGTGTTTCTCTTCTTCTAATAAGGGTGTTTATCTTTGGATTTAGGGCCCACCCAGTTAATCCAGGATGATCTCATTTCAAGAGTCATAATTATATCTAGAAAGATCCTTTTTCCAAATAAATCATAGTCACAGGTACTGGGGGCTAGGACTGAGACACATTTTGGGGGAGCCACTATTCAACCCACTAAATCATACAACTCAAAGAGGAATCACTTTTAATCTAATAACTCCTTAAATCTTATTGGTCCCCCGCTTTCTTTTTTACTTCTCTGTATTTTTTTAGTATACATTTCCTATATAATGGAATAAAGGAATCCCTTAGTTTGTGATATTTGAACATCACTTAGGACTTTGCAAAGTTTCTTTCCATTTATATGTCCTTAGATGCTCCCACTGACACTATGCAACAGGGCGGATAAATATTATCACTTTAGAGATACAGAATATGAGTCTCAAAGACTTTTCCAGAATCTCTTGTCACTACAAGTTGGGGCTTCCTGAATCTTCACCTTTTTATTACACATTGGATAACAAAAGGTGATTTTAGTTTCATTTTCAATACATACGGAACATGATAATCTTAAGTATTAATCTTTTTTGTTGTTGTTAATCCTCACCCAAGGAGATGTTTGCCAGAGAGAGAAAGAGAAACATCGATGTGAGAAAGACACATCAATGGTTGCCTCCCCCACCTGATTGTAGCCAGGAATTAAACCCATGACCCTTCAATATGCGGGTCAACACTCAAACTACTGAGCCAAACCAGCCAGGGCTTGAGTATTAATCTTCGTAGAAGTGAGAAATCCCACCAGCATTTAATTTTAAGATTTAATTAACTCATTCAATGCAATGGCCTCTAACATATTTGGAAACTATTTATTTGTTTTCATCTGGTCAAAACATAACATTTGACCTCTAATAATGATAGTCTGTGAGTGGTTTTCATTAATATTTTTTCACTTTATGAAACTGAGGATGTCTTAATTCTTTCAGGCTGTTATAAAAAATATGGTAGGATCATGCAACTAAATACACTCAGTCTAGTAGAACTTCCCAACAAGAGCCCACTAAGGGCCACTTTGCAACATGCACAAAAGATGTGTTTTTCCCTTTTAGAAGGACTGTGAGTGATGGAAAGCTGGTACACAGGCAGAAAGTAATGGCTATTATCTTTCCATGAACTTTAGAGAAAACAATATACAATTGTCATGAATAGTGTAACCTTTACACTGCTCTGAAATACAACATCCTTTCCAAGTGGACATACCCTTGATGGTGTTGATTCTGTTTTGCCTCTGCTTCTAATAATAAAAGAGAAGTGGGAGTTTTCTGGTGGCAAGCAGTCAAACCATTCATCTAAAGATTTAGTATGTGTTTACTTTGAATTATATGTTACTCCCATTTAATCATTTATGTTGACTTTAAAGAAGCAAACAGTACCTATATAAAATGTAAAATTTATCATGCACTACATTCAGAGATTGCTTCAGAAGTCTCCCATTTCAAAGAAAACAGTGATTTGTCTAACCTCAATCTAATCCAATATGTATGAACAGAAGATCACAGAGCTGAATATGAAATAAACAGCATCTTATGAGTCCTTTGAAAGGTACATAATTTATAAGGGGGAGCATTCTTCAATAAGTATGATATAATGTACATCTCCATGTGTTATGTATTCTATGGGCCTCTCTTGCTTCCCTCTCTCTCTCCGTCCATCTGTAAGCCAAGAGGCCCTACAGACACATTGCTGTGCTTCATTTCAGCAGGTTACCCATGCATGATGCCATATCCTATGGACCTTTAAGAATAACCTCCTAGGTATTGGATGGCAGTGGGCAGGACCATAGGGAGGGAGAGTGTGTGACAGAGTGAGCTAGTGTATGAGAGAGTATGAGTGAATGTGAAGGTGAACGACAAAACTTGAGCAGTGCAGAGACAAGGAGCAGAAGGTTCCTATGCTGTGGATGGGAGCAGCCAACTACCATGGTAAGCTAATCTTCAGGGAACTTCTCCCTGCACTGTGGGGAGGTCTCACCATTTCAGAAGATCCTGGGTCTTCCCTGGAAGGAGGCAGTAAGAGTGTCTAAGGCCCAGCAACCAGAACCCACCAGTACACCTGGCACCATCGGATCAGTGGACACTGTCAACACAGACCAGTGCACAGTAGTGAAGCTCCCAAGGTGTCGGTAATGATAGCCATGGACAGCCGGGGGCCCAGCACCATCCCCCATAGTAGCAGCCCCATCAGAACTGAGATATACTCCCAGCAACAGAGGTTGGGGAGCAGACATTCATCCCCAGGCAACAGAAGCACAGACCAGGAGTTGAGACCCATCCCCAAAAACTACAACAAGAGCTGAGCAGGAGTTGAGCCCCATGGGGCAGCAGCACTCCCCAGCTGCCAGCAGCTGGACCTGGGGCTCCAATGAGGCCTGTGCAGTCCAGCAGTTCACAAGAGCAGTGGGAAGCCAGACCCCAGAGAAACTGGTGCAATTCAGCTGCACACCCCCGGAAACTGAAGTGTGCAGGGGCACCAGAGAGGTCTGTGAGACCCAGCAGGGACTGTGCAATCCAGTTACATGTGGGACCTGCAGGGTGCTGAAGCACCAGAGATTCTGCAATCCAGCAGGGAATGCATAATCTAGTTACTTGTGGGGACCGTGGGGTGCTGAAGCATGAGAGAAACCTGTGCAACCCAAACTGGGAATGTGCCATCTAGTTGCCCATGGGACCTGCGGGGTGCTGAAGCACCAGAAAGGCCTGTGTGACCCAGCAGCCCATAACATAGGCATAGAGCTAGGTCCCCAGAGGGACTGTGCAATCCAGTTACCCGTGGGACCAGCAGAGTATGGGGGCAACAAAGAGGCCTGTGCGACCCAGTTGCACACAAGATAGGCATAGTGAATGTGAAAATGGAGGCAGAGTGAATAGAAGCTACACAGATGATCTGCCAGGACCAAACAGAAATTACAACTAAAATAAAGACAAATCCTTGGGAAGAAAAGCAGCAGGACAGGACCATATATCCAGGGAAACTGGTAGGATCTGTGGAGGCACAAGAGGATGGCAGGCTGGGAGCCCATGGACAGCAGCAGTCTTAGCTGTGGGCAGTGCCTTTGGGGAATAAAGACAAAGCCCACTCCACAGCACAGAGAGCCAGACAGAGCACTAAAATAGCCACAGCCACTCACTTGGGGGCGACGACAGAAGGAAGGCAGACTGGGCTAGAACTCTGTGGGGACAACTGGGATTTGGGATTTGGAAGGCACTCAGAGTTTTTGCTGAGTTGTGGTCACAAAAGATGACGGCCAGTGTGCTCCTTCCCAGAGTTGTGGAGAAAAACAGCAGCCCTCCCCTCAGAGATTCAACCTTTCCCAGGTGAGGCAAAGAAATGCAAATTGAGGCTCATTAACAACCAGCATCTACCCCACCCTCTGGAAATCCTCTTATGCAGAACACCAGGGATACATGCCAAGGCGCCGAGTAACTGAGACTACTAGCCACCAGGAAAAAGCTAAAGGATAGCTGAACCTTTCCTGGGCTTGCAAATCTACCCAGGAAAGTAAGATTTGACAGTGGTGTTTAATGTGGGCCCACCCAGACTCATCGAAACCCAGGAGAGGGAGCCACAAACAGCAGAACACCAACACCCACAGGGACAATTTGGCAGGTTCCAAAGCCCACTGTAATAGCCAAAATGGTGAAACACAGAAACAAAAGCCAAATGAAAGAACAAGAGACCTCTACCAAAGATGAGATAAATGAGGTGCAGTTAAGCAAGTTAACAGAACTAGAATACAGAGCCATGATCTTGAGGAAGTTCAACTGCATGAGTAAGGACATCAGCACCATGAATAAAGATATAGAAACAATGAAAACCAACAAACTGGAAATAAGGAATGACATAGCAGAAATTAAGAACACATTGGAAAGACGAACCAGCAGAGTAGAGGAAGCTGAGGACCAGATCAGGGAATTAGAAGACAGGGTAGAAAAACATAAATCAACAAATCAGAAAACCAAAAAAGAAAAGAAAAAATGGCGGCGGAGTGAATGGAAGCTACACAGACCATCTCCCAGGACCAAACTAGAATTACAGCAAAAATAAAGACAAATCATAAGGAAGGGGCAAACAAAAGGCAGCTTGGAGGACCACATAACCAGGGACACTGACTCAGTCCTGGTAGGCTTGCAAGGATGCGAGAGGGGCCCAGGAGCCCACGGTCTGCAGCGGCCTGGGCTGGGACCTGCTGCGGCCATGGCTGGGGTCAGCAGCCTCGGCTAAAAGCTGCGCCCTCGACTGGGTCCTGTGGCCTCGGCTGGGACCAGCAGCCGCCTTGGCTGGGTCCTGCGACCTTGGCTGGGTGCTATGCTCTCGGCTGGGACCAGCAGACGTGGCTGGAAGCTACGACCTTGACTGGGTCTAGTGGCCTCGGCTGGGACCAGTGGCCACCTTGGCTGAGTCCTGCGACCTCGACTGGGTGCTACACCCTCGGCTGGGACCAGTGGCCTTGGTTGGAAGCTGCACACTCGGCTGGGTGCTGTGGCCTCGGATGGGACCAGCAGCTGCCTTGCCTGGGACCTGCGGCCACCTCAGCTGGATGCTAGGCCTTTGGCTGGGACCAGCGGCCTCAGCTGGAAGCTGCGCCCTTGGCTGAGTCCTGGAACCTAGAGTGGGTGCTACGCCCTTGGCTGGGAGCTACCACAACCTCGACTGCCCTTAGCTGGAAGCAAGGCCCTGGGGTTAAAGTCCCAGGCGACTCCATGGAGCACAGCTCGAACAGAGGCTAAAATGGCAGCAGCCACTGACCTTGGGCTCTGGCAGAGGGAGTGCAGACTGGACTGGAACCGTGTGGGGACACTCAAGATTTAGAGGGTGCTCAGAGCTTTTGCTGAGTGCAGCCACGCAGGACTGTGGTCATCTTACTCCTTCCAGGATCCTGGGGAGAAGCAGCGGCCCCTCCCTCAAGATTAAACCCCACCCGTGCCCATTGAAATGCTAATTGAGGCCCATTAACAACCAGCATCTGACCCACTCTCTGGAAATCTTCTTACACTGAGCACCTGAGGGAGTTTTTAAGTAATCTCAGAAAACAAGGTTCTTCAGGTAACTACTAAAGATAGCCTCCAGGCAAAAAAAGCTAGAGGATAACTATTATTCCCTGGGCTAGCAACTTTAACCAAGAAAGTTAAGACTTGACAGTGCTGTTTAAAGTGGGTCCGTCCTGCCTCATCCAAACCCAGGAGAGGGAGCCACAAACAGCAAAACACCAACACCCACAGGGAAAATTTGGTAGGCTCCAAAGCCACAAAGATAGCCAAATTGGGGAAACACAGAAACAAAAGCCAAATGAAAGAACAAGAGACCTCTACCGAATATGAGATAAATGAGGTGCAGTTAAGCAAGTTAACAGAACTAGAATTCAGAGCCATTATCTTTAGGAAGCTCAACAGCATGTGTAAGGACATGAGCATCATGAGTAAAGACATAAAAATGTTGAAAATCAACCAGATGGAAATTAAAAACCACCAAGAAGAAATGAAGAATGACATATAAGAAATAAAAAACACATTGGAAAGTCTAAATAGCAGAGTAGAGGAAGCTGAGGACCGGATCAGTGAATTAAAAGATAGGATAGAAAAAATCAATCAATCAGAAAACCAAAAGGAAAAAATGATTAAAAACAGGAAAACAGCTATAGAGAACTGTGGGACACCTGGAAAAGTAATAACATTTACATCATAGGCGTCCCCTATGAAGAAGAAAATGAGCAAGGGTTAGAGAATATATTTGAAGAAATAGTGACCGAAAACTTCCCTAATTTGGTGAAGGAAGAAGGTATTAAAGTTCAAATGAGCCCCAAGTAAGAAGAACCCAAACAGGCCCACACCAAGACACATAGTAATCAAACTGCCAAAAATTAAAGACAAAGAGAGAATCCTAAAAGCAGCAAGAGAGAAGCAACAGGTTACCTACAAAGTAAACTCCATAAGGCTCTCAGCTGACTGCTCAACAGAAACACTACAGCCCAGAAGGGAATGGCATGAGGTAATCAAGGTCATAAAAAACAAGGATCTGAATCCAAGACTACTCTACCCAGCAAGACTATCATTCAAAATAGAAGGTCAAATAAAGAGATTCTCAGACTAAAAAAAAAACTGAGGGAATATATTAGCACCAAACCAACACTGCAAGAAATGTTAAAAGGACTGCTATAATTAGCACGAGAAATAGGACGAAAAATATAACCACACTAAATAAAAATGGCAATTAAAAAGTACATATCAATAATCAACTTAAATGTAAATGGATTCAATGCTCCCATAAAAAGACACAGAGTAGCTGATTGGGTAAGAAAGCATAACTCATCTATTTGTTGTTTACAAGAGATTACCTCACAACAAAAGACTCACATAGGTTGAAAGTGAAGGGATGGAAAAAAATCTTCCAAGGAAAGAGAAAGGAGAAAAAAGCTGGGGTAGCAATACTCATATCTGATAAAGTAGATTTCAAAATGAAGGTCATAACTGCAGACAACGAATGCCTGTATATCATATTAAAAGGATCCATCGAACAAGAAGATATAACCTTGGTAAATATACACGCACCCAATATAGAAGCAACAAAATATATTAATAATCTTCTGAAGGACTTCAAAATAGAAAATGACGGCAATACAATCATATCAGGGGACTTCAACGCCCCACTGACATTACTGCATAGATTATCTAGACAAAAAATTAACAAGAAAACAGAGACTCTATATGAAGTAGTATATCAAATTGATTTAATATATATCTACAAAGAATTATACCCTAAAACTGCAGAATTCACATTTTTCTCAAGTGCACATGAGACATTCTCAAAGATAGAGCACATGCTAGGGCACCAACTAAGTCTAAACAAGTTCAAGAAGATTGAAATCATGTCAAGCATCTGCTCAGACTACCAGGGCATGAAAGTAGAAGTCAATTGCAAAAAGGACATGCAAAGACATTGGAACACATGGAAGCTACATAGCATGTTATTGAACAATGAATGGATTACCATGCAGATCAAGGGAGAAGTTAAAAATTCCTGGAAACCAATGAAAATGAACACACAACAACACAAAATCTATGGGATACAGTGAAAGCAGTTCTGACAGGAAAGTTTATAGCATTACAGGCTCACCTCAAGAAACAAGAAACATTTCTAATTGACTACCGAAATACACAACTTAAAGAACTAGAAAGCAAACAAAAAGAAAACCCCGGAACAAGGAGAATGAAGGAAATATAAAGATCAGAGCAGAAATAAATGACAAGGAGACCAAAAGAACAATTTAAAGGATCAATGAAACAAATAGCTGGTTTTTTGAAAAGATAAACAAGATTGATGGACCCTTAGCTAGCCTCACCAAGAAACAAAGAGAGAGAACCCAAATACACAAAATCAGAAATGAAAGAGGAGAGATAACAACTGACTCCACAGAAATACAAAAGATCGTTAACAACTACTATGAATAATTATATGGCAACAAATTCGACAATCTAAGCAAAATGGACAAATTTATAGAAACACATAGTCTCCCAAAACTGGATCAGGAAGAGATAGAAAACTTGAACAGACCAATAACAACAGAAGAAATTGAAGATGTAATCAAGACACTTCCAGCAAACAAAAGCCCAGGCCCGGATGGCTTCACAGGGGGGTTTTACCGAACTTTCAAAGAAGAACTAATACCCATTCTCCTCAAACTATTTCAAAGAATTCAAGAAGAAGGAAGACTTCCAAACTCGTTTTATGAAGCCAGCATAATTCTAATTCCAAAACCAGAAAAAGACACAACAAAGAAAAAAAAAACTACAGGCCAATTTCCCTGATGAACATAGATGCCAAAATCCTGAACAACATACTAGCAAATCGGATCCAGCAATACACCAAAAAAATTATCCACCATGACCAAGTGGGATTCATCCCAGGGATGCAAGGCTGGTACAATATTCGCAAATCAATAAATGTGATACACCACACAAATAAAATGAAGAATAAAAACCACATGATAATATCAATAGATGCTGAAAAAGCCTTCGACAAAATCCAGCATCGATTTCTAATAAAAACGCTCAGCAGTGTGGGAATAGAGGGATCATATCTAGACATAATAAAGCCCATATATGAAAGACCTACAGCCAACATCATACTCAATGGGCAAAAACTAAAAGCATTTCCCTTAAAAACAGGAACAAGGCAAGGATGCCCACTTTCACCACTCCTATTTAACATAGTACTGGAAGTCTTAGCCACAGCAATCAGACAGAAAGAAAAAATAAAAGGGATCCAAATTGGAAAGGAGAAAGTGAAATTATCATTATTTGCAGATGACATGATACTGTACATAGAAAACCCCAAATACTCCATCAAAAGTTTACTACACTTAATAAATGAATTTGGCAAAGTAGCAGGATACAAAATTAACGTCAAGAAATCGATGGCATTCTTATACACCAATTATGAACTCACAGACAGAGAAATTAAGAAAACAATCCCATTTACCATTGCGGCAAAAAAAATTAAGATACCTAGGAATAAAATTAACCAAAGAAATAAAGGACCTATTCGCAGAAAACTACAGGTCATTGAAAAACGAAATAGAGGAAGATGTAAAAAAGTGGAAGCACATATCCTGTTCATGGATTGGGAGAATTAACATCATTAAAATGTCCATATGACCCAAAGCAATCTATAGATTCAACGCAATCCCCATGAAAATACCAACAGCATACGTCACAGAATTAGAACAAGTACTTCAAAAGTTCATATGGAACCAAAAAAGGTCTCGAATAGCCAAGGCAATCTTGAAAAGGAAGAACAAAGTTGGAGGGATCACAATCCCAGATTTCAGGTTATACTACAAAGCCACTATAATCAAAAAAGCCTGGTATTGGCACAAGAACAGGTATATAGACCAGTGGAACAGAACAGAGAACCCAGAAATGGACTCAAGGCAATATGCTCAATTAATATTTGACAAAGGTGGCAAGAGCATACAGTGGAGTGAAGACAGCCTCTTTAATAAATGGTGCTGGGAAAATTGGACAGCTACTTGCAGAAAAATGAAACTAGACCATCAACTTACACCCTACACAAGAATAAACTCAGAATGGATAAAAGACTTTAATGTAACTCATGAATCCATAAAAATCTTAGAAGAAACTGTAGGCAACAAAATTTAAGACATCATACGCAGCAGAATTTTTACTGACACATCACCTAAGGCAACCGAAACAAAGGAGAAAATGAACACATGGGACTACATCAAACTCAAAAGCTTCTGCACAGCAAAAGATACAATCATCAAAACGGAAAGGCTACCCACTGTATGGGAGAGCATAATTGCCAATGATATATCAGATACGGGGTTAATTTCCAATACATATAGAGTGCTCATACAACTCCACAAAAGGAATACAAAGAATCCAATTAAAAAATGGGCAGAGGAACTAAATAGACACCTCTCCAAACAGAACATACGAATGGCTAAGAAACATATGAAGAAATGCTCATCTACACTAATCATCAGAGAGATGCAAATTAAAACAACAATGAGGTGTCACCTCACACCTGTCATAATGGCCACCATCAACAAATCATCAAATAACAAGTGTTGTCAAGGATGTGGAGAAAAGGGGACTCTAGTGCACTGCTGGTGGGAATGCAGACTGGTGCTGCCACTATGGAAAACAATATGGTGTTACCTCAAAAAATTTAAAATTGAACTTCCATTTGACCCAGTGATCCCACTTCTAGGAATATACCCTAAGAAGCCTAAAACACCAATCAGAAAGAATATATGTACCCCATGTTCGTAGCAGCACTATTTACAATCGCTAAGATCTGGAAACAGCCCAAGTGTCCATCAGTAGACGAATGGATCAAAAAGCTGTGGTACACATACACAATGGAATACTATGCAGCTGTAACAAAGAAATATCTCTTATCCTTTGAGACTACATGGAGGGACCTGGAAAGTATCATTCTAAGTGAAACAAGCTAAACAGAGAAAGACAAGTTTCATATGATCTCACTTATTTGTGGAATATAATGAACATAACAGTCTGAGGAATGGGGTAGTCCCAGAGACACTGATGCGGGGTACAGACTGACACTCCCCTAAAGAGGAGGGTGTTGGGGGAGATATAAACCACAGAACTTATATGCATGTATGCATGAACAGTGGACATGGACAAAAATCTGGGGAAAGGGCAGGGAGGGAGGTGGAGGGGGGAATCAGTGGGGGGAAAAGGAGAAACATTTGTAACAAAAATTAATTAATAAAAAAAAATCTGAAAAAAAAACAACAAATAAAATGGAAAAACAAAAACAAAAAATGGGCAGAGGAACTAAATAGACACCTCTCTAAACAGGACATACAAATGGCCAAGGGACATAAGAAGAAATGCTCTACATCACTAATCATCAGAGAGATGCAAATTAAAACAACAATGATTTATCACCTCACACCTGTCAGAATGGCCACCATCAACAAATCATCAAACAGCAAGTGTTGGTGAGGGTGTGGAGAAAAGGGGACTCTAGTACACTGCTGTTGGGAATGCAGACTAGTGCAGCCACTATGAAAAACAATATGGTGTTACCTCAAAAAATTAAACATTGAACTGCCATTTGACCCAGTGATCCCACTTCTAGGAATATACCCTAAGAAGCCTCAAACCGATCAGAAAGAATATATGTACCCCCATGTTTATAGCAGCACTATTTACAATAGCTAAGATCTGGAAACAGCCCAAATGTCGATCAGTAGAGGAATGGATAAAAAATCTTTGGTACATATACACAACCGAGTATTAAAAAAAGATCTCTTTTTAAAAATTTTTTATTTATCAATTTGTTTTTTTCACAGATATTTATCATTTTTCCCCCATTGTCACCCTCCTCCCCTCTACCCCCCGCCTCATCTCCAGCTTTGTTGTCTATGTTCATTTTTTCATGCATACATGGATGTAAGTTCTGTGGTTATCTCTTCCCCCACAAATCACCCCCCCCTCCTCTGAGGCTTGTCAGTCTGAACCCCACCTCCATGTCTCTGGGTTAATTTTGTTCAGCAGTTTGTTTAGTTCATTATATTCCATAAATAAGTGAGATCATGTGGTATTTGTCTGTCTCTGCTTGGCCTGTTTCGCTTAGCATAATATTCTCCAGGTCCTTCCATGCCATCTCAAAGGATAAGAGATCTTTCTTTCTTATAGCTGCATAGTATTCCATTGTGTACATGAACCACAGCTTTTTAATCCACTCATCTGCTGATGGACACTTGGGTGTTTCCAGATCTTAGCTATTGTAAATAGTGCTGCTATGAACATAGGGGTACATAGAGAAAAAGATCTTTTATCCTTTGAGACAACATGGAGGGGCTTGGAAAGTATTATCCTAAGGGAAACAAGCCAAGCAGAGAGAGACAAATATCACATGATCTCACTTATTTGTGGAATATAATGAACATAATAGTCTGAAGAACAGGGTAGTCTCAGAGACGTGGTAGTAGGGTACAGACTGACCATCCCCAGAAGAGGGGGTGGGGTTGGGAGAGATAAACCACAGAACTTATATGCATGTACACATAATCAATGGACATGGACAACAAAGCTGGGGACAGGGTAGGAGGGTGTCAATGGGGGGAAAAGGAGAAATATCTGTAACAAAACTAAATAAATTAATACACAAATAAATAAATAAATACAAAGATAATTTTTTTAAAAAATTTTCTTTGCCACCCTGGCCCGGTTGCTCAGTTGGTTGCATCATCCCATACACCAAAAATGTTGCGGATTCGATCCCCAGTAAGGGCAAGTATGGGAAGCAGTCTATGATGTTTCACATATCGATGATTCTCTCTCTCTCTCTCTCTCTCTCTCTCCCCCCACCCTTTTGTCTCTCTCTAAAATCAATTAAAATATATTCTTGGACAAGGATAAAAAAAATTTATCTCCCCCAATTTATCATACTCCTCACCCCGGCCAAAGCAGACAATTTGCCATTCCTTTAGCATGCTTTCAACACTCTTCTTTTCTGCTTCTGCTGTTCTATGTGGCTAGAAGGCCCTTTGCCCACACATCTACCTGTCATACACTTGTGGCAGACTATACATTCTCTTCCATAGTGTAACTTTGATCTTCCTCCCATTGAGAGGTGGGGCTTGTACCCCTTCCCTGGCTGCTCATAGTGATTCTCTCTTTACCAGTAGAATGTGGCGAAAATGATGCTGCATGACTTCCAAGGCTAGGTCAGAAAAGTACACACAACTTCTACCTTAGACCAAAATTCTATAGAGGCCGTTGTTAGTACTCTAGTCAGCAATCCAGTTGAGCTCCCAGCTGAGTTCTCACTGAAGGCCAGCATCACTGCCATCTCTGTGAGTGCACCATCTTGGATATCCAGGCATTTGCGTTTTCAGGTAATTGCAGCCCCAGTAACATCTGATCAAAATGACAAAAAAAGACCTCAAGAAAAAAACAGCTCAGCTGAGACCTTCTTAAATTCCTGAACATAATATTTTTAGCAAACTAAAATGATTGTTTAATGCCACTAAATTTGGAGGTAAATTGTTATACAACCATAGTAACCATGATAGTCCTACAATCATCCAGTGCCTTCATTAAATGACGATTTCATAGGAGGCCTCCTTAGTGGAATTTAATTTCTATCTTCCCAAAACTCCCATAATTATTAGCTTCTCAGTTGGCCTTTGCTGATAGTTGTTTGTGTGCTTGCCTGTTGTCTATAATCAATACATCTTGAGAGAAGGAATAATGGAATATTAATATTTATTAATCTTTATATTCCATAACCACTAACCCAGTGCCTAGTACTAAGTAGATAATAAATTTTTGTTGCCATGAACTAAATTGAAGAGATAAAGAATATCTTATTCTCCACCAACAGAAGACCTATTGGAACTACAGTGTTTTGCTACACTCCAGACCCAAACAAAAGGGTAAAACTTGCCAATAAAAGAGTAAAAAGTTTCATTAAATAGAAAAGACAGTATAGTGTATATCATTGAAGAAAATGGGTTCTGCTATCCTGGATAGGAATATCAGCTCTACCACTTACTAGCTACATGATCTTGATAAGCTACTTCTGATCTCAGAACTTCAGTTACTCCCTTCTATAAAATGAATCAATAGTGCTCACCTCCTAGAGTTGTCCTGAGGAGAAAATGAGAATCGCTATAAAGCACTTAATTTGAAGCTTCAATAACAAGCATTCAAAAAATGGTAGCTATTCATATGATAGGTAGTGAGATACATTAAAATTCCTGGGACAACATCAATTTTCGTTTCATTCTTTTCTACACAATGATTTATCACGTAAATCATTAAAAGCTATTGTAAAATTCCATTTAAATATATTCACAGATCAATCATAATCTTCTACCAAACCATTTGTCCTGGTTTTTGTTTAAAAAAATATGGTCACCAAACTCATAGACCACAGGACCAAAATCTCCTGCCTTTGATGGTTCACTCCCTGTGCTGTATCATGAGTACAGGGACCAGCCTTAGTGATTCTTTCACAGCCCATCAGGTACTCAGAGGAAAAAAAGCATCTTAAACTGAATTTGGTTGCTAGCTACTGCTCTCAAAGTATAGACCTCAAGTTGTTGTCATGGTGGTTTGGACTGTGGATAATGCTTCCTAGAGATGCTAGATGAGGTAACAGCCCAAAACTGGCATTTAGAAGCAAAATGTGAACATTACTATATGATGCACAATTCTAGAGCTCACCATTTACACTATTTTATTCTAGTGGGTATCATTCACATAGGATATAATGTAGGGGTGTCCCCTGGGGTTGTGAAACACGGCAGCCTGGATCCCGGTGAATGTTCTGTGTGTGCATTTCCCACTGCAGAAGAAAAAAGGCTAATAGCACACTGCACCCCAATCTGCATCTCTGAGTTCTCTCAAGTGTACTTTATGCTGAAAAAGGGTTAAATAATGTGTGCAGTGATTATTTTACAAGATGTAAAGACATACTCTCAAACTATTATTTAACATGAAAGGCTCAAAACAGATCTGGCTTTTCCTTTTTTTCCCAAAACAGAGAAAATTATTTTGCATAAACTTTTCTTTAAAAAATGTTCCAAATCTTTTTTCTCAAAAAAGTCCCCCTTCCTCCACCAAAACAAATGAGCAAATAAACCTGTTCACAACCCTACTAATTATGCAACATCAACATTTATGAACATAACAACAGTGGGGAATATAATGAAAGAAAATAATTTGAAACTCCTCTTCCCCACCACCAAATGACTTTAAACATAAAAAAGGGTTAAAAATCCTTGGCTTTGTTCTTAATGTGTGCATTTTGCATTATGGATGAAGATTCCTTTAGGTGGTTTAGACAATATAAAACAATGCTAAATCATAAACCTGGACTACACCCAAATAAACCCAGAAGCAATGTGTTTACAGTATGGAATCTTTTAGCACTAAGGGTCTTGGAAGACCTTGCTTAATCCATTATAATCCCTTCTGTTCTCGCTTTTCCATTTCCTTTTATGTTGTCTTCTATGGGAATTGAAAAACCTCTCACCATTAAAACCCCTTGCTATATAGAGTCAGTTCTTTGTCTTGGTTACAAATCATTGGATTCCCAAACACTTACCAGAAGAGACCCTGCAACCCACGTGCTCTGGTTTTCTTTTATTGCTGTCTATGCCAGCTCCTAAATAAACTGAGAGATCAAAACAGTAGGAGAGAAGTATGGGCCTTTTTAGTGTAAAAAAAT
The DNA here is from genome assembly GCF_014108415.1 of Molossus molossus. Classification (NCBI taxonomy): domain Eukaryota; kingdom Metazoa; phylum Chordata; class Mammalia; order Chiroptera; family Molossidae; genus Molossus; species Molossus molossus. Next base: position 109,683,537 of record NW_023425355.1, on the reverse strand, counting down.
TGGAATAGGATAATGAAGAAGTGGTGAAAAGTGAAGTTATTAGCACTTAAGGACCAAAAGCCCTTCTCCCAGGTTATCTTCTTCTGTACTAAGCATATTTCCCCAGTGTTGAGATCTTTCATCCTGATTAATGAAAGCACTCAATAATAATAATAATCATAATCATAATTCCTACTAACTCTTCAATATTCTTTATATAACTTCTACCAGGGACCGAACACATTGAATCTTCATAATGACTTTGCAAAACAGGTGTTATTATTACCATTTTATTGAAAATAATACTAAGATTCAGAGAGATAAGGGCACAGAGTTAGAAAATAGCAAAGCTGGGATTGGATCTCAAGTTGACTGACCTGAAAGCACAGAAAGCAGGCTGCATATGGATCATGCAAATCATCCTATAACTTAAACCATATTCCACCTAAAGTGGACTTGTTCAAGTTTGGACTAAGAAGCAGGATTTTCCTATGGGTGCAAAATATTTTCCTCCCATCTGCGTACTCCATACTTTGTCAAGATTTTTTTTAATGAGGCACCAGTCTTTATATCTTTTTATATCCTAAAATAGACCAACCACTCCTAACCCTTCCTTTTGTCCATAGCCTTCTCACCATCTACTTTTTAGCACTCCCTGGCACCCAAAGCAAGTGGAAGAGCCATGAAGTCAGTGAGCACATGGCTGTTGAGATGGAAACATAACTTTTTAAGCAGACAGGTGTCCTTGTTCCTCTGGAAACAAACAAATAAAAAAAAATTATGGGTACACTGCAACAAATACATCATTACCAGAATAAGATACAGCATATATTTATTATTGTATTTATATTTAGTGAGCGATTAGGATGATAAAATTTTCTCTAATACTTTCTTACATTGCTACAGCAAGTCTAAAATGATACAAACTCTGTGGAGAACAATAGAGCAATATTTATGAAATCTATAAAAATTACATGTACACATACCATTTGTCTCAGATGAACTTCCCTAGAAACAGAGGTTGAGACAGGGAATCTTGTGCAGATGACTTATAAAGGTAATGTTCTCAGGAGAAACCAGCAAGAGAGTAAAGGAAGGAGGGTGGCAGGAGAAGGAGCTAGAACAAGATGTGGTTTCAAATCAGTCTAGCCTCACCTTGATCCCAGAAGAAAATTTTGAGTGAAAATTGCACCACAGAGTTTGTCCTGCCAGAGACAAGGAGAGTGGGCTGTTATTATTCACACATCTGTCGATCATTGGCCAAGGGCTGTCCTCAGAGGGATGTGTAACTTCCAGGACATCTGTGGCCAAGGCAACAACTATCAGTCAACAGAAGTTACCCAGAAAAGAAAGCTGGTGTGAGCTTTTAGTAGCCAACATCTGCAGCAGCTAGGGAATGGGTATGTCAGTCCTATAAAAGAGATCTAGGCCAGACATCAACAATGCCTGCCATCAGTTGACCCAGTAATTCCATATTTAGTAATTTGTCCTCAGATACATTTGCATACATGTAAAGTAATGCATGTCCAAGTTTATTGATTACAACATTGTTTATAATAAGTAAAGGTCCATCCAAAAGCTACTGGTTAATTGTTAATTACATAATGGTACATCTATGCAATGGAATATTAGGTGGATGTGGGAAAAATAAGATTAAAGAAACCTTCCATGTATGAATATGGAATAACTGTAAATATGTATTTTTATCTGAAAAAAGCAAGTGCAGAATACAATATGTATAGTACGCTACTATATATATTCTCTTTAAGAACATAGATTGTACTTGTTTAAATATGCTTAAGTTAACCCTGGAAGGATTGATAAGAAACTGGAAACACTGTGGTTGGAAAACAGAGTGATAGGTTGAGTTTTCAATGTATATCACATGTGCCTTGTGAATATATTAGCTATTCAAATGAAATTAATAAAGATAGATGGATAAGTAGATACATAGACTGACAGACAGATACATATGTTGATTTGTCCTTAGATTCAACCAGGACTTTCTGCCACTCTTTTAACAACCAAAAGAACATTTTAAAACCAATTATTTTCCTGTTCATGAGTAACTGTCTTCCTGCTGATTGCTAATGTATTTACTGCGTTTGTGTGTAAGTAACCAATAGCTTCTTATTTTCTGAAATTATATTTTAGATCCTCCAACTATCTCTATTACTGATACATTTCCATAGAAGTTTGATTTCTTTATCAAGATGAAGTCAATGAATTATTGCAACTGCAACAGATTCTTTTTTTTCAATCTGAATGAAGCTGTAGTCCCAAACTATAATTGAAAATTTTTATAATTGAAAAATGTATTAATTGGGGTACTAACTTTATCAATGAGCTGCTAATAGATGTTTCAAAATAAAATCGCTCTATGGCTAATAAATTTAGGCTAAATAGATTTTTATACTACAGGACTTACCAGAGCCTTTGATGTTACAATGTGCATTTTGAATCTCCTATGATGCAGAACTTGCTCTAAAACTGCTTAACTGCAAAATTTTGGAGAAGAGCTCAGCTGGGCAGTTCTCATTTGGGCCTTCTCAATGACTGGAATCATCTGAAGGCTCAGATGAGCTGGATATCTAAAATGGCTCCCTCAGTGACTGGCAGCTTAGCTATTGGCTATTGGCTGAGAGTTCAGCATGAGGGTCTCAAGCTGGTTGGATTTCTTACATGGCACCTGGCTTCCCCCACAGCAAGTGTCCCAAGAGAACCAAGCAGAAGTTACATGGCCTTCTATGAACTTGCCTCAAAAATGTTGCAGATTAATGTAGCAGGATACAAAATTAATGTCAAAAAATCGATGGCATTCTTATACACCAATGATGAACTCACAGAAAGAGAAACTAAAAAAAAAAAACTATCAAATTTACCATCGCGGCAAGAAAATTAAGATACCTACGAATAAACTTAACCAAAGAAATAAAGGACCTATTCACAGAAAACTACAGGTCATTGAAAAAAGAAATAGGGGAAGATATAAAAAAGTGGAAGCACATACCTTGTTCATGGATTGGAAGAATTAACATCATTAAAAGGTCCATATTACCCAAAGAAATCTATAGATTCAATGCAATCCCCATCAAAATACCAACAGCATACTTCACGGAACTAGAACAAATACTTCAAAAGTTAATATGGAACCACAAAAGACCTCGAATAGCCACGGCAATCTTGAAAAAGAAGAACAAAGTTGGAGGGATCACATTACCAGATTTCAGGTTATACTACAAAGCCACTGTAATCAAAACAGCCTGGTACTGGCACAAGAACAGTCAGATATATCAAGGGAACAGAATAGAAAACCCAGAAATGGACCCAAGGCAATATGCTCAATTAATATTTGACAAAGGTGGCAAGAGCATACAGTAGACTAAAGACAGCCTCTTTAATAAATGCTGTTGGGAAAATTGGACAGCTACATGCAAAAAAATGAAACTAGACCATAAACTTACACCATACACAAGATAAACTCAAAATGGATAAAAGACTTAAATGTGACTCATGAATCCATAAAAATCCTAGAAGAAACTGTAGGCAAAACAATCTCAGACATCATATGCAGCAGAATTTTCACTGATACATCACCTAAGGCAACAGAAACAAAGGAGAAAATGAACACATGGGACTACATCAAGCTCAAAAGCTTCTGCACAGTGAAAGATACAATCATCAAAACATAAAGGCTACCCACTGTATGGGAGAGCATAATTGCCAATGATATATCAGATAAGGGGTTAATTTCCAATATATATAGAGTGCTCATACAACTCCACAAAAGGAAGACAAAGAACCCAATTAAAAAATGGGCAGAGGAACTAAATAGACACCTCTCCAAACAGGACATACAAATGGCTAAGTGACATATGAAGAAATGCTCAACATCACTAATCATCAGAGAGATGCAAATTAAAACAACAATGAGGTATCACCTTACACCTGTCAGAATGGCCGCCATCAACAAATCATCAAACAACAAGTGTTGACGAGGGTGTGGAGAAAAGGGGACTCTAGTACACTGCTGATAGGAATGCAGACTGGTGCAGCCACTATGGAAAACATTATAGCGTTACCTCAAAAAATTAAAAATTGAACTTCCATTTGACCCAGTGATCCCACTTCTAGGAATATACCCTAAGAAGACTGAAACACCAATCAGAAAGAATATATGTACACCCATGTTTATAGCAGCACTATTTACAATAGCTAAGATCTGGAAACAGCCCCAGTGTCCATCAGCAGACAAATGGATAAATAAGCTGTGGTACATATACACAATGGAGTACTATGCAGCTGTAAGAAAGAAAAATCTCTTATCCTTTGAGATGACATGGAGAGACCTGGAGAGTATTATCCTAAGAGAAACAAGCCAGAGAAAGACAAGTATCATATGATCTCACTTATTTATGGAATATAATGAACATAACTGTCTGAGGAATGGGGTAGTCCCAGAGACATGGAAGTGTGGTACAGACTGACAATCGCCAGAAGAGGGGATAGTGGGGGAGAGATAAACCACAGAACTTATATGCATGAATGCATGAACAATGGACATGGACAACAAAGCTGGGGACAGGGCAGGGAGAAAGGGAGAGGGGGGAATCAGTGGGAGGGAGAGGGGGGAATCAGTGGGAGGAAAATGGAGAAACATCTGTAACAAAAATAAATTGATTAATTAATAAAAAAAAATGTTGCATATTGCTTTACTGATTCTACTGATTACAAATGAGTCACTATGGTCTGCTCAGATTCAAGTGGAGAGGCCATGGAACCCACCAAGGAAGAGTGTCAACAAATTTAAGAATGTATTTTTAAACTGTCTCAATTTATTATTGCTTTGATTGTACAGATGGGACTCAAAAAATATATTTGACAAAAACAATTGAATCCATGCTGCTGAAAAGACAAAGTTATAGTATATGCATTTCAGCCTCAAATACAATGTTTACTCAAGTACTTGGAGAATGTTTTATAAACATATATTGCCATTTAATCAAATGCAAAGCTAGTTTCTGCATGAACCTGCTCTGGACCTTGAATCACTCCTGTTTGTCATAGAATCATGCCATGTGTTAACAGCATGTTTCACTGATTTCTTTTTTAATTGAAATATAAAGCTAATTTCAACATTAATTACAGTGTATGAGAATGAAGAGTTGTCAGGTATTCTGTATCAGTCTACTTGATAATCATACCATTTATGGAAACTGAAAAAAAACTAGCATTTCTGAGCAATTCATTTCACCATGTCTATGAGTATTAAACTGTGCATCCTTTTTGAAACTAAAATTTGAGGGGTTTGAAATAATACTCTGTGGTTTACTTTGACAAAAAGAACCAAAAACTCATTAATTTCAGTATAGAAATTTTGACTTCTCTATTTTAGACCATCAATATTACTTCAGTAGACAATATATTTGTATATGGAAGTAAAATTGAACATCTAGATTTTAAAAATGCTCACTATCTTTATCATCCAACTAAAAAAAGAAAATACCAGAAGGATTTATTTTACTGGGACAGTGAATCAACAATGAGGACCTCCCCACAACACACTTAAGCATATTATGAAATTCCCTGTCAGCAAGTCTGAGGATTATGTAACCATTACAAGTACCTTCTTCCCACTTCGGTAAAACAATATCAGCAGCAAAAGCTCAGAGTATGTGAGTAATACATAATTAACACAATTTGAAAATCATGTGGCTAAGGCAAGTAAATCTTTCACAAGCTATTAATGTACAAAAAAAGCTTTTACATATTCAGTGAAGGGAAGAGAATAAAACAGGCTGACTGAAAAAGTTTGAAAATGGTGGAATAATTTTTTTATGTGGGAGGGAGACATGGGTCTTTATCCCAGGTCCTTGTTCATTTGGTTAAGCAAGTTGCTCAAGAAGACAGAGGTAGCCCTGGCTGGGTAGCTCAGTTAGTTAGAGCATCATCCCGATATGCCAAAGTTGCAGGTTTGATCAATGGTCAGAGCACATACAAGAGTCAACCAATGAATTCATAAATAAGTAGAACAACAAATAAATGTTCTCTCTCTCTCTCTTTCTCTCTCTCTCTCTCTCTCTCTCTCTCTCTCCCCTCCCTAAAAAAGAAATATAAGACAGAGAAGGCAAAAGTGATTCTTCCACCCTTCCAGGCAAGCTAGGATTAACTATACCAGCACTAAGCAGGTAAGCTGGGACAGGAGAGCACATTCTCAATGACAGGGAACAGCACACAAATTTTGGGGCAAAACCAATGGAGGATGGCTCAGGAATGGAGGGAGAGCTGATTTGTTGAGGAGAGCCGAAGGTATAAGAAAAATTTACTGTGCTGAAACACTGGGCAGGGCCTTCCTAATCACAGGCCACTGTGAAAGAGGCTCATGTCATTTTACTAAGAGTGGTCCAGCTCCACAACCTTTAGTGTTTTCCTTGCTATTGATGAGTCTACAGGGGACATTATCTTGACCATGTTAAAAAGTTAACATATCTTAAAACTGGGAAGGAAATTAGAGATCATTTGGTTCAGTCATTTTTGCCTGGGGAAAAGTTCCCTGGTTCTCAATATATGACAATTTTTTTTCATCTTCAAAGGTCCTTGGACTCAACTGTTAGTTGTCAGTTTTGCATGGTTACTGCCCACTTCTAAGGTCTCCTCTGAAAACTCTATTTTCTCAGAGCTCTCTGTGAACTCCATACTCTCATAATTGTCTAGAATTTCCAACTTGGTAGTCCCTGTGGCCAAATACCATAGATTCACAAACTTTTCAAGTTCCCATTTTGCTGCTAGAGAGAAAGTCAGTTGGGTCATTTCTAAACATTTGAGAATTGTAGTAATTTCCTGGAGAAATTCTGAAAACCACCTGCTCCATCCAGTGCTTCATACTAGGAGAAAGCATCAGTGACTGGTTCTTCAACTTTCTAGTGACAGCTTTCAGACACTCACTCCCCCAGTTTCCCCACATCATGTAAGCCCTCCAGCCCTTGGTTTTTTGCAATAGATAGAGTGGCTCTGTTTTCAAGAATGAACCTTGTTTTCCAGTCAAAATATCCTTATATTGAGAGATGGCCAAACTTTCCCACTGCACAGTGAGAGCCAAGATTGCTACTCCAAAGCAGGAGTTCTGGAAGTGGGAATTTCCATAATGGGAGTACAGAGGTGCTTGGTACAGGAATCATAAACACACTGGACCAAGTATGTTTTTGCTTCAGTAAAAACAATATAGAAGAAGGATTATAAAGGTAGTGAGGTGTGTCCTGGAATTGGAGGAAGAGTTAGAAAATCAAACTTCAGGAAGGGCAGAGAACAGGACTTGAGGAAAATAGGGAATTATGAATTCCTCTCTCTTTATCTTTAGGTTTTGCTTCTCTTTGAATTTCTGCTTTATTTGTCTCTTTCACTGCAGAGAGTTGTTCTCTGTCTCTCAAGTAAATGGAAGCAAAGATTATAAGTCAGTTTGTACAGAAGAAGTATATAGAGTAGATAAGGGGCTATTTTCCTGAACCAAACCACTACCGGGGTGAAGTTTACAAAAATTTGACTGCAATCTGTGTGCACAGAGGTTGGACCCTCAGTCTATTAAGAGGGCCTGGCTGGGAATCCAGTAAGAGAGAAGTCTGAGCGGGTACAGAATTACATTCCAAGAGATACCACAAATTCAGTGTGTATGTGGTGGTTTCATTTTTCATACTGAAGAAAAATGGTTCTTTAATAGTATGTAGAGTAAGAACCCCAGGAAATAGAAGTAATGCATGCTCCTTGTTCTTAATTTCCCGCTGCTAAAGGGATGCTGAGTGGAGGCACCTGCCAAACAGCTCAACAAAGTCAGACTGGAAGTGAAAATAAAAGCAAAGAAAAGGAAAACCAAAAAAAAAAAGGAAAAGACACTCTAAATGAACAAGAATTCTAGTACACATGAAGAAACCTCATGCTGGAGAGAAAAAATGGTGGCAGACTAAATGGAAGCTACCCAGACTGTCTCCCAGTCCCAAAATGGAATTACAACTAAAATAAAGACAAATCATCTGGAGAAAACAACAGAAAAGCAGCTGGAGAGTGGAGAGAACTCGTATAACCAGGACAGAAAGAGGATGCCAAATCAAGTCTGGTAGGAACTGCAGAGGCACAAGAAGGCAGGCTGTGAGCCCACAAACAGCAGCTGAGGGCTGCATTAGCTGTGAGTGGTTCCTACTGAGAAAGCAGAGATTTTAAAAAGCCCCAGATCACCCACCTTGGGCTCCAGCAGAGGGAGGGCAGACTGGACTGTAACTGTGTGGCGAGAATCCAGGGCTCCTGGCTCAGGAGAGAGCTGGAGGGGAGGACACCTGGAGTTTTGTGCTGAATCACTCCCTCATAGGACAGTAGTCATATTAATCAAAGTACTCCCTCCCAGGGCTCTGGGGGAAGCAACAAACCCTCCCTGAGGAATTCCATGCCACCAGGCCAGATCAGAGAAATGCAAATTAAGGCTCATTAAGGAAGTCCCCCACCAGCTGAAAATCCACTTACATCTGAGGGATTTTTTATTCAGCTGAGGCCTAAAAATTCAGGCACATAAAGTAACTGAGACTAATAGCCTTCAAGCAAAAACTAGAAGATAACTGAACCTTTGATTGGCCTGCAAATCTACCCATGAAAGTAAGACTTGACATGATGTTTAATGTGGGTACTCTCACACTCATCCAAACCAAGTAGAAGGAGGCAAAACCAGTGGAAAACCAACACCCAAAGGGAAAACTTGGTAGGCTCCAAAACCCACTGAGACAGGCAAAATGGTGAAACAAAGAAACAAATGCCAAAGGAAAGAACGAGAGAATTCTACAGGAGAAGAAATAAATGAGATAGAATTAAGCAAAATATTAGAGGTAGAGTTCAGGGAAATAATTATGAGGAGGCTCAACAACATGAGTAAAGGTATAGAAATATTGAAAATCAAGAAATTAGAAAAGAAGAATCACATAGCAGAAATAAAGAACACATTGGAAGGAATAACCAGCAGAGTAGAGAAAGCCAAGGATGAGATCAGTGAATTAGAAGACAGAGTAGAAAAAATCACCCAATCAGAGAACCAAAAGGAAAATAATTTAAAAACAGGAAGACAGCCTAAGAGAAATGTAGGACAATATAAAATGTAACAACATCAGCATCATAGGAGTGCAAGAAAAAGAAAAAATGAGCAAGGGTTAGAGAATATATTTGAAGAAACAGGGACAGAAAACATCCCTAATTTTGTGAAGGAAAGAGGCATTCAAGTTCAAGAAGCACAGAGAACCCCAAGTAAGAACAATCCAAAAAGACCCACACCAAGACACATAATAGTTAAAATATCAAAAATTACAGACAAAGAGAGAATCCTAAAGGCAGCAAAAGAAAAGCAACAAATTACTTACAAAGGAACACCCATAAAGCTATCAGCTGATTTCTCAACAGAAACACAACAGGCCAAAAGGGAATGGCATGAAGTAATCAAGGTAATGAAAAACAAGGATCTGAATCCAAGACTGCTCTATCCAGCAAGACTATCATTTAAAATAGAAGGTGAACCCTGGCCGGTTTGGCTCAGCGGTTAGAGCGTTGGACTGCAGTCTAGAGAGACCCGGGTTCGGTTCCTGCTAAGGGCAGGTACCTCGGTTGCAATTTGTCCCCAGCCCTGTTTGGGTTGTGTGGGTGGCAACCACTCGATGTGTCCCTTTCATGTTGATGTTTCTCTCTCTGTCTCTTCTCTCTCCCTCCCACTCTATCTGAACAAAAAATGAAAAAAATATCCTCGGGTGAGGATTAAAAATAATAATAATAAAATAGAAGGTGAAATAAAGAGCTTCCAAGACAAAAAAAAAAAAGTCTAAGTGAATATATTAGCACCAACACAGCACTCAAAGAAATGTTAAAAGGATTGCTGTAATAAGCAGAAGAAATAGAAAGAAAAACATAACCAGAATAAACAAAAATGGTGATAAATAAGTACATATAAATAATAACCTTAAACATATAAAAATTAAACACTCTGATCAAAAGACACAGAGTAGCTAAATGGATAAGAAGCATAACTTATATATATGTTATTTACAAGAGACTCACCTCATAACAATAGGCTCACATAGGTTGAAAATGAAGGGATGGACACAAATTTTCTAAGCAAACAGAAAGAAAAAAAAGTTGGGTTAGCAATACTCATATCTGATGAAATAGACCTCAATAAAAGGTGTTAGTAAAATTGGAAACGTACATGCAAAAAAAAAATGAACCTAGACCACCAACTTACACCATACATGAGAATAAACTCACAGTGGGTAAAAGACTTATATGTGACCCATGAATCCATAAAAATCCTAGGAAAATGTAGGCAACAAAATTTTAGAAATCACACGCAGCAGAATTTTCACTGATACAACACCTAAGGCAAGAGAAACAACCATCAAAATGGAAAGGGAACCAACTATATGGGAAAGCATGATTGCCAACAATACATCAGATAAGGGGTTACTTTTCAAAATATATAGAGTACTCACATAACTCAACAAAAAGAAGACAAAGAACCCCGTTAAAAAATGGGCAGAGGACGTATATAGACACCTCTCCAAACAAGACATACAAATGGCCAAGAGACATATGAAAAAATTCTCAACATCACTAATCATTGGAGAGATGCACATAAAAATGACTATAAGGTATCACCTCACATCTGCCAGATTTGGTACATATACACAATGGAACATTATGCAGCTGTAAGAAAAAAAGATCTCATATCCTTTGAGACAACATAGAGGGACCTGGAAAATATTAGGCTAAGCAAAATAAGCCGATCAGAGAAAGAAAAACACCACATGATCTCACTTATTTGTGGAATATAATGAAAGAAAAAGCTGATAAACAAAACAGACCCAGAGACATAAAAAGAGTATGGTTCAGACTGGCAAACCTCAGAAGAGAGGGGTGGGGGGAAGGGATGAGATAAACCATAGAACTTATATGCATGTATGAATAACCAATGAACATAGACAACAATGCTTGGTGGGGGGTGAGGTAGGGAGGAGGGCGCCTGCAGGGAAAAAAAGAAACAACTGTAACAAAAATAAAGTAATAAAATATTTTTTTCCAATCCAATGGAAAGGAAAAAAGAGCTGGGGGAGCAAATTCATATCTGACAAAATAGATTTTAAAATGAAGGTCATAACTAGAGACAATGCCCCGCTGACATCACTGGATCGATCTTCTAGACAAAAAATTAACAAGACAGAGACTCTAACTAATACACTAGATTAAATGAATTTAGTAAGTATCTACAGAGAATTACACCCCAAAGTGACAGAATTTACATTCCTCTCAAGTGCACATGGGACATTCTCAAGGATAGAGCACATGTTAGGAAATAAACTAAGTCTACAGGTTCAAGAAGATTGAAATCATATCAAGCATCTCCTCACATCACAAAGGCATGAAACTAGAGGTAACACCATGTTGTTTTCTATACTGGCTGCAGCAGTCTGCATTTCCACCAGCAGTGTAATAGAGTCCCCTTTTCTCCACACCCTCGCCAACACTTGTTGTTTGATGATTTGTTGATGGAGGCCATTCTGACAGGTGTGAGGTGACAGCTCATTGTTTTTTAATTTGCATCTCTCTGATGGTTAGTGATGTTGAGCATTTCTTCATATGTCACTTAGCCATTTATATGTCCGGTTTGGAGAGGTGTCTATTTAGTTCCTCTGCCCATTTTTTAATTGGGTTCTTTGTCTTCTTTTTGTTGAGTTCTATGAGCACTCTCTATATATTGGAAATAAACACCTTATCTGATTTATTCTTGTATATGGTGTAAGTTGATGGTCTAGTTTCATTTTTTGACATGTAGCTGTCCAATTTTCCCAACACCATTTATTATAGAGGCTATCCTTACTCCACATTATGCTCTTGCCCCTTTGTCAAATATTAACTGAGCATATTGCCTTGGGTCCATTTCTGGGTTCTTTTGTTCTGTTCCACTGGTCTATACACCTGTTCTGCAAGTACCAGGCTGTTTAAATTACAGTGGCTTTGTAGTATAACCTGAAATCTGGTAATGTAATCCCTCCAACTTTGTTCTTCATTTTCAAGATTGCTGTGGCTATTCGAGGTCTTTTTTGATTCCACATAAACTTTTGAAGTATCTGTTCTAGTTATGTGAAGTATGTCGTTGGTATTTTGATGGGGATTACATTGAATCTATAAATTGCTTTGGGTAATATGGACCTTTTAATGATGTTAATTGTTCCAATCCGTGAACAAGGTATGTGTTTCCACTTTTTTACATCTTCCTCTATTTTTTTTTTTTTTCAATGACCTGTAGTTTTCTGTGAATAGGTCCTTTATTTCCTTGGTTAAGATTATTCGTAGGTATCTTCATTTTTTTGCTGTGATGGTAAATGGGATTGTTTTTTTAGTTTCTCTTTCTGTGAGTTCATCATTGGTGTATAAGAATGCCATCGATTTCTTGATATTAATTTTGTATCTGGCTAATTTGCCAAATTCATTTATTAAGTTCAATAAATTTTTGAGGGAGTCTTTGGGGTTTTCTACATATAGTATCATGTCATCTGCGAATAATGACAGTTTCATTCACTTTTTTCCAATTTGGATCTCTTCTATTTTTTCTTCCTGTCTGATTGCTGTGCCTGAGACTTCCAGTATTATGTTAAATAAGAGTGGCAAAAGTGGGCATCCTTGTCTTGTTCCTGTTCTTAAGAGAAATGCTTTTAATTTTTGCCCATTGAGCATGATGTTGGCTGTAGATATTTCATATATGGCCTTTATTATGTTGAGATATGATCCCTCTATTCCAAGATTACTGAGCATTTTCATCAGAAATGGGTGCTGGATTTTGTCAAATGCTTTTTCGGCATCTATTGATATCATCATATGATTTTTATCTTTCATTTTGTTTATGTGGTGTATCACATTTATTGATTTGCAAATATTGTACCAGACTTGCATCCCTGGAATGAGTCACACATGGTGTTACCTTAAAAATTAAAAATTGAACTTCCATTTGAGCCAGCAATCCCACTTCTAGGAATATACCCCAAGAAGCCTTAAACACCAATCAGAAAGAATATATATACCCTCGTGTTCGTAGCAGTACTATTTACAATAGCTAAGATATGGAAACAGCCCAAGTATCCATCAGTAGATGAATGGATAAAAAAGTTGTGGTACATATACACAATGGAATACTATGCAGCTGTAAGAAAGATCTCTTATGTTTTGAGATGACATGGAGGGACCTGGAGAGTATTATCCTAAGCAAAACAAGCAAAACAGAGAAAGACAAGTATCATATGATCTCACTTATTTGTGGCATATAATGAACATAACAGTCTGAGGAATGGGGTAGTCTCAGTGACGTGGAAGTGGGTACAGACTGGTAGTCCCCAGAAGAGGGGGTGGTGGGGGAAAGATAAACCACAGACTTATATGCATGTATACATGAATAATGGACATGGACAACAAAGCTGGGGACAGAGTTGGGAGCAAGAGGGAGGGGGGAATCAGTGGGAGGAAAAGGAGAGACATCTGTAACAAAAATAAGTAATTGATTAATTTTAAAAAAGGCATGAAACTAGAAATCAATTGCAACAAAAACACGTAAAAGCATTCAAACACATGGAAGCTAAATAGCATGTTATTAAACAACAATTGCATTACCAAGGAGTTCAAAGAAGAAATTAAAAACCTCCTGGAAATAAATGAAAACAAACACACAATGACACAAAAATCTATGCGACCAGCAAGAGCAATCCTGAGATGGAAGTTCATAACATTACAGGTGTACCTCAAGAAACAAGAAAAATTCGTAATTGGCTTCCTAACCCTACAACTTAAAGAACTGGAAAGTAAACAAACAAATGAAAAAAACCCAGAGCAAGTAAAACAAAAGAAATAGTAATGGTCAGAGCAGAAATTAATGATATAGAAAAAAAAAAAAAAACTATACGAAATATCAATGAAACAAAGAGCTTGTTCTTTGAATAGATAAACAAGTTTGATGGATCCTTAGCCAGACTCACCAAGAAACAAAAAGAGAGCACCCAAATAAACAAAATCAGAAACAAAAGAGGAAAAGTAACAACTGACACCACAGAAATATAAAGGATCATTAAAAATCACCATGAACAATAATATGCCAACAAATTGTACAACCTAGGCGAAAGGGACAAATTTCTAGAATCACGCAGGCTTGCAAAACTGAACCAGGAAAATATAGAAAAACTATAATAGATCAATAACAACTGAGGAAATTGAAGATGTAATCAAGACTCTCCCAACAAACAAAAGCCGAGGTCCAGACAGCTTCATGGGGGAGTTTTACTAAACATTCAAAGAACTAACACCCATTCTCCTCACACTATTCCAAAAAAATTCTAGAAGAAAGAAGACTTCCCAACTCATTTTATGAGTAATAGTATAAAACCAGATAAAGACACTACAAAGAGCCCCACTAGTGTGGCTCATTGTGTGAGGATGGACCCGTGCACCACGAGATCATGGATTTGATTCGCAATCAGGGCACATGCCCAGGTTGTGGGCCCAGTCCCCAGTTGACTGGCATGTATGAGGTGACCAATCAATGTCCTTTCTCATCCATGTTTTTTTCTCTTTTTTTTTATTAATTCATTTTTGTTATAGATATTTCTTCTTGTTCCCCCATTGACACTCTCCTTCTGATTCTTCCCCACCCCACCCCATCCTTAGCATTGTGGTCTATGTCCATGGTTAGGTATACATGCATATAAGTTCTGTGGTTTATCTCCTCCATCTCCCCACAAGCCCCTCTTCTAAGGTTTGTCAGTCTACCCTACTTCTATGTCTCTGGGCCTGTTTTGTTCATCAGTACATTTTGTTCATTATATTCCACAAATAAGTGAGATTATGTGATACCTCTTTTTCACTGATTGGCTTGTTTCGCATTAGAATAATACTCTCTAGGTCCCTCCATGTCATCTAAAAGGATAAGAGATCTTTCTTTCTTACAGCTGCATAGTACTCCATTGTGTATATGTACCACAGCTTTTTCATCCACTCATCTATTGATGGACACTTGGGCTGTTCCCAGATCTTAGCTATTGTAAATAGTGCTGCTATGAACATAGGGGCACATATATTCTTTCTGATTGGTATTTCAGGCTTCTTAGGATATATTCCTAGAAGTGGGATCATTGGATCAAATGACAGTTCAATTTTTAACTTTTTGAGGTAACACCGTAGTGTTTTCCATAGAGGCTGCACCAGTCTACATTCCCACCAGCAGTGTACTAGAGTCCCCTGTCCCCTTTTCTCCACACCCTCGCCAACACTTGTTGTTTGATGATTTGTTGATGGCAGCCATTCTGACGGGTGAGGTGATATCTCATTGTTGTCTTAATTTGCATCTCTCTGATGATTAGTGACGTTGAGCATTTTTTCATATGACTCTTGGCCATTTGTATGTCCTGTTTCAAGAGGTGTCTCTTTAGGTCCTTTGCCCATTTTGTAATTAGATTATTTGTCTGCCTTTTGTTCAGTTGTATGAATACTCTATATAGTTTGGAAATTAACCCCTTATCTGATGTATTGTTGGCAATTATTCTCTCCCATATGTGGGTTCCCTTTCCATTTTGATGCTTGTTTCTTTTGCTCTGCAGAAGCTTTTTAGTTTGATGTAGTCCCATTTGTTTATTCTTTTCTTTGTTTCTCTTGCCTTAGGCATTGTATCGGTGAAAATTCTGCTGCATATGATGTCTGAACATTTGTTGCCTACATATTCTTCTGGGATTTTTATGGATTCACAACTCACATTTAAATCTATTATCCACTTTGAGTTTATTCTTGTGTTTGGTATAAGTTTGTGGTCTAGCTTTTTTTTTTTCATGTAGCTGTCCAATTTTCCCAACACCATTTATTAAAGAGCCTGTCTTTACTCCATTGTATGCTCTTGCCACCTTTGTCAAATATTAATTGAGCATAGTGTCTTGGGTCTATTTCTGGGTTCTCTGTTCTGTTCCATTGATCTATATGCCTGTTCTTGTGCCAGTACCAAGCTGTTTTGATTACAATGGCATTGTAGTATAACCTGATATCTGGTATTATGATCCCTCCTACTTTGTTCTTCTTTTTCAAGATTATTGTGCCTATTTGAGGTCTCTTTTTTTTGTTCTATATAAGCTTTTGGAGTATTTGTTCTAGTTCTATGAAATATGCTGTTGGCATTTTAATGGGGATTGCACTGAATCTCGATATTGCTTTGGGTAGTATGAACATTTTAATGATGTTAATTCTTTTTATCCATGAACAAGGTATATGCTTCTACTTTTTATATCTTCCTCTATTTCTTTTTCCAATGTCCTATAGTTTTCTGAGAACAGGTCCTGTACTTCTTTGGTTAAGTTTATTCCTAGGTATCTTCGTTTATTGCTGCAATGGTAAAAGGGATTTATTTTTTTTAGTTTCTCTTTCCGTGAGTTTATTATTGGTGTATAAGAATGCTGTTGATTTCTTGGTGTTAATTTTGTATCCTTCTACTTTCCCTAATTCATTTATTAAATCTAGTAGATTTTTGATGGAGTGTTAAGGGTTTTCTATGTACAGTATCATGTCATCTGCAAGTAATGACAGTTTCACTTCCTCCTTTCCAATTTGGATCCCTTTTATTTTTTCTTCTTGTCTAATTGTTGTGGCTAAGACTTCCAGTACTATGTTAAATAAGAGTGGCAAAATTGGGCATCCTTGTCTTGTTCCTGTTCTTAAGAGAAATGCCTTTAGATTTGCCAATTGAGTATGATGTTTGTTGTAGGTATTTGATATATGGCCTTTATTATCTTGAGATATTATTCCTCTATTTTCACATTGCTGACTGTTTTTATCAGAAATGGGTGCTGGATTTTGTCTAATGCTTTTTCAGTGTCAACTGTTATGATCATATGGTTTTTATCTTTTATTTTATTTATGTGGTGTGTCACACTTTTCTCACTTTTTAATTGGGTTGTTTGTTTTCTCATTGTTGAGTGTTCAGAGAGTGCTTCCTTTTTATGACAGTTTTTGGAAAATCCAGGTCTCCACATTCTTTCATGTCATTTACTACAAGCCTCTCTGCTGTCACCTAAGATGTCTCACAGATCTTGAGTTGGGATTTCCCCTCTTTCCTGACACTGATGGGGACTTTATGATCTGTGGACATGGATCATGGAACTGCAGCAAGGATACCCTGGTCATCATATTTCCTCAAAAACTTTATTTCTGTGAGCTGGTTGTGGGGATATACCTGAAGGAGCCTCTATAAAAACTTAAATAAGCTATTCGCCAGGCACTCCCAGAGCAGATGGCCATGTACCAGGAGGAATGCCACTCACATACAAGCAAGGATTGCAGAGCTACTGGAAGAGAGAAAAGACAAGTTGCCAAGAGAATAGATGTGTTCTGCTAAGGAAGAAGAATAGGGGAGCAAAGCCCAGAAGAAATTTCGATGGACTGCTGAAATCAGAGAGGTGCTGTCAGATGGTGAAGACCAAACCAGACGGCTATGATCTGAAAAGAAACAAGAGCCAGTGTGGAGAGGACTGCATGACAGCTTTTCTGGATACTAAAGTCCAAACTCTCTGGTCCAAAGGCTGAGTGCAGACTAGGTGTCTATGTAAGCAGAGCAGACCACACCATAGATCCCTGACATGGATAGTGACCAAGAAGAAAGTTATGGCTCCTTCAAAGTCAAGGTGAAGGAATCACAGACTGAGTCTCGTACAAAGGTTCTCATCCTATCAGTCCAAACTGGCAGTCCAATTGTTTTGCATAAAAGTCACAGGGTTGTTTTTTCTCAATTACAGTTTTCTTTCAATATTATTTTGTATTGGTTTAGCTGTACAGGATAGTGGTTAGACAATCTTATATTTTACATAGAGTTCTCCCCAGTATTTCCAGTACCTTCCTGACATCATACATAGTTAGCACAATATTATTGACTACATGCCCTATGCTGTACTTTACATCCCCAAAAGTCACAGGTTTTTATGTATGAAAGTAAAAACGGAATTTTCCAAAACCCAACTCTCTGGACCATCACTCTGTAGCTGTCTGTAATAATCCCCTAAATTTTCTGGTCAAATGGAGAGTGACACTGAAGTAGTCTGAGAAAAAAAAAATCCCTAAGAGTTCTTGCTATAAGGAGCTCTCCTGGAACCGAAAAATGGCAGCGGAGTGAACGGAGCTACACAGACCGTCTCCCAGAACCAAACTGGAATTACAACTATAACACAGACAAATCGACAGGAAAAACCAGCAGAAAAGCAGCTTGCAAGGACCATATAACGAGGGACACTGACTCGATCCCAGTAGGCTTGCGAAGGTACGAGACAGGGCTGGGAGCCCACGGTTGGCAGCTCCGCAGCGGCCTTAGCTGGGAGCAGCGCCCTCGGGTTACACTCCCAGGCAGCTCCACAGCACAGCCGGGACAGAGGCTGAAACAGCCACAGCCACTCACCTTGGGCTCCGGAGGAGGGAGGGCGGACTGGACTGGAACTGTGTGGGGACACTCGGGATTTGGAGGGCGCTCAGAGCTTTGGCTGAGTGCAGCCACTCAGGAAAGTGGCCACATTGCTCCTTCCCAGGGCTCTGAGGAGAGGCAGCAGCCCCTCCCTCTGAGATCCAACCCCACCCTGTGGGCCATTGAAGTGCTAATTGAGGCTCACTAACAAACAGCATCTGCCCCACCCTCCTGAAAGCCCCTTGGCTGAGCACCAGAGGGAGTTTTTCAATCAACTGACAACCCAAAACTCATCAATTAACCTAGACTGCTAGCCTCCAGGCAAAAAGCTAGAGGATAACAGTACGTTTCCTGGGCTGGCAACTTTAACCAGGAAAGTAAGACGTGACAGTGGTGTTCGACGTGGGTCCTCTCTCGCTCATCTAAACACAGGAGAGGGAGCCACAAACAGCAGAACGCCAACACCCACAGGGAGAACTTGACAGGCTCCAAAGCCCACAGTGATAGCCAAAATGGTGAAACACAGAAACAGAAGCCAAATGAAAGAGCAAGACACCTCCACCGAAGATGAGATCAATGTGGAGCAATTAGGCATGTTAACAGAGCTAGAATTCAAAGCCATGATCTTGAGGAAGCTGAACAGCATGAGTAAGGACATAGAGACACTGAAAATAAGCCAAATGGAAATTAAAAACCAACAAGAAGAGATAAAAAATGACATATCAGAAATGAAAAACACATTGGAAGGTTTAAAAAGCAGAGTAGAGGAAGCTGAGGACCGAATCAGTGAATTAGAAAACAGGGTAGATAAAATCAACCAATCAGAAAAACAAAAGGAAAAAACTATTAAAAAAACAGGAAGACAGCTTAAGAGAACTATGGGACAACTGGAAACGTAATAATATTCGCATCATAGGAGTCCCCGAAGAAGAAGAAAAGGAGCAAGGGATAGAGAATATATTCAAAAAAATGTGAGAGAAAACTTCCCTAATTTGGTGAAGGAAGAAGGCATTCAAGTTCAAGAAGCACAGAGAGTCCCAAGTAAGAAGAACCCAAACAGGCCCACACCAAGACACATAGTAATTAAAATCCCACAAATTAAAAACAAAGAGAGAATCCTAAAAGCAGCAAGAGATAAGCAACAGGTTACCTACAAAGGGAACCCCATAAGGCTCTCAGCTGACTTCTCACAAGAAACAATACAGGCCAGAAGAGAGTGGCATGAAGTAATCAAAGTCATGAAAAACAAGAATCTGAATCCAAGACTACTCTACCCAGCAAGGCTATCATTCAAAATAGAAGATCAAATAAAGAGCTTCCCAGACAAAAAAGGCTAAGGGAATACATTAGCACCAAACCAGCTCTGCAAGAAATGTTAAAAGGACTGCTGTAATTAGCAGTAGAAATTGGAAGAAAAATAGAACCACACTAAACAAAAATGGCAATAAATAAGTACATATCAATAATCACCTTAAACGTAAATGGATTGAATGCTCCCATAAAGAGACACAGAGTAGCTGATTGGATAAGAAAGCATGACTCATCTATATGTTGTTTACAAGAGACCCACCTCTCAACAAAAGACTCACATAGGTTGAAAGTGAAGGGATGGAAAAAAATTTTCCAGGCAAATGGAAAGCAAAAAAAACCTGGGGTAGCAATTCTCATATCTGATAAAATAGATTTCAAAATGAAGACCATAACTAGAGACAAAGATGGCCACTACATAATATTGAAAGGATCTATCCAACTGGAAGATATAACCTTGATAAACATATATGCACCCAATATAGGAGCACCAAAATATATTAAAAATCTTCTGGAGGACTTCCAAGGAGAAATCGACAACAATACAATCATAGCAGGGGACTTCAACACCCCATTGACAGCACTGGATAGATCCTCTAGGCAAAAAATTAGCAAGGAAACAGAGACTCTAAATGAAGCACTAGACCAAATGGATTTAATAGATATCTACAGAGAATTACACCCCAAAACTACAGAATACACATTCTTCTCAAGTGCACATGGGACATTCTCAAAGATAGACCACGTGATAGGACACAAACGAAATCTCTACAAGTTCAAGAAGATTGAAATCATATCAAGCATCTTCTCAGATCACAATGGCATGAAACTAGAAATCAATTGCAAAAAGAACATGCAAAGACATTTCAACACGTGGAGGCTAAACAGCATGTTATTAAACAATGAATGGGTCACCGAGGAGATCAAGGAAGAAATTAAAAACTTCCTGGAAACCAATGAAAATGAACACACAACAACACAAAATCTATGGGATGCAGCGAAAGCAGTTCTGAGAGGGAAGTGCATAGCACTACAGGCCTACCTCAAAAAACAAGAAAAATTTCTAATTGACTGTCTAACCTCACAATTTAAAGAATTAGAAAGCAAACAAAAAGAAAACCCCAGAGCAAGTAGAAGGAAGGAAATAGTAAAGATCAGAGCAGAAATAAATGACATAGAGACCAAAAAAACAATTCAAAGGTCAATGAAACAAAGAGCTGGTTTTTTCGAAAAGATAAACAAGATTGATGGACCCTTAGCTAGATTCACCAAGAAACAAAGAGAGAGAACCCAAATACACAAAATCAGAAATGAAAGAGGAGAAGTAACAACCAACACCACGGAAATACAAAAGATCGTTAACAACTACTATGAACAACTATATGGCAACAAATTCGACAATCTAAGCGAAATGGACAAATTTCTAGAAACACACAGTCTCCCAAAACTATTCCCTGAAGAGATAGAAAACTTGAACAGACCAATAACAACTAAGGAAATTGAAGAGGTAATCAAGACTCTCCGAGCAAACAAAAGCCCAGGCCCAGATGGTTTCACGGGGGAGTTTTACCGAACATTCAAAAAAGAACTAACACCCATTCTCCTCAAACTATTTCAAAAAATTCAAGAAGAAGGAAGACTTCCTAACACGTTCTATGAGGCCAGCATAATTCTAATTCCAAAACCAGAAAAAGACACTACGAAGAAAGAAAACTACAGGCCAATATCCCTGATGAACATAGACGCCAAAATCCTGAACAACATATTAGCAAATCGGATCCAGAAATACATCAAAAAAATTATTCATCATGACCAAGTGGGATTCATTCCAGGGATGCAAGGCTGGTACAATATTCTCAAATCAATAAACGTGATACACCACATAAACAAAATGAAGAATAAAAACCACATGATCATATCAATAGATGCTGAAAAAGCATTCAACAAAATCAAGCATCCATTTCTGATAAAAACGCTCAGCAATGTAGGAATAGAGGGATCATATCTCGACATAATAAAGGCCATATATGAAAGACCTACAGCCAACACCATACTCAATGGACAGAAACTAAAAACATTTCCATTAAGAACAGGAACAAGACAGGGATGTCCACTTTCGCCACTCTTATTTAATATTGTACTGGAAGTCTTAGCCACAGCAATCAGACATGAAGAAAAAATAAAAGGGACCCAAATTGGAAAGGAGGAAGTGAAACTGTCATTATTTGCAGATGACATGATATTGTACATAGAAAACACTAAAGACTCCATCAAAAATCTATTAGACTTAATAAATGAATTTGGCAAAGTAGCAGGATACAAAATTAACATCAAGAAATCGATGGC
Source organism: Molossus molossus (assembly GCF_014108415.1). Taxonomy (NCBI): domain Eukaryota; kingdom Metazoa; phylum Chordata; class Mammalia; order Chiroptera; family Molossidae; genus Molossus; species Molossus molossus. The sequence continues at coordinate 109,661,420 of NW_023425355.1, read as the reverse complement.
ATTCTTGTACATCAATGATGAACTCACAGAAAGAGAAACTGAAAAAACAATCCCATTTACCATCGCGCCAAAAAAATTAAGATACCTAGGTATAAACTTAACCAAAGAAGTAAAGGACCTATTTGCAGAAAACTACAGGTCATGGAAAAAAGAAATAGAGGAAGATATAAAAAAGTGGAAGCACATACCCTGTTCATGGATTGGAAGAATTAACATAATTAAAATGTCCATACTACCCAAAGCAATCTATAGATTCAATGCAATCCCCATCAAAATACGAACGACATATTTCATAGAACTAGAACAAATACTTCAAAAGTTCATATGGAACCAAAAAAGACCCCGAATAGCCACAGCAATCTTGAAAAAGAAGAATAAAGTAGGTGGGATCACAATACCAGATATGAGGTTATACTACAAAGCGACTGTAACCAAAACAGCCTGGTACTGGCACAAGAACAGGCATATAGACCAGTGGAACGGAACTGAAAACCCAGAAATGGACCCAAGGCAATACGCTCAATTAATATTTGACAAAGGTGGCAAGAGCATACAGTGGAGTAAAGACAGCCTCTTTAATAAATGCTGTTGGGAAAATTGGACAGCTACATGCAAAAAAATGAAACTAGACCATCAACTTACACCATACACAAAAATAAACTCAAAATGGATAAAAGACTTAAATGTGACCCGTGAATCCATAAAAATTCTAGAAGAAAATGTAGGCAACAAAATTTCGGACATCATACGGAGCAGAATTTTCACTGATACATCACCTAAGGCAACAGAAATAAAGGAGAAAATGAACACATGGGACTACATCAAACTAAAAAGCTTCTGCACAGCAAAGGAAACAATCTTCAAAATGGAAAGGGAACCCACTGTATGGGAGAACATCATTGCCAATGATGTATCAGATAAGGGGTTAATTTCCAATATATATAGAGTGCTCATACAACTCCACAAAAGGAAGACAAAGAACCCAATTAAAAAATGGGCAGAGGAGCTGAATAGACACCTCTCCAAACAGGACATACAAATGGCCAAGAGACATATGAAGAAATGCTCAACATCACTAATCATCAGAGAGATGCAAATTAAAACAACAATTAGGTATCACCTCACACCTGTCAGAATGGCCGCCATCAACAAATCATCAAACAACAAGTGTTGGCGAGGGTGTGGAGAAAAGGGGACTCTAATACACTGCTGGTGGGAATGCAGACTGGTGCAGCCGCTATGGAAAACAATATGGTGCTACCTCAAAAAATTAAAAATTGAACTTCCATTTGACCCAGTGATCCCACTGCTGGGAATATACCCTAAGAAGCCTGAAACACCAATCAGGAAGAATATATGTACCCCCATGTTCGTAGCAGCACTATTTACAATAGCTAATATCTGGAAACAGCCCAAGTGTCCACCAGTAGACGAATGGATCAAAAAGCTGTGGTACATATACACAATGGAGTACTATGCAGCGGTAAGAAAGAAAGATCTCTTATCCTTTAAGATGATATGGAGGGACCTGGAAAGTATTATCCTAAGTGAAAGAAGCCAAGCAGAAAAAGACAAATAGCACATGATCTCACTTATATACGGAATATAATGAACATAACAGTCTGAGGAATACAGTAGACCCAGACACATGGAAGTAGGGCACAGACTGACATCCCTCAGAAGAGGGGATACGGGGTGGGGGGGTGGGAAGAGGTAAACCACAGAACTTATATGCATGTATGCATGACCAATGGACATGGACAACTAAGCCGGGGACAGGGTGGAGGGGGGGGTGGGGGGTGCCAATGGGGTAAAAAGGTAAAATATCTGTAACAAAAAAATAAATAAAAATTCATAAAATAAAAAAAATACTGAAAGAAAAAAAAAAAGAGCTCTCCTGCCAGGCTTCCTTCAGCAAAGCTTTCCAGAACAACAGTCTAATGGTGGCACATCAGAGCCCAGACCCAAGTCAGTCTTTTGTGTAGGCATTGAACAGCACAAAACTTAACTCCCACACCCAACTTACTTATATTTGGCAACAACTTCCCAGACCCAAAATCTTCTTCCTCTGAGTCTCAGCATCCATTCTTCCATGCCAGCCTCTTTAGGAGGCACTCTAGCCTCCAACACAGTCCTCATAAGAGCCCAGACTCATTCTCTACTTCCTCAACTACATGGCAAACAACCTTCCTCCAACACTTCAGGGCTATCTTATAAGTCCCCCCTTGCTGGCTCTAGCTCCCAAAGTGGAATTGCTTCTAGCAGCTCTCCTCTAGAAGAACAGCAATCCAGAGTTTCACTTCTTCATGACAACTTATTCCCAGGTGTACAGCCTCCCTCCACAGGACAGTCCTAAGCTCACAGCAAACAAACCTTCTATTCCCCCGAAGCTGGCCTTGGTGATCAAAAGGAGATTTTAGTGATAGGAGCCAAGGAGGACCAAAAGTACTGACCTCATCCCCAGAGACCACCATGGTGAATAGCCTGTGCTCCTAGAAAGGAACTGTTCAGGTGTTCTTGGCTTCACAGCTGTGTTATGAGACAGTTCATGAGGAGACAGATATTGGGACTGAGAGAGTTCTGGGTTTGGAATATGGGAACATACGTGTTTCTGAGTTCCAGCACTGTGGCAGATAAGTTTGTACACCTACATTTTAAATCTGCCAAACCTCTTAGCATTTGGTAATAGTGCCTCATGCAGTCTCATAGGCCAAGGGCTCCTTATGGCCACAAAAAAATTCATGGGATGATCATGATGTCCATCCAATTCTTAGACAGCCTGGTCAACAGGAGAAAAACCTGGACTAAAGCCAAAACTGGGAGACTGAGTTTTGTCTCTCTGAAAATATATTGAGCAGTAAATGTGTACTCATTGTGGAGGCCAATTTCTTCTCTGAACATAACAATGAATCATTTTTAGAGAAAAGACATGTAGATGCATCAATTTTGAGACAATTATGATAGGATTTTTAAAGGCACTTATTTTGGGCTCAGTTTTCACCATTACCATAAAATGCATTGGATAGAATAAGACTATTCATGGCATGCCATACATATAAAAAATAATTTCAGTGCTTTTATGGTGAAGCAGAATTAGATAAATCACATTCATTTTAGTCCTCTGAGCACTTCTCAAAGATTTTTTTGAAAGACATGTCTGTTTTTGACACAGATCCTGTTTTATTTAGTTAAGCTTTTTATGGTTGAATTCTGTAAATCTGTGCCATCCTGGTTTGAAGGTCATCTGGGCCCAGAACATCTAATGTTCAATATAGCCAGAATTCCAGTTTTGTTTTTCCATAGGTTATACAAGTGTACCCCCCAAAACACCCTTGTTGGTCAAATCTTCATCTCTTTATGGGCAGAGGTCATGAGGGGTTCCAAGTCACAGATAAACAGGCCAATTTGCTTTATTTTTATAAGTGCCCTTAGGCAAGGCTATAGTAACAGGTTTCTATGAAGTGCCTGTCATATAAAGATAGGCCTTGAAGTCCTGGAGCTTTCCAAGCACTGAGTATACATTAATATAAGGGTGGCATACAGTTAAGCTTGGAGGATGGACCAAGGACAGACCAGAACAGATATTACAGCGGTAAGAAGGAAAGATCTCATATCCTTTGAGAGGACATGGATGGACCTGAAGAGTATTATCCTTAGAAAAACAAGCCAAGCAGAGAAAGATAAATATCACATGATCTCACTTATTTGTGGAATATAATGAACATAACAGTCTGAGGAACGGGGTAGTTCCAGAGACGTGGAAGTGGTATACAGACTGACAATCACCAGAAGAGGGGGTGGTGGGAGAGAGATAAACCACAGAACTTATATGCATGTATGCATGAAAAATGGACATGGACAACAAAGCTGGGGACAGGGCAGGATGGGTGGGGCAGGTCGGTATCAGTGGGGGAAAAAGGAGAAACTTCTGTAACAAAAATAAATTAATTAAATAAATAAAAAAGTAAAAAAATATAAAGAAATAAAAATTTGGGGAAAAAATTAAAAATGAAATAAAAATTCAGATACTATTAAGTTTTGGTGAAGATACAAAACAATAGAAATTCTCATGTCCTGCTGACGGGAGTATATATTGGTACAGGCATTTTAGAGAACAAATGCCTGACATGATGACATGTAGTAAAGTTGAAGATGTATATACCCTTTGTCCCAGCAATTCTATGTATGGGAATATATTCTACAGAAAATTTCATACATAGTTTCAGAGAAACACCCACAAATATCATTAAAATATTGTTTATAACATTAAAAAACTGCACATTGTCTGGCTAGTGTGGCTAAGTGGTTGAGCATCGACCCCTGCACCAAGAGATTCCAGGTTCCATTCCCAGTCTGGGCACTTGTATAGATTGTGGACTCAATCCCCATTAGGGGACGTGCAGGAGGCAGTTTATCAATGGTTCTGTCTCTTTCTCCCTCTCCCTTTCACTCTAAAATCAATTAGAAAAAAAAACATATTTTTTTATACTGCAGACTACCTAAATGTCTATCAACAGGAGAGTGAAGTTAATTAAATTCATTTTTTTTCAATATTCAATATACTCCTTTAATCTTGACAGCCAACCCATCTGCTAATCTGAAAGGAAAAAAAACCACCCCAATTGAAAATGAACTACTTATTTCAGCAGCTCTAAGAGTTACCAAATTTTCTCAATTGTTGTCATCTACAGAAAAATGTTTTCACTGACTGTGATCTTCAAAGAAGGCCTCTGAGCCCAATATATCTGGATATGCACTTCCACCCAAGGATGAAATGACTTTCTAAAGTGAGCTGAAAATTGCTGAGTTGAAAGAGAATATGAATAATCCAAGTGAGGCAAATGAAAGTTTCTAAGCTACTGAAAAAGGAATAAGCTTCTGAAAGGTGCCTTCCCCTAGTCCACGTGAGAATTAATCTCATTTAATGAGGCTGAGCATAAGCAACATTTAGTGCCTAAAAGTCAATCTGTGGATTCCTCCAAACATATAAGAAATTGTGTTTTGCTATTTAGAGCACATCTAGCTTTTTAGATTACCTGTGAACTTTCTATCTTCATTTTGGTTTCATTTATACCTTCTTATTTCAGATGACAAATGTCTGAATAAGATACTGGCTAATAAAAGCATTAGATACCCTCAAGAAGTACTTATGTGTGAATTTAACAAAAGAAAAAAAAATGAAGAAAGGATTTTTCTTCTCTTTTATTTGTCCATGACAAATATTTACTTTTAAAGCATTTTGTATTCATTCTAGCCCCAATTTCTATTTATTTAATTACTTTAGATGTTTATTAAGGAGCACATATGAGAAGCAGGTACACATTGTATTATTTATAATTGCATTTCTTAGATATTATCTAACACCTTCCATTGTAGCAACTGATGAAACAGAGCTAGCCAAGATACTTTTTTTTTTCATTTTTGCTGATAATTACAATGGAGTGATTATTTTAAAATTCAAATAATATATTTTCCTAAAATATTTCAATTGCAGAGTTATGTGTGAAATGCTACAAAGTATATGAGTTTGATTAACAGTTTTATGAATAATCATATCATATAATTACCCAGATTTATCACTTTAAATTAAATGAAAATTCTTTGTGGCAGAAGGTTTGTGTGAATATGAAAATGTTGACTTATTCTTATTTGTTCAATTTGAACCATGCCACAATGTGACTTTCAAAGTCATTTACTATTTGTGCTAATTATCCAAAAGTGAGTTGAAAGTGCTTTTCCATTTACCTAAGTGTAAAAAATCAAAAACTTAATTGCTAAGTCAAAGTGCTAGGCAAAGGCTCTAGATTTCTTCAATTCCAACCCTAATGACTCCTAATATTATGGCTATTTTATCAGGCCAAAGAAGGCTCTACTGCTTAAAGCAATTACTGAGATCAAGGCAGTAGAGTGTCTCATATAATAAAGTGTTGAGAGGTTGAAATAATAAATAAATAAGACCCTGTTTTCATCTGTTTGGGCTGCTATCACAGAATACCATAAACTGGGTGGCTTATAAATGACAAAACATTTATTTTTTACAGTTCTGAAGACTGGGAAGTCCAAGATCAAGACACTGGCAGATTCTATGTCTTATGAGAGCCCAGTTCTTGATTCATAGATGCCCATGGTGGAAGGGGCTAGGGAGCTCTCTGGAGTCTTTTATAAAAGCACTAATCCTATTTATATGGACTCTGCTCTGATGACCTAATCACCTCCCAAAGGCCCCATGTCCTATTATCATCACCATGAGGATTAAATTTCAACATATAAATTTTAGGAGGACACAAACATTCAGTCTAGAGCAACCTTTTCCATGATGTTCAGGGGGAAATGGACAACCCCATATCCTAAGAAGTCAGTACAAGAATAGGTGGGACTGCCCAAGGTGGGCACCCTTTCTGGTCCAGAGCCCTGCTCAAATGAGCATGAGTTATTCTTTCCCCATCATGTGGCCAAGATGTTGACTGTCCTCTCCCTTCTGGTAGCCTCCACATGGGGTCCACATTGATTTCTGTTCTCCTGAGATAATTTTGTTGAACCAAAACTTTATGAAGCAACTAGAATTTTCTGAGGTAGATGTAGGAAGGGAATACATCACGACTAGCAGAGAAAGTTCAATCCCTCTTTCTGGTTCTCTCTTCCATGCCCCACTTGCTCATATTACCACAAAAACACCTCTTCCTGACCTCCCCCAACAGGACTCTGCCACCTCCCTTCTTCTGCTTCTCCCACATTCGGCTCTAGGTTTTTGCCCTGTATTTAGTTTCTTGGCTGATTCTTATAAAGCAGACTAACCCGCCCTGGCTGGTTTGGCTCAGCGATTAGAGCATTGGCCTGCGGTCCTGAGAGACCCGGGTTCGGTTCCCGCTAGGGGCATGTACCTCGGTTGCAGTTTGTCCCCGGCCCTGGTCGGTTGTGCGGGTGGCAGCCACTTGATGTGTCCCTTTCACGTCGATGTTTCTCTCTCTCTCTCTGTTCCTCTCTCTCCCCCCACACTCTACCTGAACAAAAAATGGAAAAATGTCCTCGGGTGAGGATTAAAAAAATAAATAAATAAATAAATAAAAATAAAGCAGACTAACCCTCTCAAAAGTCCAAACTTCTCTCCCATCCCCTGCTAAACAATCTAAGGGCTCTCCATTTCTGGGACCCACCCTCTTTAGAGTCCAGTGAGGGATTACAATGGACAAAACAACCACAAATACAGGTTTTGTGTTCTCTCACAACTATTTACCTGCCCTGGCTGCCTGCCTGGATTCAGAGGTAATACATGTAAAAATAATTTTCTAACCATAGAGTGGTACTACAATTTCCCAGTGATTATTTATTTTAACACCTCCTCTTATTTTATAGATGATACAACTGAAGCCAGGAGAGGTTAAATACTTGCCCAAATGGTTAGTGGTAAAGATTGACTTTAAACCTGGTCTTTAAACCACTATCCTATTATTCCTTCCATTAATATAAACAGCCTCAGGTAATTTGTGAATTTCTGTAGGCTCTGTTTTCTCATGTCCCATTAATGTGGGATTAAATGTGACCTTTCTCTTGGGGCTTTCCACCACAAACACATACATGCAATTATTCACACAGGTTCTGTGGTTGAAGAAATGGAAAGGAAGGCACTACTTACTCTTTTACTAATTCATTTATTCAACAGATAGTTATGGAACACCTACTAGGTTCCAGGCACTGTTCTAAACTCTGAGGATACAGCAATAAACAAAATGAAAAGGCAATTTGAATATTCCACTCAGGTGGATGGCAGGAAGCATATTGAAATGCAGATTAAAAAGCTGACAAAGTGACTTCAAAAATTAAAGGCAGTATATTAGTAAAATAGAAAATGAAGCAATAGGAGGTACAGCCTACTGTCAAATCATCTGGTTTAAAGCAGTTTACCATGTCAGCAATGCCATAATCTAAATTATTTACTTGATTTTTGTAATAATGGCACTTGAGCACTTCCTGAAACCAATCACAGAATCCTAACATTGTTATATGTCCACATAATCTGATTCAACATAAAATATTTTGTGTAGATTATTTAATCAGCACTGTATTTAGCTGCTGTAACTAGAAAAGGGCAGATGTTGTGAGAGGAGGACTATTTATTTAGACTTTTTGTGAAGGTGAAAATTTAATCTTCATCATATAAATGTACCCCAATTAAATTTTTCATGGACTGTGCAATTGAGTAAAACCAAACTGTATCTCATATCAAACACTATATGTGTAATTGAATTTTTATAAATGTAATCACAATATAAACCAAGAGTCAGAAAGCTTTATTTATAAAGAGCGAGAATAGCAAATGTCCTATGCTGTGCAGGCCATATGGTCTCTGTGGCAACTCTTGAGTTCTGCTACTGTTGCACAAGGGCAGCCATAGATAATATGTAAACAAATGAGTAGTGTGGCTGTATTCCAATAAAGCTTTATTTATAAAACCAGTTAGCAGGACAGAAGGCAAGCAGGTAGCAGACAGCCATCTTCAAGCCTAGAAGAAATATCTCAGAGGGAACCAAATCTGCTGACACTTGATCTCAGACTTCTAGCCTCCAGAACTGTGAGAAAATATGTATTTGATGTTTCTTTCCCCTGTCCCCCAATTGATCAATGTTTTTTGATCAATTAAATTTAGGATATTGGATTTGCTTTAAACAAGGTAAATCCATGCAGAATATCCTCTCAACTGGAAGGAATCTTGAGCAGAGACTTTCCTTAGTTTCCTAACGTGAGATAAACCTGTCTAAATTGCCTAAGAAAGATGAGAATTTGGTGATCCACAAGAGCTACAAGAAAGATAGATTCATAATTGCCTTAATAGTCCATGCTCTCCTCAAAATAAAATTGTTTTCCCTTATATCTAATCCCAATATCTTTTTTTTATTAATTAATTTTTGTTACAGATGTTTCTCCTTTTTCCCCCATGATTCCCCCCCACCCCCCCTCCCTGCCCTTTCCCCAGTTTGTTGTCCATGTCCACTGTTCATGCATATATGCATATAAGTTCTATGGTTTATCTATCCCCCACCACCCCCCTCTTTAGGGGCTTGTCAGTCTGTACCCCACTTCCACGTCTCTGGGACTACCCCATTCCTCAGACTGTTATGTTCATTATATTCCACAAATAAGTGAGATCATATAAAACTTGTCTTTCTCTGTTTGGCTTCTTTCACTTAGGATGATTCTTTCAAGGTCCCTCCATGTAGTCTCAAAGAATAAGAGATCTTTCTTTCTTACAGCTGCGTAGTACTCCATTGTGTATATGTACCACTGCTTTTTTATCCATTCGTCTACTGATGGACACTTGGGCTTTTCCAGATCTTAGCTATTGTAAATAGTGCTGCTACAAACATGGGGGTACATATATTCTTTCTGATTGGTGTTTTAGGCTTCGTAGGGTATATTCCTAGAAGTGGGATCACTGGGTCAAATGGCAGTTCAATTTTTAATTTTTTGAGGTAACACCATATTGTTTTCCACAGTGGCTGCACCAGTCTGCATTCCCACCAGCAGTGCACTAGAGTCCCCTTTTCCCCACACCCTCTCCAATACATGCTGTTTGATGATTTATTGATGGCTACCATTCTGACAGGTGTGAGGTGATACCTCATTGTTGTTTTAATATGCATCTCTCTGATGATTAGTGATGATGAGCATTTCTTCATATGTTTCTTAGCCATTTGTATGTCTTGTTTGGAGAGGTGTCTATTTAGTTTCTCTGCCCATTTTTTAATTGGATTCTTTGTCTTCCTTTTGTGGAGTTGTATGAGCACTCTATATGTATTGGAAATTAACCCGTTATCTGATATATCATTGGCAGTTATGCTCTCCCTTACAGTGGGTAGGCTTTCCATTTTGATGATTGTATCTTTCGCTGTGCAGAAGCTTTTGAGTTTGATGTAGTCCCATGTGTTCATTTTCTCCTTTGTATCTCTTGCCTTAGGTGATGTATCAGTGAAAATTCTGCTGCGTATGATGTCTGAAATTTTGTTGCCTAAAATTTCTTCTAGGATTTTTACGGATTCATGATTTACATTTAAGTCTTTTATCCATTTTGAGTTTATTCTCATGTAGGGTATAAGTTGATGGTCTAGTTTCATTTTTCTGCAAGTAGGTGTCCAATTTTCCCAGCACCGTTTATTACAGAGGCTGTCCTTACTCTACTGTATGCTCTTGCCACCTTTGTCAAATATTAATTGAGCATATTGCCTTGGGTCCATTTCTGGGTTCTCTGTTCTGTTCCACTGGTCTATATGCCTGTTCTTGTGCCAGTACCAGGCTGTTTTGATTACAGTGGCTTTGTAGTATAACCTGAAATCTGGTAATGTGATCCCTCCAACTTTGTTCTTCCTTTTCAAGATTGCTGTGGCTATTCGAGGCCTTTTTTTCTAACCCCAATATCTTGCTGCTACTTAAACCCACTTTTTCTTGACCCATCTTGTATAGAGAGAAGGAACAAAATAAATGAACAAGCAGAATAGAAACAGATTCATAGATACAGAGATACATATACATATTCTGATGGTTACAGGATGGGAGCATGTTTGGGCACCAGGTGAAATAGATGAAGGGATGAAGAAGTACTGATTGGTAGATACAAAATAGTCACAGGAATGTAAAGTACAGCATAGGGAATATAGTCAATAATATTATAATAACTATGTAGGTGCCAGGTGGGTACTAGATTTTTTGGGGTGATAATTTCCTAAATTATATAAATGTCTGATCACTAGGCTGTACACCTCAAACTAATATAATACTGTACATTAACTGTAATTGAAAAATAAAATATTATTTTAAAAAATAAAATGAAAAGTAAAATCCAAGGGGCAAATGGAAAAACACCACCTTACCTCAAACCTTTGTTTCCCCTTAGTTTTACTGGGCTCCATTACAGTGCAAAGAACTTTATACTCCAATTTGTTCTTATATAACTCTAGAGATAAGTTTGCCATCTCCTAAAACATGTTCCTCAACCTCAGCACTACTGACAGTTTTGGCGGGACTAGTCGTGGGGGGCAACTCTGTGCATCCTAGGATGTTTAGCAGCATCCCTAGCCTCCACCCACTAAATCCAATAACACAACCCAGTCATGACAATCAAAAATGTCTCCAGTCATTGCCAAATGATCCCTGAAGGGAAAATCACCCCTGGTTGAGAACCAGTGTCTTAAAGGCTGATATCTAGAGACATTTATTCTAGGAAATACACTAGTATCTCTTATTTCCAGAAAACAGGCATGGTTATGCAGCAGTGCATATGTATACCCACAGATTCCACCCTTAAAAAAGAATTTATAAGCTTTTAATGGGAAGTGTACTGGTGTCTATCATTTATTTTGAAATATGTAAAAAAAATTATGGATCCAGTAATAGCTAGATGGAGAGATATGATATAAAATAAGTATTCTAAAATGTTAATTGTAGAATATAAGTGGTAGGTATATGAGTGTACATTGTAATATTTTATATTTTCTATATGTTTGAAAATTTTTCATAATAAAATATAAAGGGGGAAATTCATGCATATTTGACTATCACAGCTAGAAAATCAATAGCTTCATTTTACTTAATTATATTTGAGAAAAAAAGGAAAATATCTCACTACCAGTACTAACGAGAATATTATTTTCCCTCCAAAACTGTGTTGTTAAATCTAAGTAATCTAATCACATTTTAAAAACGTACCTAATAGGCGTGGGGCACTTCAAAATTGTGAGTAAAGAAGGTGAAGGAGCTAAGGAAGTGCACACTGCCGGTTATAGAATAAGTCATGGGGATGTAAGGTACAGCGTAGAGAATAGAGTCAATAATATGTAATAATTATGTATGGTGTCAGATCAGACAGAAACTAGACTTCATTGTGGTGATAACTTTGTAAGGTACATAAATGTTGAATAACTATGTTGTATACATGAAAATGAATATAATATTGTATGTCAGGTAATATTTAAAATAAAATTTTAAAAATTATAAGTAAATGGTGAGCATTAACTAGACCTGAAAAAGGACTCAGATTCACTATCTTATTTTGTAAATGAAGAAACTAAGTCCAGGAGAGAGCATGTTCTGTATTTTTAATAAACTGCTTTACACAGGAGTCTTTTTCTAGTCTTCTAATTTCAAAGACTATGTCATTATTCTGAATATTGTATTTAAAAATAATCTTAAACACTGTTTTCCCCCAAGGAGCTTCACTGCATAATAAAATTAAACATATTGAAATAGTCAAGTTAAATCAGATATAACACCTTCTGAAAAAACTGTTTTCTTTAAGCAGTTAGACTGTAATTCAGCCAAGGTTTGTTGAAAATACCATATTTGGTACTGTGTGTACAACACCCACCCTAAGGTGTCAGAAATTGTAGAGATTTATACCAATATGAAATGGCTGGGCTACTGTTGTTCTAAGACTGGCAATTGGACAACTCCACAGGTACAGGCTAGGGTCTTTGAGTTTAGTATTTTACGAATTTTTAAAAAGCAAGAATGAAATGAAAGATGCTCAGAACCATAAGTCATCAGAGAAATGCAAATTAAAACTACAGCAAGATACTACTACATCCCCACTAGAATCTCTACAATTCAAATACTTAATAATTCAAGGTGTTGACCAAACTACTAATACACATATTGATTCATCTCAAAAACATTATGCTGAGGCGTGGATACATATTTTGAGAGCCACTGTTACACTCCACTATTTACAAATTGTTAAATCCCATAGAACTACTTGGTCTCCATGATATATTTTCTCACTGATGCAACAGAAGTAGCTCTATAAGCACTAATACTGTAGAATCAGTTTTAGAACTATCAGAGAATTTTGAGGTCAGCTACCACAACTTCCCAACACTTTTTAAAAAATCTCCCAGTTCTGCTTTTTCTTTTGTTAAACCCAGAATGCTGAAAACAGAATTTTCATCAATTTAAGATTTTGTAGTTCTTCCAGTTCTTCATTCGAAGTGCCAATTCTCATTTTATAGCCTGACTCGTAAACAGCAGATTTGCAGATCTATCTGGATGTTTGTATTTCCTTTTATGTCTACTCCTACAGCTTCCTATCTCTTGCAGTTCTTCAGAACTTGGTTCCTTCCACTCACCTCATCCCTCCCTCAGGTTAGGTCAGTTCATTCCCAAATTAACAAAATAAACCCAGAGATATAAAAGTAGGGTTCAGACAGACAAACTTCAGAGGAGGGGCGGGGCAGAGGGAAGAGATACACTGAAGAACTTATGCATATAAGCATAACCAATGGACATAGACAACAATGCTGTAGGGTGGGGAGAGAATAGAAGGAGGGTGTCAATGGGAGGAAAAGAAGAAATGTCTATAACAAAAATAAATTCATTAAATAAAATAAATAAATAAATAAATAAATAAACAAAAACACTTTCTTCTTTTTTTGTGTGTGTGCACCACTTCTTAGTCAATAAATAACCAACACTGACAGGGTTTCCGCTTGTTTTGTTTTGATATGCATCTCTTGCTATAAAAATTCTGTTTCTACAGTTTTACATGCCTTGATTCTTTTAAATCTTTTCAGACTGTCCAGAAAACTGCTACTCATGTACAATTTTCCTGATGTTTTACTGAATATTTGTGTAATAGTCTCACATAAAATATGTTCGGGGGCTCATTTCAGCAGCACATTTACTAAAATTGGAACAATACAGAGAAGATTAGCATGGCCCCTGCACAATGATGACACGCAAATTTGTGAATTGTTCCATATTTTAAATATATATAGATATTCTTAAGCAACCCTGACTGGGAGTGAGAGATTACAAGTTAAATTACTACTGCCAGGCAGTTAAGCACCGACTTTACTAGCCTGCTAATCCTATTCATTCATATGTGATCAATTTCTCTTTAAAAAAATAAATCTATTACCAAAGAGTCTATCTCAGTTTCATTTAAACTCCTACTCAACTCTTGCTTTATAGAAAACAAAATTACCTCTACTCCTCTTAATCTTAAAATGAACAGGTAAGAAAGGGAGGGGCTGCCGCCTCTCCCCAGAGCCCTGGGAAGGAGTAAGATGAGCACCATCCTGGGTGGCCGCAACTCAGCAAAAGCTCTGAGCACCCTCCAAATCCCAAGTGTCCCCACACAGTTCCAATCCTGTCTGCCCTCCCTCTGCCGGAGCCCAAACATTGCCAGATCTTTTATTTTTTTATTTTTTATTTATTTATTTATTTATTTTTATTTATTTATTTATTTTATCCTCACCCGAGGATATTTTTCCATTTTTTGTACACATAGAGTGGGAGGGAGAGAGAGGGAGAGAGAGAGAGAGAGAGAGAGAAACATCGAAGCGAAAGGGACACATCAAGTGGCTGCCACCCGCACAATCCAACCTGGGCCTGGGACAAACTGCAACCGAGGTACGTGCCCTTAGCGGGAACCGAACCCGGGTCTCTCCGGACCGCAGGCCGACGCTCTAACCGCTGAGCCAAACTGGCCAGGGCATTGCCAGATCTTTTATGTGCAAGACAGAACATTGACTAGAATGAGACTGTGAATACTGAAATGGAACAGGTGGTAAGATTTAGATCACTTCAGGTTCCCTAAACTCCTGATCTTACGGAAATATGCCACTCGGACTTCCTGCTGCAAGGACTATAATTGATTCTGGATTCAGCTGCTGCCCCTCTGGATCTTCCCCACACACACACAATACACTGAGGTCATGCTCCCTTGGGCTGTTTGTAGCCAATGATCGAGCATGTAAAAGTACTAAGGCAGGCCCACGCTGGCAAAATGTGAGAATCCTTCTCTTGGCTGCTTTGACTTGAGCACCCGCCACTGGCCTGTTGAGTTGTGCTGCAGCTTATGATTCTTCCAAACCTCCCTCCCTCCCTCTCTCCTTGCACAGGGATCATACATGCATCATGACCTAAAGGCTCTTCTTATCTTCTGCTCCCTCCCCCAGTAAGCCTGTTGAAAGCCTAATCCCATTTTGCCATTTGCTTCATGGCAGACCCAACCTAATGCAGCCTTCCTTGTCAGAGAAACTCTCCCTACTCCCCTGTGATACGAGGCTCTCCCCACCTTGAGTGAAGACTGCCATAACCTTCCTGGAAATAACCAGGCAGGAGGCTGGGGAAGCCAATTCTCTTCATTCTTTCCCCCAACACTCCTCATTGCCTTGAATCCTACCATGAGTAATGTGCTGAGACACCTTGTATCATGTCACAAGAGCCAGCTGTTAAATGTTCAGGAATTTAGTAAGATGGTTGGTAAACACAGTCATTATTAAATTATACTTAGTTAAATAAATCCTATTAAAAAAAAAAAAAAAAAAAACATGAACAGGTAACAATTTGTTTCTTGGTTTATCATAAACCAGAAACTCTCCCGTGTAGAAAAGGAAAGTTTTCCTCAATCTTCTTGGTGTCCCTGAGTTTGAAAATCTGACAAAGACAGATTAACGGGAAAAGCACACAAATATATTTATTGTAAGTTTTATATGACAAGGAGCCTTCATAAAGAAATGAAGACAGAAAAATCAGACATAAGTATTTTTAACCCAGTTTTTTTAATTGTTATTTTTATTAATTTATTTTTGTTACAGATGTTTCTTTTTCCCCCATTGACACCCTCCTCCCCGCCCCCCCCACCCCCGCTCCGTCCCCAGCTGTGTTGTCTATGTCCATTGGTCATGCATACATGCATGTAAGTTCTGTGGTTTATCTTTTCCCTCCCCCACAAACCCCCTCTTCTGTGGATTGTCAGTCTGTACCCTACTTCTATGTCTCTGGGTCTATTTTGTTCATCAGTTTGTTTTGTTCATTATATTCCACAAATAAGTGAGATCATGTGATATTTGTCTTTCTCTGCTTGGTTTGTTTTGATGAAAGTCAAGGAGTACGAGGTAAGTATAGTAAACTGGGGGAAACTTAGCAAGGCCTGTTCATTAGGATTCTTCTCAGAGTCCCTTGTCCCCTTGTCTTCAGAGATAAAGAAGCTCCTTTCCTCTGGTTAAAGGGAGGGCACCTCTTACATAAGCGTTTTATGACTGTTTCAGGGAAGAAAGATGGGGGGAAAATCAGAGTGACCTTCTTGCTTCTGCTGTTTTCTCAAGCTCTTTCAGCTTAAATATTTAATATGCCAATTTCCACATTTTTGAATAACATATCCTGAACCCTACCACCAATGTTTGTTAAAAAATAAAGGCATTTCATTTAAAAAGATGAATACTTTATTTATTTTTTTTTTTATCCTCACCCTAGGACATTTTTCCATTTTTTGTTCAGATAGAGCGGGAGGGAGAGAGAGGAAGAGAGAGAGAGAGAAACATCGATGTGAAGGGACACATCGAGTGGCTGCCACCTGCACGACCAACCAGGGCCGGGGACAAACTGCAACCGAGGTACGTGCCCTTAGCGGGAACCGAACCCGGGTCTCTCAGTACCGCAGGCCGATGCTCCAACCGCTGCGCCAAACCGGCCAGGGCAAAAAAGATGAATACTTTAAATTCCCATTGTTGGCTATAATAAGTTATTTTACTTCCAATAAAGAATTATGTTTCTTTCTTCAATTTGACAGCAAATCCAAGGCTATAGTTCAACTCCACAGCATTCATAAGTTTAATTTTTTTTTATCTGCATCTGATGATATGTTTTTGTTTATTTTTTAGAGAGAAAGGAAGAAAGAAGGAGAGAGAGAGAAACATTGACATGAGAAACATCGATCGGTTGCCTTCCAAATGCATCCCAATAGGGGATTGAACCTGAAACCTAGGTATATGCCCTGACTGGGAATCAAACCTGAAACACTTTGATGCATGGGATGACACTCCAATCCACTGAGTCATCTTGGCCAGGCCAATAAGTTTAAATTTTTAAAAAAGGTAATACATCCACATGATTTAAAAATAAAAATAAAAATGTGGATATTGAGAAATTTCATTTTCAGTGTAAATCCTTTAACTCCACATCCTGCCCCCCCCATATAACCACATTTACTTATTTCTTATCTATCTTTTCCTTTTTCTAAGTACATCCAAACTAATATGAATATATTTCATACATCACCAACCCTTTCTTTCAGAAAAAGTAGCATTCACTGGTCTTTACCTTGCTTTTCTCATTTAATAAATGAAGCTGGTTGATTTATTTTAGTACATAAAGCATTTTTTTAATCCTCACCTGAGGACATTTTTCCTCTTCTGTTCAGATAGAATGGGAGGGAGAGAGGAAGAGAGAGAGAAAGAGAGACATCGATGTGAAAGGGACACATCAAGTGGCTGCCTCCTGCACAATCCCATCTGAGGCTGGGGACAAACTGCAACCGAGATACATGCCCTTAGTGGGAACCAAACCCGGATCTCTCTAGACCGTGGGCTGATGCTCTAACTGCTGAGCCAAACCGGGCAGGGCAGTACATAAAGCATTTTTATAGCTAAATAGTATTCCACCATGTGAACATATCATAATTTATTTAATTAGTCACTGGTTAATGGCACTTAGGTTGTTTCCAAACTTCTGGTATTATAAACAATGCTATAACAATCTTATACATATGTCAAAACAATTTAATAGTGATTATCTAATCTCTGGGAAATAATATTATGGATTTGTTTTCATTATACTTTTCTCCAGTTCTAAATTTACAATTATAGTTCTTCCTTACCCATGGTTTTGCTTTCTACAGTTTCAGTTACCCACAGTGAACCACAGTCTGAAATATTAAATGGAAAATGCAAGAAATAAACAATTCATAACTTTTAAATGGAGCACTGTTCTAACTCACGTGATGAGATCTGGCATTATCCCTCTCTGTCCTGCCCCAGCTGTGACTCATCCCTTTTCCCAGCATCTCCATGCTATATACTCTCCCTACCTGTTATTCACTTAGTAGCCATCTTAGTTATCAGATCAACTACAAGTTATCATAGTGCTGGTGTTCAAGTAACCCTCATTTTCCTTAATAATGGCCCCAAAATGCAAGAGAAGTTGATGCTGGCAATTCAGATATGCCAAAAAGTCATCAAGTGCTTCCTTTAAGTGAAAAAATATGTATGTACAGGTAAAAACATAATATTACGTATGCTTTGGTACAATCTGCAGTTTCAGGCATCCACTGGGGGAACATATCCCCTGTGGATAAGGGGGAACATGTATGATTTCTATAAAAAAAAAAATTATCGAGAGAAAATGGTGGCAGAGGGAATGTCTCTAAGAACCAAACTGGAATTACAACTAAAATAAAGAAAAGTCATCTGGAATAACCAAGTGAAGATGAGCTGGAGAGAACCCTTATAACCAGGGACATAAAGAAGAGCACAAATTGAGACTGGTAGGAGGTGTGGAGGCACAAGAGGGCTGGCTGGGTTCCCACAGACAGCAGCTGAGCACTATCTTAGCTGTGAGAAGTTCCCTCATAAAAGTCACTGGTTTAAACCCCAAGCTGGCTCCCCAGCACAGAGTGGCAGAACAGGGAAAGGTGCCCATATAACACCTAGCTATGAAAAACACCAAAGCAGAGTACTGTCCAGCAGAGAGAGGCCCTGGGAACACAGGCACCCACCTGAAGGATCAGCGCGCTAAATTACAGTTACAGCCATTCACCTTGGGCTCCTGAAGAGGGAGAGTGGACTAGACTGGAGCTGTGTGAGGAGCTGTTTGGGGGTTCATGGCACTGAGGAGAGAGCTGGGAACAAAGCCATCAGGAGTCCTATGCCGAGTCATTCCCCCACACTACAGAAACCATTTTTCTCAGTCTTTTCCCAACAGAGTGGCTTTAGCCCCGGGTGGGGAGGGGGGGGGGGAGCAACTACCCTACATTTTGGAATTTAACCCAAAACAGCCAGGAGGAATCAGAGCCTAGCACAGAACTGCAACCTGAGGCTCATTAACTATCAGAGACTACCATCCAGCCTGCAGGCAGAGCATTGGGTCCGGCTGACAGTCATTGGCTTTCATGGCTCTGGGGTTAGAGCTGTGAAGGTTTCTGCCTGGGCCCCTGTGCTAACTAATTAACACACACTGCAGAAACCATTTTCTTCCGGAAGAGTTTTCTTCTCAAAGCAGCATTAGCCTAGGGCAGAAGCAATTGCTTCACCAGCTGGAAATCTTCTTACCCTGCCCACATGCAGGAATTTTCCTACAGTTGAGGGCTACAACCTGAAGCTCATTAAGTGACTGAGACTAACAGTCACACCGCAAGCAGAAGCTCCGGGATACTTGAATCTTTTTTTTTTTTTTTTTACCGTTTTATTTATTTATTTATTTATTTTAGCAAATCTATTTCAGAAGGGTGCATTTCCATTTTTCTTTAGAAGGGTTTCCTCTTTTGTTTTGTTTTTTTGTTTTGTTTTTGTTTTTTTTTCTTTTCTTTACTTTTGTTTTTTTTTAATAATATTTTATTTATTTATTTTTTGTTACAGATATTTTACCTTTTTACCCCATTGGTACCCCCCACCCTAACCCCCCTCCACCCTGTCCCCGGCTTAGTTGTCCATGTCCATTGGTCATGCATACATGCATATAAGTTCTGTGGTTTATATCTTCCCACCCCCCCCACCCCCCATCCCCTCTTCTGAGGGATATCAGTCTGTGCCCTACTTCCATGTGTCTGGGTCTACTGTATTCCTCACACTGTTATGTTCATTATATTCCGTATATAAGTGAGATAATGTGGTATTTGTCTTTTTCTGCTTGGCTTCTTTCACTTAGGATAATACTTTCCAGGTCCCTCCATGTCGTCTCAAAGGATAAGAGATCTTTCTTTCTTACCGCTGCATAGTACTCCATTGTGTATATGTACCACAGCTTTTTTATCCATTCGTCTACTGGTGGACACTTGGGCTGTTTCCAGATCTTAGCTATTGTAAATAGTGCTGCTATGAACATGGGGGTACATATATTCTTCCTGATTGGTGTTTCAGGCTTCTTAGGGTATATTCCCAGCAGTGGGATCACTGGGTCAAATGGAAGTTCAATTTTTAATTTTTTGAGGTAGCACCATATTGTTTTCCATAGCGGTTGCACCAGTCTGCATACCAACAGTGTATTAGAGACCCCTTTTCTCCACACCCTCGCCAACACTTGTTGTTTGACGATTTGTTGATGGCGGCCATTCTGACAGGTGTGAGGTGATACCTCATTGTTCTTTTAATTTGCATCTCTCTGATGATTAGTGATGTTGAGCATTTCTTCATATGTCTCTTGGCCATTTGTATGTCCTGTTTGGAGAGGTGTCTATTCAGCTCCTCTGCCCATTTTTTAATTGGGTTCTTTGTCTTCCTTTTGTGGAGTTGTATGAGCACTCTATATATATTGGAAATTAACCCCTTATCTGATACATCATTGGCAATGATGTTCTCCCATACAGTGGGTTCCCTTTCCATTTTGAAGATTGTTTCCTTTGCTGTGCAGAAGCTTTTTAGTTTGATGTAGTCCCATGTGTTCATTTTCTCCTTTATTTCTGTTGCCTTAGGTGATGTATCAGTGAAAATTCTGCTCCGTATGATGTCCGAAATTTTGTTGCCTACATTTTCTTCTAGAATTTTTATGGATTCACGGGTCACATTTAAGTCTTTTATCCATTTTGAGTTTATTTTTGTGTATGGTGTAAGTTGATGGTCTAGTTTCATTTTTTTGCATGTAGCTGTCCAATTTTCCCAACACCATTTATTAAAGAGGCTGTCTTTACTCCACTGTATGCTCTTGCCACCTTTGTCAAATATTAATTGAGCGTATTGCCTTGGGTCCATTTCTGGGTTTTCAGTTCTGTTCCACTGGTCTATATGCCTGTTCTTGTGCCAGTACCAGGCTGTTTTGGTTACAGTCGCTTTGTAGTATAACCTGATATCTGGTATTGTGATCCCACCTACTTTGTCCTTCTTTTTCAAGATTGCTGTGGCTATTCGGGGTCTTTTTTGGTTCCATATGAACTTTTGAAATATTTGTTCTAGTTCTATGAAATATGTCGTTGGTATTTTGATGGGGATTGCATTGAATCTATAGATTGCTTTGGGTAGTATGGACATTTTAATTATGTTAATTCTTCCAATCCATGAACAGGGTATGTGCTTCCACTTTTTTATATCTTCCTCTATTTCTTTTTTCAATGACCTGTAGTTTTCTGCAAACAGGTCCTTTACTTCTTTGGTTAAGTTTATTCCTAGGTATCGTAATTTTTTTGGCGCAATGGTAAATGGGATTGTTTTTTCAGTTTCTCTTTCTGTGAGTTCATCATTGATGTACAGGAATGCCGTCGATATCTTGACGTTAATTTTGTATCCTGCTACTTTGCCAAATTCATTTATTAAGTCTAATAGATTTTTGATGGAGTCTTTAGGGTTTTCTATGTACAATATCATGTCATCTGCAAATAATGATAGTTTCACTTCTTCCTTTCCAATTTGGATACCTTTTATTATTTTCTTCCTGTCTGATTGCTGTGGCTAAGACTTCCAGTACAATGTTAAATAAGAGTGGCGAAAGTGGACATCCCTGTCTTGTTCCTGTTCTTAATGGAAATGTTTTTAGTTTCTGTCCATTGAGTATAATGTTGGCTGTAGGTCTTTCATATATGGCCTTTATTATGTTGAGATATGATCCCTCTATTCCTACATTGCTGAGCGTTTTTATCAGAAATGGATGCTGGATTTTGTCGAATGCTTTTTCAGCATCTATTGATATGATCATGTGGTTTTTATTCTTCATTTTGTTCATGTGGTGTATCACGTTTATTGATTTGCGAATATTGTACCAGCCTTGCATCCCTGGAATGAATCCCACTTGGTCATGGTGAATAATTTTTTTGATGTACTTCTGGATCCAAATTGCTAGTATTTTGTTCAGGATTTTGGCGTCTATGTTCATCAGGGATATTGGCCTGTAGTTTTCTTTCTTCGTAGTGTCTTTTTCTGGTTTTGGAATTAGAATTATGCTGGCCTCATAGAACGTGTTTGGAAGTCTTCCTTCTTCTTGAATTTTTTGAAATAGTTTGAGGAGAATGGGTGTTAGTTCTTTTTTGAATGTTCGGTAAAACTCCCCTGTGAAACCATCCGGGCCTGGGCTTTTGTTTGCTGGGAGAGTCTTGATTACCTCTTCAATTTCCTTGGTTGTTATTGGTCTGTTCAAGTTTTCTATCTCTTCCGGGAATAGTTTTGGGAGACTGTGTGTTTCTAGAAATTTGTCCATTTCGCTTGGATTTTCGAATTTGTTGCCATATAGTTGTTCATAGTAGTTGTTAACGATCTTTTGTATTTCCGTGGTGTTGGTTGTTACTTCTCCTCTTTCATTTCTGATTTTGTGTATTTGGGTTCTCTCTCTTTGTTTCTTGGTGAGTCTAGCTAAGGGTCCATCAATCTTGTTTATCTTTTCGAAAAACCAGCTCTTTGTTTCATTGATCCTTTGAATGTTTTTTTGGTCTCTATGTCATTTATTTCTGCTCTGATCTTTACTATTTCCTTCCTTCTACTTGCTCTGGGGTTTTCTTTTTGTTTGCTTTCTAGTTCCTTAAGTTGTGAGGTTAGACAGTCAATTAGAAATTTTTCTTGTTTCTTGAGGTAGGCCTGTAGTGCTATGCACTTCCCTCTCAGAACTGCTTTCGCTGCATCCCATAGATTTTGTGTTGTTGTGTGTTCATTTTCATTGGTTTCCAGGAAGTTTTTAATTTCTTCCTTGATCTCGTCGGTGACCCAATCATTGTTTAATAACATGCTATTTAATCTCCATGTGTTGAAATGTCTTTGCATGTTCTTGTTGCAATTGATTTCTAGTTTCATGCCATTGTGATCTGAGAAGATGCTTGATATGATTTCAATCTTCTTGAACTTGTAGAGATTTAGTTTGTGTCCTATCATGTGGTCTATCTTTGAGAATGTCCCATGTGCACTTGAGAAGAATGTGTACTCTGTAGTTTTGGGGTGTAATTCTCTGTAGATATCTATTAAATCCATTTGGTCTAGTGCTTCATTTAGAGTCTCTGTTTCCTTGCTAATTTTTTGCCTAGAGGATCTATCCAGTGCTGTCAACGGGGTGTTGAAGTCCCCTGCTATGATTGTATTGTTGTCGATTTCTCCTTGGAAGTCCTCCAGAAGATTTTTAATATATTTTGGTGCTCCTATATTGGGTGCATATATGTTTATCAAGGTTATATCTTCCTGTTGGATAGATCCTTTCAATATTATGTAGTGGCCGTCTTTGTCTCTAGTTATGGTCTTCATTTTGAAATCTATTTTATCAGATATGAGAATTGCTACCCCAGCTTTTTTTTGCTTTCCATTGGCTTGGAAAATTTTTTTCCATCCCTTCACTTTCAACCTATGTGAGTCTTTTGTTGAGAGGTGGGTCTCTTGTAGACAACATATAGATGAGTCATGCTTTCTTATCCAATCAGCTACTCTGTGTCTCTTTATGGGAGCATTCAATCCATTAACGTTTAAGGTGATTATTGATATGTACTTATTTATTGCCATTTTTTATTAGTGTGGTTCTATTTTTCTTCCCATTTCTACTGCTAATTACAGCAGTCCTTTTAACATTTCTTGCAGTGCTGGTTTGGTGCTAATGTATTCCCTTAGCCTTTTTTTGTCTGGGAAGCTCTTTATTTGACCTTCTATTTTGAATGATAGCCTTGCTGGGTAGAGTAGTCTTGGATTCAGATTCTTGTTTTTCATGACATTGATTACTTCATGCCATTCTCTTCTGGCCTGTAGTGTTTCTTGTGAGAAGTCAGCTGAGAGCCTTATGGGGTTCCCTTTGTAGGTAACCTGTTGCTTATCTCTTGCTGCTTTTAGAATTCTCTCTTTGTCTTTAATTTGTGGCATTTTAATTACTATGTGTCTTGGTGTGGGCCTGTTTGGGTTCTTCTTACTTGGGACTCTCTGTGCTTCTTGAACTTGAATGCCTTCTTCCTTCACCAAATTAGGGAAGTTTTCTCTCACTATGTTATTGAATATATTCTCTATCCCTTGCTCATTTTCTTCTTCTTCGGGGACTCCTATGATGCGAATATTATTACGTTTCCAGTTGTCCCATAGTTCTCTTAAGCTGTCTTACTGTTTTTTAATAGTTTTTTCCTTTTGTTTTTCTGATTGGTTGATTTTTTCTACCCTGTCTTCTAATTCACTGATCCGGTCCTCAGCTTCCCCTACTCTGCTTTTTAAACCTTCCAATGTGTTCTTCATTTCTGATATGTCATTTTTTATCTCTTCTTGTTGGTTTTTAATTTCCAATTGGCTTATTTTCAGTGTCTCTATGTCCTTACTCATGCTGTTCAGCTTCCTCATGATCATGACTCTGAATTCTAGCTCTGTTAACATGCCTAATTGCTCTGCATTGATCTCATCTTCGGTTGAGGTCTCTTGTTCTTTCATTTGGCTTCTGTTTCTGTGTTTCACCATTTTGGCTATCACTGTGGGCTTTGGAGCCTGTCAAGTTCTCCCTGTGGGTGTTGGTGTTCTGCTGTTTGTGGCTCCCTCTCCTGGGTTTAGATGAGCGAGGGAGGACCCACGTTGAACACCACTGTCAAGTCTTACTTTCCTGGTTAAAGTTGCCAGCCCAGGAAACGTACTGTTATCCTCTAGCTTTTTGCCTGGAGGCTAGCAGTCTAGGTTACTTGATGAGTTTTGGGTTGTCAGTTGATTGAAAAACTCCCTCTGGTGCTCAGCCAAGGGGCTTTCACGAGGGTGGGGCAGATGCTGGTTGTTAGTGAGCCTCAATTAGCACTTCAATGGCCCACAGGCTGGGGTTGGATCTCCGAGGGAGGGGCTGCTGCCTCTCCTCAGAGCCCTGGGAAGGAGCAATGTGGCCACCGTCCTGAGTGGCTGCACTCAGCCAAAGCTCTGAGCGCCCTCCAAACCCCGAGTGTCCCGACACAGTTCCAGTCCAGTCCGCCCTCCCTCTGCCGGAGCCCAAGGTGAGTGGCTGTGGCTGTTTCAGCCTCTGTCAGGCTCTGCGCTGTGGAGCCGCCTGGGAGTGTGACCCGAGGGCGCCACTTACAGCTAAGGCCGCTGCCGAGCTGCCGACCGTGGGCTCCCAGCCCCGTCTCGCGCCTTCGCAAGCCTACCGGGATCGAGTCGGTGTCCCTCGTTGTATGGTCCTCGCAAGCTGCTTTTCTGTTGGTTTTTCCCGTCGATTTGTCTGTGTTATAGTTGTAATTCCAGTTTGGTTCTGGGAGATGGTCTGTGTAGCTCCGTTCACTCCGCCGCCATTTTTCGGTTTCCCCGGGATACTTGAATCTTTAGCGAGCTAGTAAATCTACCCAGGAGAGTAAGACCAGATATTGCTGTTCAACTTGGTCCTTTACATACACATCCAAATCCAGCAGAAGGAGCCATGATCTGCAGAACATTGATACTAACAGGGAAATTTTGGCAGGCTCTAAACAACTGCAAAAACAGCCAAAATCGTGAAATGAAAAAACAAATCCCAAATGAAATAACAAGAGGATTCTCCAGAAGAAAGGCTAAAAGAAGTAGAAATAAGCAAGTTATCAAATACAGATATCAAGGTAATGATTATGAGGATGCTCAAAAGCATGAGAAAAGAAAGGAAAACAATGAAAAACTACAAATCAGAAATGAAGAATAACATATTAGAAATAAAGAACACATTGGAAGGAATAACCAGCAGGATACAGGAAGCCCTGGGTTGAATCTGCAAATTAGGAGACAGGGTAGAAAAACAATCAAACAGAGAATCATTAAAAAAAAAAAAAAAAAATGAAATACACAAAAGTTTAAGAGAGGTGTGAGGCAACAAGAGATGTAACAACATCTGCATCACAAGAGTACCAGAAGAAGAAGAAAATGAGCAAGGGTTAGAGAATATATTTGAAAAAATAGTGGAAGAAAATTTTCCTAACTTGGTGAAGGAAAACGGCATACAAGTTCAGGAAGCACAGAGAGCCCCAAGCAAAGAAGAACCCAAAGAAGCACATGCCAAGACACATCATAATTAAAATGACAAAAAAATTAATAAAACAGAAAATCTTAAAGGCAGCAAGAGAAAAGAAACAGGTTATCCACAAAGAAGCTCCAATATTAGCAAAAAATTAACACTCCAAAAAATATTTAAGGGACTGCTGTGAGATTCCAAAATGGCAGCATAGTGAATGGAAGCTACACAGACAATCTCCCAGGATGAAACTGGAATTACAACTAAAATAAAGACAAATCGTTGAGAAAAAGCAACAGAAAACCAGCTTTCGAGGACCATATACTGAGAAGATGCAAGAGGGGGGCTGGGAGCCCATGGACAGCAGCAGTTTTAGCTGTGAGCAGCCCTCTCAGGGTTAAATTCCCAAGCGGCTCCACAGCTCGGAGCCGAAGCAGACACTAAAACAGCCACAGCCACTCATCTTGGGCTCAGGCAGAGGGAGGGCAGACTAAACTGGAACTGTGTGGGAACATGGGACTTGAAGAGTGCTCAGACCTTTTGTGAAGTTGCAGCCACACAGGACTGTGGTCATCTTACTCCTACCCAGGAATCTGAGGAAAGGCAGCGGCCCCTGCCTCAGAGATTCAACCCCACCCTGTGAGCCATTAAAATGCAAAATGAGGCTCATTAACAACCAGCATCTGCCCCACCCTCCGGAAATCACCTTACACTGAACACCTGAGAGAGTTTTTCATTCAATGGAGAACCCAAGGCTCTTGAACTAACCTCAACAAACAGCCTCCAGGCAAAAACCTAGAGGATAACTGAACCATTTGCGGGCTTACAACTTTACCCAGGAAAGTAAGACTTGACAGTGGTGTTTAACATGGGACCTCCCTCGCTCATCCAAACCCAGTAGAGGGAGCCACAAACAGCAGAACACCAACACCCACAGGAAAAATTTGGCAGGCTCCAAAACCCACTGAGATAGCCAAAATGGTGAAACAAAGAAACAAATCCAAATAAAAGAACAAGAGACCTCTACTGAAGATGAGATAAATGAAACGCAGTTAAGCAAGTTAAAAGAGCTAGAACTCAGAGCCATGATCTTGAGGAAGCTCAACACCATGTGTAAGTACATGAGCACCAAGAGTAAAGTCATAAAAATGTTTAAAATCAACCAATTGGAAATTAAAAACCACCAAAAAAAAATGAAGGATGACGTAGCAGAAATAAAGAACATATTGGAAGGACTAAATAGCAGAGTAGAAGAAGCTGAGGACCAGATCAGTGAATTAGAAGACAGGGTAGAAAAAATCACCCAATCCGGAAACCAAAAGCAAAAAAACAATTAAAAAACAAGAAGACAGCTTAAGAGAACTGTGGGACAACTGGAAACGTAATAATATTCACATCACAGGAGTTCCCGAAGAAGAAGTAAATGAGCAAGGGTTAGAGGATATATGCAAAGAAATAGTGACAGAAAACTTCCCTAATTTGGTGAAGAAAGAAGGCATTCATGTTCAAGAAGCACAGAGAGCCCCAAGTAAGAAGACGCAAACAGGCCCACACCAAGACACATAGTAATCAAACTGCCAAAAATTAAAAACAAAGAGAGAAACCTAAAAGCAGCAAGAGATAAACAACAGGTTACCTACAAAGGAAACCCCATAAGGCTTTCAGCTGACTTCTCACAAGAAACATTACAGGCCAGAAAGGAATGTCAGGAAGTAATCAAAGTCATGAAAAATAAGGATCTGAATCCAAGACTACTCTACCCAGCAAGGCTATCATTCAAAATAGAAGGTCAAATAAAGAGCTTCCCAGACAAAAAAGGCTAAGGGAATACATTAGCACCAAACCAGCATGGCAAGAAATGTTAAAAGGACTGCTGTAATTAGTAGAAGGAATAGAAAGAAAAATATAACCACACTAAACAAAAATGGCAATAAAAAAGTACATATCAATAATCACCTTACATATAAAAGGACTGAATGCTCCAATAAAAAGACACAGAGTAGCTGATTGGATAAGAAAGCATGACTCATCTCTATGTTGTTTACAAGAGACCCACCTCACAACAAAACATTCACGTAGATTGAAAGTGAAGGGATGGAAAAAAATCTTCCAAGCAAACGGAAAATAAAAAAAAGCTGGGGTAGCAATACTCATATATGATAAAATAGATTTCACAATGAAGGCCATAATTAGAGACAAAGAAGACAACTACATAATATTGAAAGGATCTATCCAACAGGAAGATATAACCTTGATAAACATATATGCACCCAATATAGGAGCACCAAAATATATTGAAAAACTTCTGGAAGACTTCAAAGGAGAAATCGATAGCAATACAATCATAGCAGGGGACTTCAACACCCCGCTGACATCACTGGATAGATCCTCTAGACAAAAAATTAGCAAGGAAACAGAGACTCTAAATGAGCACTAGACCAAATGGATTTAATAGATATCTACAGAGAACTACACCCCAAAACTACAGAATTCACATTCTTCTAAAGTGCACATGGGACATCTCAAAGATAGACCACATGTTAGGGCACAAACTAAGTCTCTACAAGTTCAAGAAGATTGATATTATATCAAGCATCTTCTCAGATCACAATGGCATGAAACGAGAAATCAATTGCAATAAGAACATACGAAGACATTTGAACACATGGAAGCTAAATAACATGTTACTAAAAAATGAATGGGTCACCGAGGAGATCAAGGAAGAAATCAAAAACTTCCTGGAAACCAATGAAAATGAACACACAACAACACAAAATCTATGGGATGCACTGAAAGCAGTTCTGAGAGGGAAGTTCATAGCAATACAGGACTACCTCAAAAAAGAAGAAAACTCTAATAGACTATCTAACCTCACAATTTAAAGAACTAGAGAGCAAACAGAAAGAAAACCCCAGAGCAAGTAGAAGGAAGGAAATAGTAAAGATCAGAGCAGAAATAAATGACATGGAGACCAAAAAAGCAATTCAAAGGATCAATGAAACAAAGAGCTGGTTTTTTGAAAAGTTAAAAAAGATTGATGGGCCCTTGGCTAGACTCATCAAGAAAAAAAGAGAGAGAACCCAAATACACAAAATCAGAAATAAAAGAGGAGAGATAATGACTGACATCACAGAAATACAAAAGATAGTTAACAACTACCATGAACCATTATATGGCAACAAATTCAACAATCTAAGCAAAATGGACAAATTTCTAGAAACACATAGTCTCCCAAAACTGGATCAGGAAGAGATAGAAAACTTGAACAGACCAATAACAACAGAAGAAATCGAAGATGCAATCACGATTCTCCCAGCAAACAAAAGCCCAGGCCCGGATGGCTTCACGGGGGAGTTTTACCGAACATTCAAAGAAAAACTAATACCCATTCTCCTCAAACTATTTCAAAAAATACAAAAAGAAGGAAGACTTCCAAACTTGTTTTATGAGGACAGAATAATTCTAATTCCAAAACCTGAAAAAGACTCAACAAAGAAAGAAAACTACAGGCCAATTTCCTGATGAACATAGATGCCAAAATCCTGAACAACATACTAGCAAATCGGATCCAGCAATACATTAAAAAAATTATCCACCATGACCAAGTGGGATTCATCCCAGGGATGCAAGGCTGGTACAATATTTGCAAATCCATAAATGTGATACACCACATAAATAAAATGAGGAATAAAAACCACATGATCGTATCAATAGATGCTGAAAAAGAGTTCGACAAAATCCCGCATCCATTTTTGATTAAAAACGCTCAGCAATGTGGGAAAATAGGGATCATATCTAGACATAATAAAGGCCATATATGAAAGACCTACAGCCAACATCATACTCAATGGGCAAAAACTAAAAGCATGTCCCTTAAGAACAGAAACAAGGCAAGGATGCCCACTTTCACCACTCCTACTTAACATAGTACTGGAAGTCTTAGCCACAACAATCAGACAGCAAGAAAAAATAAAAGGGATCCAAATTGGAAAGGAGAAAGTGAAATTGTCATTATTTGCAGATGACATGATACTACACATACAAATCCGCAATGACTCCATCAAAAGTTTACTAGACTTAATAAATGAATTTGGCAAAGTAGCAGGATACAAAATTAACGTCAAGAAATTGATGGCATTCTTATACACCAATGATGAACTCACAGAAAGAGAAACTAAGAAAACAATCCCATTACCATTGCGGCAAAAAAATTAAGATACCTAGGAATAAACTTAACCAAAGAAATAAAGGACCTATTCGCAGAAAACTACAGGTCATTGAAAAAAAAATAGAGGAAGATATAAAAAAGTGGAAGCACATAACCTGTTCATGGATTGGGAAAATTAACATCATTAAAATGTCCATTTTACCCAAAGCAATCTATAGATTCAACGCAATCCCCATCAAAATACCAATGGCATATTTCACAGAATTAGAACAATTACTTCAAAAGTTCATATGGAATCAAAAAAAGGCCTCGAATAGCCACAGCAATCTTCAAAAGAAAGAACAAAGTTGGAGGGATCACAATGCCAGATTTCAGGTTATACTACAAAGCCACTGTAATCAAAACAGCCTGGTACTGGCACAAGAACAGGTATATAGACCAGTAGAACAGAACACAGGACCCAGAAAGGAACCCAAGGCAATATGCTCAATTAATATTTGACAAAGGTGGCAAGAGCATACAGTGGAGTAAGGACAGCCTGTTTAATAAATGGTGCTGAGAAAATTGGACAGCTACTTACAGAAAAATGAAACTAAACCATCAACTTACACCATACACGAGAATAACTCAAAATGGATAAAAGACTTAAATGTAACTCATGAATCCGTAAAAATCCTAGAAGAGACTGTAGGCAACAAAATTTCAATCATCATACGCAGCAGAATTTTTACTGACACGTCACCTAAGGCAATAGAAACAAAGGAGAAAATGAACACCATGGGACTACATCAAACTCAAAAGCTTCTGCACAGCGAAAGATACAATCATCAAAACGGAAAGCCTACCCACTGTATGGGAGAGCATAATTGCCAATGATATATCAGATAAGGGGTTAATTTCCAATAAATATACAGTGCTCATACAACTCCACAAAATGAAGACAAAGAATCCAATTAAAAAATGGGCAGAGGAAATAAATAGACACCACTCCAAACAGGACATACAAATGGCTAAGAAACATATGAAGAAATGCTCATCATCACTAATAATTAGAGAGATGCAAATTAAAACAACAATGAGGTATCACCTCACACCAGTCAGATTGGCCACCATCAACAAATCATCAAACAACAAGTGTTGGCGAGGGTGTGGAGAAAAGGGGGCTCTAGTGCATTGCTGGTGGGAATGCAGACTGGTGCAGCCGCTATGGAAAACAATATGGTGTTACCTCAAAAAATTAAAAATTGAACTGCCATTTGACCCAGTGATCCCACTTCTAGGAATATACCCTAAGAAGCCTCAAACACCAATCAGGAAGAATGTATGTACCCCCATGTTTGTAGCAGCACTATTTACGATCTGGAAACAGCCCAAGTGTCCATTCGTCTACGAATGGATAAAAAAGAAGTGGTACATATACACAGTGGAGTACTACACAGCTGTAAGAAAGAAAGATCTCTTATCCTTTGAGACTACATAGAGGGACCTGGAAAGTATCATCCTAAGTGAAACAAGCCAAACAGAGAAAGACAAGTTTTATATGATCTCACTTATTTGTGGAATATAATGAACATAACAATCTGAGTAATGGGGTAGTCCCAGAGACGTGGAAGTTGGGTACAGACTGACAATCCCCTAAAGAGGGGGGTGGTGGGGAAGAAATAAACCACAGAACTTATATGCATGTATGCATGAACAGCGGACATGGACAACAAACTGGGGAAAAGACAGGGAGGGTGGGTGAGGAGGGAATCAGGGGGGAAAAGGAAAAACATCTGTAACAAAAATAAATTAATTAATTAAATTAAAATTTAAAAAAAGAACTGTTAAAAGTTAGTAGAAGAAATAAGAAGAAAAATATAACCACACTAAACAAAATATGGCAATAAAGAAGTATATATCTATAATCACCTTACATGTAAATGGATTGAATGCTCAGATAAAAAGACACAGTAGCTGATTGGATAAGAAAGCATGACTCATCTATATGTTGTTTACAAGAGACCCACCTCACAACAAAAGACTCACATAGGTTGAAAGTGAAGGGATGGGAAAAAATCTTTCAAGCAAACGGAAAAGAAAAAAAGCTGGGGTAGCAATATTCATATCTGATAAAGTAGATTTCAAAATGAAGGCCATGAACAGAGACAATGATGGCCACTACCTAATATTGAAAGGATCTATCAAACAGGAAGATATAACCTTGGTAAACATATATGCATGCCATATAGGAGCACCAACATGTATTAAAAATCTTTTGGAGGACTTCAGAGCAGAAATCAACAGCAATACAATGATAGCATGGGACTTCAATACCCTACTGACATCACTGGATAGAACTTCTAGACAAAAATTAAAAAGGAAACACAGACTCTAAATGAAACACTAGACCAAATGGATTTAAATGATATCTACAGAAAATGACACCCCAAAACCACAAAATTCACATTCTTCTCAAGTGCACATGGGACATTCTCAAAGATAGACCACATGTTAGGGAATAAGCTAAGACTCTACAAGTTCAAAAATATTGAAAGTATATCCAGCATTTTGTCAGCTCACAATGGCATGAAACAAGAAATCAATTGCAACAAGAACATGCAAAGACATTGGAACACATGAAGGCTAAATAGTATGTTATTAAACAATGAATGAGTTACTGAGAAGTTCAAGGAAGAAGTTAAAAACTTCCTGGAAACCAATGCAAATGAACACACTACAACACAAAATCTATGGGATTCAGCAAAAGCAGTTCTGAGAGAGAAGTTCATAGCACTACAGGCCTACCTCAAGAAACAAAAAAAAATCTCTAATAGACTATCTGACATCACAACTTAAAGAACTAGAGAGCAAACAGAAAGAAAACCCCAGAGCAAGTAGAAGGAAAGAAATAGTAAACATCAGAGCAGAAATAAATGACATAGAGACCAAAAAAGTAATTCAAAGGATCAATGAAACAAAGAGCTGGTTTTTTGAAAAGATAAACAAGATTGATGGACCCTTAGCTAGACTCACCAAGAAACAAAGAGACAGAACAAAAATACACAAAATCAGAAATAAAAGAGGAGAGAAAACGACTGCCACCACAGAAATACAAAAGATTGTTAACAACTACTATGAAAAATTATATGGCAACAAATTCGACAATCTAAGTGAAATGTACAAATTTCTAGAATCACATAGTCTCCCACAGCTGGACCAGGAAGAGATAAAAATTTGAACAGACCCATAACAACTAAGGAATTTGAAGAGGAAATCAAGACTCTCCCAGCAAACAAAAGCCCAGGCCCGGATGGCTTTACAAGGGAGTTTTACTGAACATTCAAAGAACTAATACCCATTCTCCTCAAAATATTTCAAAAAATTGAAAAAGGAGGAAGACTTCCAAACTTGTTTTATGAGGACAGAATAATTCTAATTCCAAACCTGAAAAAGACATTACAAAGAAAGAAAACTATAGGCCAATATCCCTGATGAACATAGAGGCCAAACTCCTGAACAAAATACTAGCAAATCGGATCCAGCAATACATTAAAAAAATTATCCACCATGACCAAGTGAGATTCATCCCAGGGATGCAAGGCTGGTACAATATTCACAAATCAATAAATGTGATACACCACATAAACAAAATGAGGAATAAAAACCACATGATCATATCAATAGATTCTAAAAAAGCATTTGACAAAATCCAGCACCCTTTTCTGATAAAAATGCTCAGCAATGTGGGAATAGAGGGATCATTATCTTCACATAGTAAAAGCCATATATGAAAGACCTACAGCCAACATCATACTCAGTGGGCAGAAACTAAAAGCATTTCCGTTAAGAACAGGAACAAGACAGGGATGTCCACTTTAGCCATTCTTATTTAACATAGTAGTGGAAGTCTTAGCCACAGCAATTAGACATGAAGAAAAAATAAAGGGGATCCAAATTGAAAAGGAGGCAGTGAAACAGTCATTATTCGCATATGACATGATATTATACATAGAAAACCCTAAAGACTCCATAGAAAATCTACTAACTTCATAAATGAATTTGGCAAAGTAGCGGGATACAAAATTAACATCAAGAAATCGACAGCATTCTTATACACCAGTGATGAAGTCACAGAAAGAGAAACTAAAAAAAAATCCCATCTACCATCACTACAAAAAAATTAAGATAACCTAGGAATAAACTTAACTAAAAAAGTAAAAGACCTATTCGCAGAAAACTACAGATCATTGAAAATAGAAATAAAGGAAGATATAAAGAAGTGAAAGCACATACCTTGTTCATGGATTGGAAGAAATAACATCATTAAAATGTCCATATTACCCAAAGCAATCTATAGATTCAATGCAATCCCCATCAAAGTACCAACAACGTATTTCACAGAACTAGAACAAACACTTCAAAAGTTTATATGGAACCAAAAAAGACCCTGAATAGCCACAACAATTTTGAAAAAGAAGGACAAAGTAGAAGGGATCACAATACCAGATACCAAAACAGCTACTGTAATCAAAACAGCCTGTTACTGACACAAGAACTGGCATATAGACCAGTGGAACAAAACAGAGAACCCAGAAATGGCCCCAAGACATTATGCTCAATTAATATTTGACAAAGGAGGCAAGAGCATACAATGGAAAAAAGACAGCCTCTTTAATAAATGGTGTTGGGAAAATTGGACAGCTACATGCAAAAAAATGAAAGTAGACCATCAACTTACACCATATACAAGAATAAACTCAAAATGGATATAAGACTTAATGTGACCCGTGAATCCATAAACATCCTAGAAGTAAATGTAGGCAACAAAATTTCAGATGTCAAACACAGCAGAATTTGCACTAATATATCACCTAAGGCAACAGAAACAAAGGAGAAATGAACACATGAGACTACATTAAACTAAAAAGCTTCTGCAGGGCAAAAGATACAATCATCAAAATGGAAAGGCAACCCACTGTATGGGAGAGCATAATTGCCAATGATATATCAGATAAGGGGTTAATTTCCAAAATATATAGAGTACTCATACAACTCAACAAAAGAAAAACAAAGAACCCAATTAAAAAATGGGCAGAGGACCTAAATAGACACCTCTCCAAACAGGACATACAAGTGGCCGAGAGATATATGTAGAAATGCTCAACATCAGTAATCACCAGAGAGATGCAAATTAGAACAACAATGAGGTATCACCTCACACCTGTCAAAATGGCCACCATCAACAAATCATCAAACAAGTGTTGGCAAGGGTGTGGAGAAAAGGGACTCTAGTACACTGCTGGTGGGAATGCAGACTGGTAAAGCCACTATGGAAAACACTATCATGTTACCTCAAAAAATTAAAAATTGAACTGCCATTTGACCCAGTGATCCTACTTCTAGGAATATATCCTAAGAAGCTTGAAACACCAATCAGAAAGAATATATGTACCCCCATTTTTATTGCAGCACTATTTACAATAGCCAAGATCTGGAAACAGCCCAAGTGTACATCAGTCGATGAATGGATAAAAAAGCTGGGGTACATATACACAATGGAGTATTATGCAGCTGTGAGAAGGAAGTGTCTCTTATCTATTAGGATGACATGGAGGAACCTGGAAAGTACTATCCTAAGGAAAACAAACCAATCAGAGGACAAGTGTCTTGTGATCTCACTTATTTGTGGAATATAATGAACATAACTGTCTGAGGAATTGGATAGACCAAGAGACGTGGAATTGGGGTGCAGACTGGCAACAGAGGAGGGGGTGTTGGGGGGAGGGAAGCGAAACCACAGAACTTGTGTGCGTGTATGCATAACTGATGGACAACAAAGCTGGGTATGGGGTGGGGGAGATGGGGAGGAAGGTGTCAATGGGGAAAAAAAGAAACATCTGTAAGAAAAATAAATTAATAAAAAATTATAAAAAAAACAAAAGTGGGATCATACTGTTTGTAAACTGATTTTATCACTAACATGTGGACCGTTCTAGATCACATTTATATAGCTCTAAATTCCTCTTAATATTTCAGTAGAATTCTGTCATTTCAAAGTATCATTAATAGTAATTTGCCAAGGCAGTGTGGTTCAGTGGATTGAGCATCATCCCATGGACTGAGAAGTCCTAGTTCAATTCCCGGTCAGGGCACCCACCCGGGTTGCCAGCTCGATCTGCAGTAGCGGACGGGTGTGCAAGAGGCAGCTGATCGATGTATCTCTCTCACATCTATGTTTCTATCTCTTCCCCTTCCTTTCTGGAAAAAAAAAAAAAATTCAATAAAAATTTGTTTAAAAGTAAAAAATTTAAAAAGTAATAGTTAACAAAAATCAGAAGGCCAATGGGTGTCAGGAAAAGTACACTTATTTTCTTCAATTTTAATTACTGGGAGTTAGTGGGATATTATATAAAGTTGGTAAATAATGACAGAAAAAGTATAATATTTAAAATTATAAAGGTATGTACTAGAAAAACTACAAATACACTAGCGATAATAAATGGGGGGAAACAAGTGGATGTGCACAAAATTCCTTACCTTTCAGAGTGGACATTCAATATATAGTACCCAAACTTGGACAATAAATGTAAAAAAAGTATAAATATATTAAAATATATATAAAAGGGACTGTTAATGATAGTGTCATAAAAGGAGACAAGGATGGGCATTTATGTTACATCTTTCCATCATCAAAAATGTACTACAAATAAGTGAGATCATGTGATATTTGTCTTTCTCTGCTTGGCTTGTTTCACTTAAGATAACACTCTCCAGGTCCCTCCATGTCATCTCAAAGGATAAGAGATCTTTCTTTCTTACAGCTGCATAGTACTCCATTGTGTATATGCACCACACTTTTTCATCCACTCATTTACTGATGAACACTTGGGCTGTTTCCAGATCTTAGCTATTGTCAATAGTGCTGCTACAAACATGGGGGTACATATATTCTTTCTGATTGGTGTTTCAGGCTTCTTAGGGTATATTCCTAGAAGTGGGATCACTAGGTCAAATGGCAGTTCAATTTTTAACTCTTTGAGGTAACACCATAAAATTTTCCTGTAATTAACAAAACAAACTAATGAACAAAACAGACCCAGTGACATAGAAATAGGGTACAGACTGACAAACCTCAGAAGAGGGGGTGGGCAGGAAGAGATAAAACTATAGAACTTATATGCATGTATGTGTAACCAATGGACATAGACAACAAAGCTGGGGATGGAGCAGGGGGGGTATTGGGAGGAGAGTGTCAATGGGGTAAAAGGAGAAACATCTGTAACAAAAATAAATTAATAAAAATAATAAATAAATAAATAAAATCGATAAAGAAAAAAATGTACCTATTATAAAGAGATATTACTAAAAATAGCTATTTATAAAATAGTACAAAACTTTGATTCAATATAAAATACACATAAGATGTATTCATGCACAGGTAGAAAAGACTCCAAAGGCTATGTATCAAAATATGGACAATAACTATTTCCAAGTACATCATATTATAAATATTCTGTATATTATTTACACTGATGTTTTTCTATAACTAACACATTTCATTCATATTGTATTTGAAATAAGAAACATTAAAAATCATCTTTTCTTATGAGGGGTGTTGGGAAGAATAAAAAATAAAAATCAGTCAAAATATCCTTATATATCTTCCAAAGCCTAGACCACAAAATACCTATATTCCATATAGTCAAATTTTAATAAATCTTGCAAACAGCCTTTATGTCCTTATACATAAAAATCTCCATTTTAGACAAAGGCAGGTTATAGGCTTTACATTCTAACCAAGCCCCATCAAGTCCTTTCTGATGGAACTTCTGATTCAATGGACTGCTACGCAGAGGTTTCCTATTGGCTGACACCAACTCTATCGAGCACAGTATTAAGCTTTTCACATGCCCGTCACTCATTTACATTAACTAAATACCTAATGTGAGCAAAGCATTACACAGTATGCATCACAAGTTAGACATTAACACATCCGACTGCCTCAAGTATACTACCTAGTGGGGAAATGGTGCAGACATGAGACAGAACAAGGGGCACTAAAAGAGACGGAACAGTGAGGAGAGCACTGCTAATATTTTGCATTTCATAAAAATATTTTCAGACAAAACAACAGGTACTTGGAAACGTATAGGTAAAAATGAAATGCCATCTTTTTCGGTTTTCATTCATGTTTGTTTGGACTCTTAAAGTAGTTATCCCTACTACTCATTTGCTACTAAATCATATGCCAGGTTCTCATTTTATATATATGTATATATAAATTTTATATATATATACATACATTTATATGTATATATATTTAAAATCTCATTTTATATTATACATATATACATATACACCTATATTTAATATTTGTATCGACTTTTAGGGAGAGAGAGAGAGAAACCTCAATTGGCTGCCTCCTGAACACCCCTACTAGGCACTGAGCCTGCAACCAGGGCACGTGCCCTGACCAGAAATTGAACCAGCAACCTTTGGGTGCACAGGACGATGCCCAACTAACTGAGCCACACTTGCCAGGGCTCTCCTATATACATTATGAATATTTCCAAAATGAACACATTGAGCCAGCTACTAGAACTCCCCACAGTAGTCTGTCCACTGTTATCAGATGAAGCATAAAGCAGATACCGTGCAGAGAGGTGCAGCCAAGGTTCTGCCTAATGTAGAATACAGTTGGCAAAAGTAAGTTTTATAGTTGCTCATATAGCAAATAATACAATAATTAATAAATAATAATATAAGAATAAACTCTGTGTTTTGAGTACTCACAACTGTAGACCTACTTTTGCCCCACCATGTATTTCACCCTTTTAATTTCACAGCAATGAAAAACTTGGTGAAGCATAAACAGAGAAAAGCTCAACGAAGAAAAAACAAGTATTTATAAGCAAAATCATTTCTGAGTTTTATTTAGCATTGTATCTGAGGCACTAATGAGAGTAAAGAAAGAACATGAAGATCAATCTCACATTAAATTTTAAGGAGTCTTATGATAATGAAAGCATACAGATTGTACCCATCTTTAAAGTATCAAATGCTTTATCTTTACAATACACAAAATATACTATGGGGACTTGCTATCAAAAGGAGATAGTCTAAATATCTGCAGTCTTTCCAATCTGAAGATTCTAATACATATTGTTCTGATGTTTTTCCCAATTCCAACCTAGAACTCTGTGGACAAAACAAACAATATAGAAAGCTTTTCTGAGCAAAGGCGCCTCGGAGGGAGTGTGATGTCGGCCCTGAGAATCAGGTCAAATGGCCGAGTGTTCAACTAATACAATGCTACCAAAAGTTTGAAAGCCTTAGCACTTATATCTCTAGATCAAGGAGATAATTCTCTTTAAGCTCCAATTTCATAACTATACAGAAAATCACGGTTCTTCAGACAGTAAATTCATACTGTACTACTAAGTATTTTAAGGTAATTTTTACCACTTTGTGAAGAGGCCAAAATAATAACTACAACATTTAGAACCGAGAAATGAGGTTCACTCAAAGTTAATGTAATAAATCAGTAAACCAACTATATGTACCCACAAAATAAT
Organism: Molossus molossus; assembly: GCF_014108415.1. Taxonomy (NCBI): domain Eukaryota; kingdom Metazoa; phylum Chordata; class Mammalia; order Chiroptera; family Molossidae; genus Molossus; species Molossus molossus. Next base: position 109,621,826 of record NW_023425355.1, on the reverse strand, counting down.
TAGTTCTTCTCAGGCTGCCAGGATAAAATAAATTAGAAGCTTATATACAAGAAGATATATTTTTACAACTACAGACATCAAAAAAAGAAAAAAGCTTTAAACATGTAATATTTCTTTAGAAGAGCCTTTCTTGAAATTGTTTACTAGTTATTATATAAGCACAGTAAGAATTACAGAAGCAAGCTAAAAATTGGTATTAAATTTAATATATTTAATAATTCTACTATTTCTAAATCCTTTCACAAAAGGGCATTATTACTGTTCAGTTTATTACAAACATATCTTTAAAAAAAAAGTCAGCCCTAATGTTGCAGCTATAGTACAAATTTTTATTTATTGGCCCTATACTATAAAGCACAATGAAGAACATCTGATTTAAATAAATGACAGCCATGTTTTGATCAGGAATACTATTGTACACATACCATACAGGTTGTTTTACAGCAGATACTAGTTTACCAAATTTCAGATAACAATATGCTAAGTTTTGAGCTAGATGTTGTCCAGCTAGTTGTTGCCTGTTGCCCTGGAGAGGAAGGTGGTGTGTAATGTTGAGAGAGACCGCCTTGTCACCACAACTTCTTTTCTCACAGGTGACTCCACTGTGGTAGAACACTCACATCCTTAAGATGCAAGGCCTAGCAAAAAGCCTCCTACAAATCCACTGGATATCACAATGTTCTGTTTGACAAATTCCGTTGCCTAAAACATAAAATGTAAACAAAAATACTCTTAATTATGCTACAAAATGGGTGAACCTAAAACATTATGCTAAGTGAAATAAAAAAGACAAAAATGACAAATGTTGTGTGATTCCACTTACAAGACTAGTCAAATTCATTGAGACAGAAAGTAGAACAGAGGCTACCAACGGCTGGAAGAAGGGTTAATTGTGTGAGTTACTGCTTAATGGTTACAGTTTCTGTTTGGGATGATGAAAAAGTTCTGGAAATGGATAGTGGTAATGGTGGCACAAAAGTGTGAATATACTTAATGCCACTGAATTGTGCATTTAAAAAGTTAAAATGATCCATTTTATGTTATGTATATTTTACCACAATAAAAGAGCAAATTTTTAAAAGTACTATTAATTATTGAACCCAGAGCTAAGTAATGTTTCCAGATGTTTTCCTCAATTTAATAATATTCAGCAAAAATTCTTGTGTACCTACTAGAGCAGGTGCTAACTACCACACAAGATGCCAGGGTTGTCCATTACAAACTGAAAAAGCCTAGAGCTCCCAGCCAGGACCAGTAAGATTACTGGCTATTGAGATAATAGGTAAATTTAACAGATACTGAGTGCCTACTATGTGCCAAACACTGTTCTAGGCCCCCAAGCTATAGCCTAGCAATAACCTCACAGGTAAAAAGAAATCTACCTATAGAACAGGCATAAATAGTCCATTCATCAAGTTATTAAAACAGATTATTCGCCCTGGCCAGTTTGGCTCAGCGGTTAGAGCGTCGGCCTGTGGTCCAGAGAGACCCGGGTTCGGTTCCCGCTAAGGGCACGTACTTCGGTTGCAGTTTGTCCCCGGCCCTGGATGGTCGTGCGGGTGGCAGCCACTCGATGTGTCCCTTCACGTCGATGTTTCTCTCTCTCTCTCCCTTCCTCTCTCTCCCTCCCACTCTACCTGTACAAAAAATGGAAAAATATCCTCGGGTGAGGATAAAAAAAAAACACAAAAAAAACAGATTATTCAATAAAGTCCCACAGCATGCACAATGCTGTTTATTAACAATTCACTTAGCAAGAAAAAAATGTACAAAATCAAAAAAATACCATCTTGATAAAATATTTAACCCATTTAAAACCATGAAGCAATGCTTCAACAATGTCAATGTCATGAAAGCCAGGAAAAAAAAAAAAAAAACAAAGAAAAAAATCCCAGCCCTGCCTCAGTTGCTTGAGTGTTGTCCCATACACCAAAAAGTCACCAGTTCTATTCCTGGTCAGGGCACATGTCCAGGTTGCAGGCTCGATTCCCAGTAGGGGCAGTGCAGGAGGCAATGACAGATGTTTCTCTCCCTCCCTCACCTTTCCTCTCTCTCTAAAATCAATAAAAATATTTTAAAAAACAAGAAACAGAAAAAAATTCCAGATGAGGGGACTGTTCAAGATTAAAGGTGACTTCTGCCCATCCGGTGTGGCTCAGTGGACTGAGTGTCGTCCCATAGACTGAGACGTCTTGGTTTGATTCCAGGTCAAGGCGCATGCCCAGATTGCAGGCTCAGTCCCCGGTGAGGGGTGGGCAGGAGGCAGCCAATAGATGTTTCTCTCTCACATGGATGTTTCTCTCTTCCTCCCTTCCTCTCTCTAAAAAAAATCAATAAAAACATATTTAAAAAAAAAAAAGATTAAAGGAGACTTCAGATACATGACAACCAAATGGAATATATAATTCTTGATTATGAAAAAAAATATTCTGTGTAAAAATTTTAATATGGACTGTATATTAGGAAATACTAATGCATCATGTTAAATTTGGGGAAAATAATAAGGGTAATTATAGTTGTACAGAATATCTGTACTCTTAGGAGCTATATGTTAAAGTATTTAAGAGTGAAAAGTCATGACATCTGAAAGAGTTCAGCAAAAATAAAAAGTGTAAATCTCACACACATATACATATACATACACACACAGAGATAAAGCAAATGTTGCAACACAATTTGGTAAATAGATGAAGGGTATTTGGGTATTGACTGTATTTGTCTTTTAAACTTTTCAACTCGTTTGAAATTTTTCAAAATAAAAAGTTAGAAGCGGTAAAAGGACAGAATAAAAACAAGGACAAGGGAGTATTCAAATCTAAATAGAGTACAAGAAGAAAATAAAATATACACAAAAACATTGATAAAACTAATATATTAATAAAACATACACATTTTCCAACTATTTCAGTTCAAGTAATTTTAGTTTTCCCAGACCTTATCTACACACATACACATTTGCAAAAGTAGAGGAAAAATTCTGGAAGAATAATGTTATCAGCTTTTACACGTAGATCAAAGTAGGTGGAAGACGGGCAAGGAAACTATGTTAACTACTAAAAAAAATAATAATAATGATTGGTTTAAATGGTGGCTTGATCCCAAATTTTACTTAATTCTCTAGACATAACCAAAAACACTAAATTTTTTTAAAAGAAGATAATCCCTAGTCACATTTTCTACTAATCAAGACCCACTGAAAAAAAAAGGGAGGCAAAAATGTACAATGTCTCACCTCTTCAATTATGTTGTTGATTTCAGGTGCTGCCTTATTTGCTCGTTTCTTAATCTGTCTTTTTGCTTTGTTTACACCTTTTTCAACTTTCTTCCAGTCAATCTGCACATAGCCACTGTGACTAGCAATCTACAAAAATGTAATAAAAATGGTTAATTCCTGCTCTGGCCAGTGTGGCTCACTTGGATGAGCATCATCCCATGCACCAAGAGGTCACCAGTTCAATTCCCAGTCAAGGCACATGACAGGATTTCGGCCTTGATCCACAGTAGAGGGCGTGCAGGAGGCAGCCAATCAATATTTCCCTTTCCCTCTCTCTTTTTTTTTTTTTGAATGTAGTTTATTTTATTTTATTTTATTTTTTTTTACTTTTTTTTTTTTATTGATTAATTTTTGTTACAAATGATTCTCCTTTTTTTCCCCACTGATTCCCCCCTCCCCCTTCCCTCCCTGCCCCTTCCCCCGATTGTTGTCCATGTCCACTGTTCATGCACACATGCATATAAATTCTGTTGTTCATCCCTCTCTCACCAAACAGGCCCTTTCCCTCTCTTGTGCCCCCCCCCCCACCTTCCTCTCTCTCTAAAATCAATAAAAACATATTCTTTTTTTAAAAAATGGTTAATTCTAAACCAACCAGATTGCTAATGAACCTATTAGCCAGGAATACGTGAACATTCAGATTTCAAGAAATGAATGAAGCTTAGAGGTAAAGAAATTAAAATTTATTCACTAATTTATTCTGGCTAAGGCTAAAAGAAATAAACTGGGATTTGAACTGCTACCCACCACAAGTGAAATAGAGTCTGTAATTTGAGTCTAACCAAATTAACTGCCTGCTAAACTCAAATCAACACTTCAGAGGAATAAAATAATGCCCAGGATAAAATCCAAAGTTACTTGATATATCATAAAACATAAAAACGTGGCCTAGTCTCAAAAGAAAATCAACAGACATCAACACTGAGATAACCTAGATATTACAATTATCAGGATTTTAAAACAGCTAATATACTTATGCTCAATGAGGTAAAGGAAATTATGCTTGCAATCAATAAAAAAGAACTCTCACCAGAGATACAGAAAATACAAAAACCACAGAATGAAAATCCCAGAACTGGAAAATACAATATCTGAAATAAATTTACTGGAAAGGCTTAATGGCAGAAGGTAGATGACAGGAAAGAGTCAGAACTAGAAGCTGAATCACTAGAAATTATACAATCTGAAAAAACAGATTGAAAAAAAAAATGAACAAAGCTTCAGGATATTATCAAAAGGCCAATATGCACATAAGCAGAGTCATGTTCAGGAGGAGAAAAATAGGAGGGAACAAATACTTAAAGAAATAATGACCAAAACCTTCCCAAACATGGTTAATGACATAAATTTAAAGAGTCAAGAAGCTCAGTGAAGTCCAGGTAATGATCTAACACAATTATGAAATAACAATACTCAGATGATGGGGCGAGGGGTGTGGGGGCGCACACAAAGAAGTTCAATAAATGATAGCTAAATGGGAGGGTAGTGAGGAAGGCCGAGTACTACTCTAATCCGTAACAAGCCTTGTATATGTATTTGACCTTTTGAGTTATTGGCATGTAAAACTCTGAACAAATAAATGGAAAAAATTTATATATCACTGTCTATCTTAACATGGCAGTGTGATAAAACCTACCAGAAAACACTTAGTATTGAGTTACTAGAAAAACTTTAAGTTCTAAGTAAACTAATATTTATATTTAAATATAAGTAAAGGTAATAAAAATATAGAAGTGGGCCTAAAGAATAGGAGACAATTAGCCTAAAAGCCATTTGTTACTCTTTTTTCCTCCTTGTCCCTTCTACTGAGTTTTCATTTGTGGGGAAAATTGGTTTGACGCAAGCAAGTCCCATGTTCTTCTGCTTAGTGACTTCAAAGAATATGTGGACTAGGCCCAGAGAAGAAGGTGGCAATGTGGACTTGAATGGCGCATATTGAGTGGACTGAAATGGACTTCTGAAAAGCTGACATGCAGAGTGAATTGCAATGTATAATTCCCTCTACTCTGAACATTTCAGGAAGCTCTGCTTCAGTTCAGTAAACAGAAATAACTTTCCACTAAACAGAAATGACAACTGAGTTTTGAAATAGCTATAAAATTAGGTATCTTAATTCTTAATTTATATAAACCAAAGTCAAAATCAGGTTAAATAAAATTATCTGTACTAATGCTGACGTATTCATCCAAAGGACTAAATTTAGATATTAACCATGTTTCTTTTTACCTCTTACCACAAGTAAGAAGCAATTACTGCTAATAATGCCACCACACCAACAGAAAGAAAAAATATGTTTTAAAAGCTGTTTGGTAAACAACTCAAAATCTGTGCTTAGCACATACGAATCCAATCCCTTTGTACTTCAGGCAACAACACTGGTTATTACATGAAGTAAGATTTTGGTTGCTGTGACCATCAATCATTTTTAAAATCTGGTATGACTGACAGTCCTCTGTGTCTTTTAAATTGTTGCTAACTTTCATTCCCAGAGATTTTCGCTTTTAGGATTTACTATATTTGATCTTCAGGGAATGATATTTTTGGAAAAATATATGCCAAACAGACATGGATTCCATATAACATTCTGATAAACATCCTCTAACAGCAAACATTTTTAAACCTTAGAGGAACATGAACAAAACTGAAATTTCAAGTCCACCTGCCTCAGAAATAGGATTATGGATGATTTTTTAAACCCAATTTTCTACTTTCTATATTATTATGGTCCCCTAGTTTTAAAAAAACATATTAGAAATTGCTAAGAGGAGTTTCCTCTGGGATGCAAAACTGATGACTAAGAAATGAGAAGGAAAGAGATCTTTTGAATATTATACTGTGCATATAAATTGTAAATATATACGTATTTAAAACTGTCAGGATGAGTAGGTTTATATTACTGGTGGAATGTTTATTTTGCTAGGGAGATGCTTCAAGGAAAATTTGGGTAAGTAAAAACCAAAAAAAAAATGAGGCACCATAAATTTTAATACTTGTCTTTTTAATAATTGGGATCATACTGTGTTTAAAAAACTTAGTCTTTAAATTGTTGTCTTTCATGACAGATGCTTTCAAAACTCAGTTCTTCCATAAACTGATGCCTGAAAGAAAAATTCCATCTGCTATTAAAATGGACAGGAGTGAAATGGCTAAACTTGACGTTCTCAGTTACCAAGGGCTACATATGTAAGCAGAGGCAAAGAAATAAAGCTCTGACGTACCTGAAGGAGAAGAAAGCCACCGCCTACTGCAGTTGCTGCAAGTTTTCCAACTTTCTGAAACAAAAATCCTGCACACCTTTAATGAAATAACAAAAAATGAGATCAATGATATATTAAATTCTCCTCTTCTACATTTGTGCTTTCTTAATAAAATCTTAATGTCTTCCCATTTCTTTTAATCATGTCCCTTACCTACTCAGAAACCCTCCATGTTTTTCATCAGTTATATAAGCTAGTCAAAAGTGCACAATCTAAATTGTCTGAGATGTGCTTTTGGAATGGAGAGGAGGAGAATTTATAGGAAAAAAAGACTGGCAACTGAAACTGAATGTTGAGCATGCAGGGTTTATTATACTCTTCCTTCTACATTTGTAATGTTGACATTCTCCATAATAAAAGTGCTTTGTTTTGTTTTGCTTTTTTAATAGTCAATATGTTCTGCCCCCTCCGGTGTGGCTCAGTGGATTGAGCGTCCAGACTGAGAGGTCCCAGTTTGATTCCAGGTCAGGGCACATGCCTGGGTTGCAGGCTCGATCCACAGTAGGTGGCGTGCAGGAGGCAGCCGATCTATTTTCTATCTCTCTCTCCCTCTCTCTCTAAAAAAAAAAATTCTACATGCCTGGTCAACCTTCACTCAACCTAAAACTTCTGCTCCAACTCAATTATAGTTTCTAAATAGGTCATCGCCATTGCTCAAGCTATTAATCTCCTTATCTAGGGGTTTCCACTTAGCTCTGCCTATATAAAGCTGTTCTATCTTTTAAAGTTCAGTTGGAGAACCATCTTTGTGACTCCGCTTCAGCCCATACTTTTCATGGTTTCCTTATATCTATCTATCTATCTATCTATCTATCTATCTATCTATCTCTATATTAAATCTGTTTTGTCTCATCTATCCATTAAGAATGTCAACCCTGGCTCTAGCTGGTGTGGCTCAGTTGGTTGAGCATCATCCCATGCACCTAAAGGTGGCAGGTTCCATTTCCTATCAGGATACATGCCTGGGTTGTGGGCTCAACCCCCATTCAGGGGCATGTAGAAGGCAACTCTCACATCAATGTTTCTTTCCCTCTCTCTTCCTCTCTCTCTAAAAATCAATTTTAAAAATCTTTAAAAAAAAAATGTCAACCCATATTCCTTCCATGATCTTCTCCTTCAGTGAGCTCATATTCCCATCAGTATTCCATCATATTCCCATTAGTATATCAGTGCAAAAGAATCTGATTGCTAACTCTAGCCTTCTATACTGGGTTAAAGAGTATTCACTCAAAATCCATGTCCTTCCCAGAACTTCAGAATGTGACCTTATTTGGAAGGTAACTGCAGATGTAATTAGTTGAGATGAGGTCATACTGGAATAACGTGAGCCCTAAATCCAATATGATTTAGTCCAACATGTCACAGAAATACACAGAGGGAAGACAGCCATGTACTGACAGGAGCAGCAATTGGAGTAAATCTACAAGCCAAAGAATGCCAGGATTTCTGGCAAACACCAGAAGCTAGGCGAGAAGCACTGAACAGATTCTCCCTCTGCGCCTCCAAGAAGAAACCAACCCTGCCAACACCTTTCAGACTTCTATTCCCCAGACCTGTGAGAGATTAAATTTCTTATTTAAAGCCACCTAGCTGTGGTACTTTGTTAAAACAGCCCTAGGAAACTAACATGCCGTCAAAAATTGAAAATTTACATTTCCAATTATATGATGAGTTTCTCTAGCACCCAGAATCACATACAGGAATACCTTGTTTTATTGTGCTTCAGATATTGCATTTTTTTACCATTTGAAGGCAAGGCCCTCCATCAGCAAAAAGATTATCACTCTCTTTACTGTGATGGTCTGGAACTAAACCTGCAATATCTCTGAGGTATGCCTATATTCAAAATATCCCACGGCAAACATCATCTTTTGAAACAAACCAACTCTTGCTAAGGTCCCAATTTGAAAATGACAGCACCATTCTCTAGGCTCACTTCCTCATGTTCATCTCAGACCCTGCCTCCATCACCTTTAGGGTCCAGCTGATTACCAATTTGATATACTCTATCTCCAAAATATTATTTGACTCTGACTTCTTTCCACTCTCAAAGGCATCATTACCTTATTTTCAAACTACACTAAGTAATCTTCCAGACCCTCTAACTAATCTTCACTCCTCCTATCTATCCTAGCAACCACCCTTCCTGACATTAATTTTAATTTCCTATGATTAAAAAAATCCTATAACTACCTACAGCTAAATATAACCTCCTCAACCTCCCACTCATGTCGTGAATTGGTCTGAATTGTTAACTAGTTCGGTTAATGATTATTAACCATTCTTCCTTAATGTATGCCACAAGAGTACATCTGTTTTATAGCCTAAAAAAATTGCAAAGATTTTCTACAATGAATCTAAAGTCACTGCAACAAATAACCTGTGTATATAGTACTATTACACAGCTCTGGGGCCAACACCTGGGTATTATGCAAACGTATGTATTACTATAAAGACCGTGTCCCTCAGTAGGGAAGTAAGCAACAAAGGCTCAGAAAAGGGAACAGAAGGAGCAAGCAGCAGCCAGGTCTCAACAATATCTCAGGAAGCATGCTCCACAAGCATGTCTGTCCTTTGTCTGATGGTGTGAACCACTAAAATGAACCTACTAACTTCCCCTACTCTATCTCTAGGCTTTCCAAGCAAACTTCTTCCAATTATGGGGCTTCTCATGAGTATGACCTACAAGGAAAAAATACACAACGATTTAATTCTATTGCTCAATTATTTTTTAGTCTTTCTTAAGATGGGGCTTTAGACCCTAACTCACATTAACCAGTCACCCATGGTATCAAATTGTGAGCTTATTTTTAAGGAGAGGACCAGACCCTTAATTATGTGTACCAACGTACAACCAGCCTGTGAAGAATCATCTGAATAACCAGGGTCTGACAAGGCATCTCTTCCAATTGCAGGCTTTTTTCATAAGCGGAATAACTACATATCATGAATAAATACTGCACCTCAGCATCACAGAACCTTCACAATGAGTGCTTCTACCACAAAATGCCATTTACAAAAAGGCATAGAAGATTGTTCCAAGGTGCATGTAAATACAAATTTAAAAAATTAATTTTATACTTATCAAGTTTAAATATGTAAATATTTAAATTAATGTAAGACAAATTTAACTTAGAATCTAAGAAAAAAATGATTATTCACAAGTTAAGCACCACCCTACTTTCAAAAATTCTCTATGGTCATGGACATCTTCAAAATAAAGGGTCAAACTTTGTTTCTGACTCATGTTACTTGGCTAATCTTTTACTCTAACAGCAACAGGATTAGATCTATATAGTAGCAATTATATAATCATGTGGTCTGAAATGTTAACTGGTTAGGTTAATGCTTATTAATTGCTTAATATACTCCACAATATTTTTAGAGTAAGCAATCAGTCCTTAAATTCCAACAAAGACTCAATGTCCCAAAACTCTTCTTCAAAGCATTATAATCCAAACTAGCCCACAAAAATCAACAGAATCATCTATATCATAATTAATAATTTTTAATGAGACTTTTACACTGTTCTGTACAGGGCTGACAATCCTGGAGACCAGTTCTACTGTAAGAGTTCGCACAGGTTTTTCCAGTTGTTAGCAATGAACAAGTAAAAATTATTTATGCATAATTAACTGTTATCTATTTCTGCCTCTTTACTATCACTGAATCAAATCCACTATATTTCCTAAATTTGAGAAGGGGAAAAATATATAAAGAATCAAAGGAAGGGTGAGGAGGGAACAGTGAAACAGTGGTGGGCACATGGAAAGATCATCAAAATCCAACACTAATGATTACACTAACCATAACAGAGAAAAGCCTCAAGGTAGAGCTCTTTGGGGATTAACAATATAAAGCCACTGAGTTAGCACAGTAATTGTTGCAGGTACAAAAGGGCAGCAGTCAGGCTTCTAATGAAATGTAATGAAAAAGATGTTGTTCTCACCAGCCAGTCACTCCACCCATTACAATCTGGGTGGCTACTGAGTATTTTTCTACCATAGGTCCAGAACTGTGGCCAAAAACACGATTCCACCAGTGGTGTCTTCTTGCATACTCAGTTAAATCCAATACTTCATAAGAGTCATCATCACTTTCATATTCTTCAAAATACAAAATGGAAAAAATAAATTTAAAGTCAACCAAAAATGAGAAACGCCCTATACAATTTTCATCTGTTACAACTCACTTTTGGACTACAGTGAAAAATACCCAAATGGAAACATCCAATCCCTTAAGACTGTGGTCTCAAGAGTAAAGGGCTTAGCATCTCCTTTCCAAAGACCCAAAACCGGTTTGGGGGACCAAACCAGGACCAGGTCAGAGTTACAAAGCAGTAAGGGGTCGCCACCACCCGTCCCCGCCCCCCCACCCCCCAATCTCAATAGGGTCTGGTCAAAGTTACACCGCAGTGAGGAGTAACCTCCTCAAATCTCAGTAGGGTCAAATCAATTTCACAGTATGAAGGGGTCATCCCCAAATCTCAGTAGGGTCAGGGCCTGACAGGGTCCATTTTCATCACTGGGAGGAAGAGAGGAAGAGGGGGGTCCTCCACTGACAGAACTGGTAGAGACCCGGCAAGAAAATATTACTTCCGAGTTAAGACTGAAAAACATGACTGAAGATGGAAATGAAAGGCAGGGGGTGGGCTGTGTTGGGGGACGGGAGTGATTCTTCGCCTGCGTTCCACCGAGGAGCGAGGGAAAGTCTGGTTCCGACGGGCGTTCAAAGCTGCTGCCTCAGGAAAAAAAAAAAAAAAAAAAACAACAAAAAACAGAGCCCCAGGAGCCCTGTAACAGGGGAAGGAAAAGGCGCCCTGGGAGCAAGGTCGAGAGTTGTGAGCCGCGTCTCAAACACTACTTCGGGCCCTAGCCGCTCACCTTGGGGAGGGGGGTTCCGGGTCGCCATGATACCGCCAGCGGCCAGTATTGAAGGTGGTCCCCTCCCGCCCTCCTCTCTCCACCACTTTAAGAGCCTCTCTAGGCCCAGATGGAAGTCTATGATCTCCTATTTCCTCCTTCTCCTCCGTCTCCTCCTCCAAGCGCGTTATCCTATCCCCGCCCCCTCCTCTCAGCACAGGGCCTTCTGCGCAAGCGCAAGGCTGGGGGTGTGGAGGGAGGGAGGGAAAAATAGCAGCCCGAGAGAGCTTGTGGGAGTTGTAGTCAGTTTCTCTTGCAACCCTGGCTTCCCACTTCAACCCCCTAGAATTTCCATACTTAATTGTTATTTTGTTGTAAAGATCCTCGGGGCTGGAGGGGAGGAATTCATCACACGGTGGTATAAAGCGAAAATCAGCTTGACATTTGGAACACTGTGCCAGAATTGAAGCCCTTGAGGAAAAAAGGTTTTTTAAAAGAGATAAGAGAAATCCTGTTTCAAAACATTCTGTTCTAAGGAGGCAATTGCATATCACCAAGCAGATAAGTTTCACAGAAACCAGCCCTCAAACTTGTTTTCAATTTGCATTGCACCTGCATTCACTGTACAATTTAAAAAGCCCTCTTGCTATTTGTTTTAATGGAAAACCAAATTATTGCATAGGTTGCATTACTTAAAATATTTACTTACATCATCACACTTGGCTTTTCAAATCCTGGTGCTTTAAATGCAAGGGTTGATTCTCTGAAGTTCCTTAGCCTGTGGCCCCTGAAATGCAATTTTAAGACTAGCTGGAGATGCTAGTGTTCAAAGACAGTTACTTTGGGTAAGATTCACTTTTCAAAAACAAAACAATTTTAAGGGAAATAACTTCAAGTGTCTTCACTAAAATATTTTTCCAAAAGTTACAGATTGGAGTTCATACACTTCTTCCTCCCCATTGCCCACACACTGCTAATAAGATGCTAACAAATAGAGAAATAGTAAATGATGGGCCACAGAAAGAAGAGAAAGGAGAAAAACAAGAAAAAAGAAAATCACAAATTGAAAGAGCAAAATGTAGAGTTGACTGAGCCAATGACATCCAAAGGATACTTTAACATACTTCTAGCAATATCTGCCAAGTACAGAAATAAGTCACTTTTCCTTTTAAGACAATAGTATTTAGAATCAAATGGTTATTGAGAAATCATGGAGAAAATGGAAAAAAAACACTGACCTTAGGATGCCAAAGAATATTGTATCCAAAATATATCCTGTTGACCCTGAGAAGAATATACCTGCCAAAAATGTCTCCTCCTAGTTAATTGGACTCAAATTCAAAACAAGACTCTAGTAGCCATTGTTTACAGAGGTCACCCATGAAGGCTGTATTTCAGGAAACAGCTGCACCAAGCTGTCTGCTTCCTGGACTATGTTCCTACCTCTGAGCCCTTATAGAGGGAGCTGCTAGGCTTCTAAATCAACCAATGGTTGAAGACCTGCACTAGCCAATCAGGGCTGTGCAACTATATCTTTGTGTGCTTATTTGATGACCAATCAAGACACTGCTATTTGGACCAATCAAACAGTGAGGATTTAGAGTCCTCATTTATATATAAATGGGCACGTCTCTATATAAACCAGCTTCACCTTTGCCTCAAGGAAGCATACTTTCAGTTTGCATCAAAGACTATATTTCTCTGACTGGAGCTGCAACATTGGCTGGAGCTGCGACACTAATCTGAGCTGTAACACCAAGGCCTGGCCAGGGCAGGGCTTGGCTCACAGCTGTTCTGTTCCACAGCTCTGTGGTTCCATGGTTGTGCTGTCCCACAGCCATGCTATTATTACAGCCAAGCTGTTTCACAATTGTACTATTTTCACTGAATGGTCTCTCTCCTCACTGTACCCCAAATTGGGGACTCCTGTTGACATTGAATTGGCAACAATGATCTTTGCCTGTCAATCCAAAAATTAAAAGGCAATCATTTTTCTAAAGACCTGAAGAGCTATGAAGGAACTTTTTAATGTTCTTCCCTTTCGTCTTGCAGTGATATGTCCTTGCTGTTACCAATGTTTTTCTAACTGTGAATTTTTTTCTATTTGCATAAGAAAACGTCCAAACCTGTAGAGAATTTTTATGAGTTTATTTGAACCAAAAGTACAGCAATTTCCAGGAAGCAAAATCTCAACAGACTGAGAGAATGCTCCAGAGAATGGCAGTTTTGCACCTTGTTTTATACATTAGAATCAAAGGACAAGATGTAGGAGTGTTACATGAAATCCATTGGTGGTACATTAGAGAGGCAGGGGAAAGCAAAATGGGGAAATCTCTGGCACTGGATAAAAAGTAAAACAGATAGACACATATTTATTTTACATTGGTGGGTATAGGATAGTTAACAATTCAAATTTACAGCACATAGAGATGGTATGTGGGAGAACAAGATAACAATGAAGAGTTTCATGGTCTCATGTTTCTAGTGGGAAATTGTGCTCTGAGGATGTCTGGAGAAAGGGGATTACTCTGATATTTTAAATGTATGCTATCATAGATACAAAAAGACAATAGATAGGCTCAGTTAAGGTAAAACTTGACCTTTGTCAAGGAAAATACATGCCTGGGACTTGACTACTCACCATGACTTGCTTTGAGTTAGGAAATTTTAATTTCAGACTATCCTATGTGGTTACTTTTGCTCTCTGAGTTTGTAAGGCTACCATGCAGACCTCCACTGAGCTTGTCAGGTTTAGTATGTGGCCTCTTTTTCATCCACATTACTTATCCAGTAGTGAAAAAGCTGTCGGTTTGTTGGTTCAATGATGAATGGTTAATTGTGTAAATTATAAATGTCAACATAAGAAACATTCAAACCTGTGAAAAATTTTGTGAGTTTATTTGAGCCAAAAATGTCAGCAATTGCCAGGAAGTAAAACCTCATCAGATTAAGATAATGCTCCAGAGAAGGGCAGTCTTGCATCTTATTTTATACAGTACAATCAAAAGAAGAGATTTAAATGGGTTACATGAACTCCATTGGTGATAGATTAGGAAGGTGGGAGAAAGCAGTGGGGGAGACAAAAAGTAAAATGATAGACACATGCTTCTTCTTTTTTTTTCTTTATTGATTTTAGAGAAAGAGAAAGGAAGAGGGAGATAGAAACATCAATAAGAGAGAACATCGATTGGCCACATCCTGCATGCCCCCCCACTGGAGACTTGGCCCACAACCTGGGCATGTGTCCCGACCACTGGTGACCTCTTGGTACATGGGTTGATGCTCAACCACTGAGCACACCAGCCAGGTGACACATATTTCTTTTACATAAGTGGTTATAGGATAGTTAATAGTCAACAATTAACATGATAATAATAACAATGAGGGGATTTGTGGTCTCCACCCTGGTGTATCAGTTGTGCCCTGAGGGTCATGGAAAAAAGGAAATTACCCTGATATTCCAAAGGTATGTTGTCATAGATGCAAAAAGACAACAGGCTCAATTAAGGTAAAAATTGACCTTTGTCAGGGAAGATACTGACCTAGGACATGACTACCTGCCATAAACTGTTTTTAGTTAAAAAGTTTCAATTTCAGACCATCCTTTGTGGTTACTTTAGGTCTTTAAGTTTGCAAGGCCACGATGCAGCCTTCCCTGAGCTTTTCAGTTTAGCATGTGGCCCCTTTTCATCCACATATATTCAGACTTTAATACATGCTATAATCCTCCTGATGTGGTGTGACAAGGTCAAAGAAAGACCACTAGAGAATTGAAGTCCAAATAAGAGCCGTTTATTAGCCAGCCGGCGTCTGATTCCGAACACCCCTGTGACAGAGTCTTTGGAGAGCTTCGATATGATTTATTACATGCCTTTTATACCTTACAGCAAAAAGTTTAATGATATAAGAAAATAGAATCTTCTTTATATAATGCCCAGGGCTACAACAATGCTGTATAGAATTAGTTTGCCTTGTGGATAACAGGAACACCTAGGAACACCCAGGAACACCCAGGCACATCCAGATATTTCAAGGTACATTGGCTCACACTTAGCCCCAAGCTGCACAAACACAATGCAAGACTCATTCCTTGAGATCGTAGGGGTGGTTGAGTCTCTGACTCAAGACCTCCAGGCTCCATGGACTCTGTCTTGCTTCAGGGAGTATTCCAATTTACTGAGGTTATTTTGATCTCTATCCTGTTGATTAAATTCTTTACAAAACAGGTTCAGCTAGAGGGCACACAGTGACTTTCCCAATCAACAATTATGGAGCTATAAACAAGTCACCACAATAATTTACCAATCATCAATTATGGGGTTATGGACATGTCAGCACACTAATGGGTTCAAGTAGGTGATTTTTTTTTAATACCAATTTTATTTTATTTTTTTAATCCTCACCTGAGGATATTTTTTTTTTCCATTTATCTTCCAACAGAGTGGGAGGGAAGGAGGGAGGGAGGAAGGGAGGGAGAGAGAGAAAAAAACATCAATGTGAGAGAGATATGTCAACTGGCTGCCTCCCCCTCCCGCAAACCCTGACTAGGGCTGGGAACTGAACCGCAACTGAAGTACGTGCCCTTGACAGGAATCAAACCCATGACTCCATGGTCTGCAGCATCCATATTCTAGCTGCTGAGCCAAACCGGTCAAGGTTAGACATTTTCAGCATGCACACATTTATCTACAACTATACCAAAACATAATTTGGGTAGCCCCCAACTTTTCATTTGGCAGTGTTCCAAAATTTGAGTAATTTATGTGAAATAGAAACCATTTTATATTTAATCTATGATGAAGCTATAATAAAACTATTTTTTCCTACCCTTCCCTTTTCCTCATTGTGTTTTAGTCAGAGTTGAGAAAAACAAAAATCAGACAAAACATCAAACAGAAGAGCATTTTACATTCCCTGGGAAGTCTAATCTCCCCCATTGGCTCTAACTGTCACTACCTACTAGATATCTGCATTTGAATGACCTACAAATTCAACAAGTCCAAAACAACTCCACACTATCCAGGAAGCTACTGAAAGGAACAACAAATTTAGAGTCATTTGTTCTTTTCCCTTTTCTTTTTTCCCACCATTAAGGAGCCATTTATCCTGTACCTGCACCACCTAGTTGGTGGCACTCATTCTGTTCTTGATGCTCTTCAAGACTATTTTTTTGGACCATTGCAATGGCCTCTCAGTGGGCTTTTTCTTCCATTTTCTTGCCTCTCCCAATTCCACCCCAATGTAATCTTTCTGTCATTAGGTCTTCCCTTCTAAAACCTAAATCTGACTATAGTTGACCCTTGAACAACACAGGTCTAACTGCACAGGTCCACTTATGCATGGGTTTTTTTTCAATAAATACTGTAAATGTATTTTCTCTTCCTTATGGTTTTCTTAGTAATATTTTCTTTTTATTAGCTTAATTTTGTTAAAGAGAAACCACAGGCCCAAAATTGCATCACTTGTGTAAAAACCCATATTTTAATTGTAGTTTCACAGTCTCCCAAAAACATAATTTTAATCAACCAGTCTGAAATTTTCTGGTCAAGCACTACTAAAGTAATCTGCCTCTTGGGCCCTCTCCAACCCCATCCCTCTAAAAAGAAGAGGCAATCTGCATGATAAAAACCCTTCTTATTCTCTTTCCTCAAAGAAAAGATGTCCTTCTCCACAAAATAACAATCCTTTCTTTTCTTTTGTTAATAGCTCCCTTGCCCCACCCTATTTTCTATGAAAAACATATTTGTACAACCCCTCAGAGAGCTCTTCTAATTGCTAGATGGGATGCTGTTATATTCATGAAAAACATAATAAAGCCAATTAAATCTCCAAATTTACTAGGTTGAATTTTGTTTTTTAACATTTTATTATAAGAATGGATTATATAATACATATACTGCCCCAGCTGGTTTGGCTCAGTGGTTAGCACGTCAGCCTGCGGTCCAGAGAGACCTGGGTTCAGTTCCCGCTAAGGGCACGTACCTCAGTTGCAGTTTGTCCCCAGCCCCACTTGGATCATGTGGGAGGCAGCAACTCCATGTGTCCTTTTCACGTTGATGTTTTTCTCTCTCTCTCTCTCTTCCTCCCACTCTATCTGAACAAAAAATGGAAAAATGTCCTTGGGTGAGGATAAAAAAAAAATACATATACCAAATATGCATTAATTGACTTGTCACCTGGAAGGGACCAGGACTGGAGCAGTTCTACCTTGGGCCAGCCAGTAGTGTGTGGGTTCTTCATGCAGGAAAGATTTCACAATATAAGTCTAGGTGATTTTGAGAGTACATTTATTAAAGCTGAGAATAGTGAAACAAGAAAGGGCTTAGGGTACAAAAAGCAACAGGAGAGAGCCTACGTGGTGTTCTGCTTTGGTTCTCTAGAAACGTTATAAGAAAGAAGTGAGCCACGCTGGGCTGCATGCACTGAGAAGTAAAAGTCACAGTGTGAGCCAAAGCTGCTATTAGTTCACTGAAAATGTTATTGTCATAATTAGCTTGCTGTTAATATTAATAAAGGAAAGAGAGCAAAGGGGAGGCCAGACATTATAAGCATGATCATCTGGGCAGCTTCAGCAGGAAGCTACAGCTTCATGCTTCCCAGGGAACCACCAGTCCATTCCCTGCAGATCACAGGGGGAAGGGGTCCAACAAAAGGGGAGATGAGCACATGTGCAGTGAAGTCAGGGTGATGTAGAGATGGTATTTGCCTATCAGTCTAGCCTGGGAAATAATGTATTGGCTAGGAGGTGGACCTCATCAGAAACACACAAAATCTTGGAAGGTTAAAATCCCCACAGAGTTTCCTCTCTCTGATTTTTGTTCTTGCTTGCTTGTTCTTGTTTTCACTTGCTCCATTACCCTCTCTCACCCATGCATTCACCTTTTCTCTCTCCATAGCCATGTGACCTTAAGCAGCAACATGTCCCATGGCTGTGCAGACCCCACAGACAATGCACTGCAGCTAGGAACACAAGCTAAGCTATCCAGATGCTGGACCGATCTGTACTTTAATATGGAGCAGAGACTATGGGTAGTGACCTTAATTCTGGCCCTGCTGAAAACAAGATTGAACTTCTTCCATCGCGAGATGGACAGAGACAGGACCTTGGAGGGGAACCCCTTAATTTTATCATCAATAAAGCTTTTCGGACTTCTGGTCAAGATGGCAGCATAGGTAAAAGTGGTATTGCATCCTCCCACAACCACATCAAAGTTACAACTAAACTACAGAACAACCATCATTCAAAACCACCTGAAATCGAGCTGAATGGAAGTCCTACAACTACGAAATTAAAGAAGCAGCTGCATCGAGACTGGTAGGAGGGGCAGACACAGATGGGCTGGTCCCTCACCTACGTGTGGCAGATAAAAATTAGGACACCTAGGCTGGAAGGTCCTCCCTGAGGACTGAGGGGTCCCCGTCCCACACCAGGCACCTGACTCAGGGTTCCAGTGCCAGGAAGAGAAGTCCCCATAACTTCTGGCTGGAAAAACCAGCGAGAACTGAGGCTCAGGGAGGCTGAGGTGGCTGGAGCCCCAGGCAGCTCCTCTTAAAGGGCCTGTGCATAGACTTAATCGGACTTGCTCCCTCTAAGTTTGGAGGGGAGGCAGTTCGAGGGGCGCCAGAGACATACAGAGAAGAACTGAGCTGTTTGGCATTGGAGCAAGGGCTGGAGAGGAGGCTTTCTCCAGGACAAATGTGCTGTCAGAGGCTTTTGTTCCTTTGGTGAAACCTTCCTGGGGCAGCAGACAGCTACCATATCTGGGACTCCAGCAACCTGGCTCACACTGGTAGCTCTGCCCTGGTGACTTCCTGAGGCCCCGCCCCACACAACTTTCAGGCCCATCCAAGCTGTTGCCAGTTGCTTAACCATAGGATTGGCCTGTCTTGGATCCTGCTTCAGGTTTTCTAAATTCTTTCAAACAAGCAGCATCTGGTCTCAGCTAGCCCCATAACTCTTGTTAACTAATACATAGACACAAACACAGGGAGGCAGCCAAAATGAGGAGACAAAGAAACAGTTCCCAAATGAAAGAACAGAACAAAACTCCAGGAAAAGAACTAAGCAAAATGGAGATAAGCAACCTAGCAGATGCTGAGTTCAAAATACTGTTTATAAGGATGCTCAATGAACTTAGTGAGGGCCTCAAGAGCATTAAAAAGGACCAGTCAGAAATGAAGAAGGCACAGTCAGAAATGAAGGATGCACTAACTGAAATAAAGAATAATTTACACACATTCAATAGTAGAGTAGGTAAAGCCAAGAAGCAAACCATCGATTTGAAATATAAGGAAGCAAAAAACGCCCAATCAGAACATCAGAAAGAAAAAAAGAATTTAAAAAAATGAGGATAGTGTAAGGAGCCTCTGGGACAACTTCAAGCGTGCCAACATTTGCATCTTGGGGTGCCAGAAGGAGAAGAGAGAGAACAAGATATCAAAAACCTATTTGAAACAATAATAGCAGAAAACTTCCCTAACTTGTTGAAGGAAACAGACATACAAGTCCAGGAAGCACAGAGAGTCCCAAACAAGATGAACCCCAAGAGGCCCACACCAAGACACATCATCATCAAAATGCAAAAAGTTCAACCAAGAGAGAATCTTAAAAGCAGCAAGAGAAAAGCAGTTAGTTACCTACAAGGGAGTTCCCATAAGACTGTCAGCTGATTTCTCAAAAGAAACTTTGCAGACCAGAAGGAAGTGGCAAGAGATATTCAGAGTGATGAAAAGCAAGAACCTAGAACCAAGATTACTCTATCCTGCAAAGCTGTCATTTAGAATCAATGGCCATATAAACAGTTTCCCAGACAAGAAAAAGTTAAAGGAGTCCATCACCACTTAACCGTTATTATATGAAATGTTGAAGGGTCTTTTTGAAGAAAAAGATAAAATATATGAACAAACAAAATGGCAATGAATACATATCTATCGGCAATGGAATCTACAAACAAAATGAACAGGCAGAACAGAAACATTCTCATAGATACAGAGAACATTTTGTTGGTTGCCAGATGGGAGGGGGTTGGAATGGGTGAAAAAGGTGAAGGGATTAAGAAGAACAAATTGGTTGCTAGACTGACAAACCTCAAAGAGAAGGGGTTTGGGAGGTGGGAAGAAATAAACCAGAGAACTTATATGCATAACCAATGGACACAGACAACAGTGTGGGAAAAGGCGGGAGTGGGGAAGAGGGGGTCAATGGGGGAAAAATGAGGAACATCTGTAATACATTCAACAATAAAGATTAAAAAAAAGATTTTCATGAAACCCCACCCTCAATGGGGGCCTCAGGAAATTCTTTTGCTCATGGCACCCCAAGAACTCCACTTCTACCAATAACAAAAAGTCTAGGATAGAAAAAGCAACAGGAGAAAGCCTAGGCAGAGCTCTGCTTTGGCTCTCTAGAAACATTATAGGAAAATAGTCAGCCATGGTGGGGTTGCTGTTAATTCACTGAAAAGTCAGAGAAAATGGGGCCTTGGAGACAGGTTCAGAAGTTAAGTCCAGGACAATCTGCCATTGCCCATTGTTCCCTAGTTGCAAGTCTCCTGGGGATACTTAGAGTTTAGGAGAGAAAAGTAAAGATGTACACCTGAGAGGGAAGAAAGACATGGGCACGCTCCAGAGAGAGCCTGCACTGGGTCTTTGTCTTGAGGGTTCTTACCTGTTTTCTAAAGGCAGAAATCTTAGGGGAGGTCTTAGAGGAAGAACTAAATAGAATATTCATCAGATTTATGCTGATTGAGATTTATTCCCCTGACTTCATCTATCTTAGGTGTGGTTGGCACAAATGGCATTACTTGGACTTTTGCTATCTGTCTCCCTGAGTAGGATGGTTTAATCTATTTACCCTCTGGTTGAGGAGCAAAAGTGTAAACCATTTACTCTTTAGTGTCCTTGGTTAGGGAAGATAGGATTTTGAGATTTACTAGATGGCTGTACCTTGTCCTTGTTAGTAGCCTGTCTCAGACTGTTTATGTTATCAGTAAGACTTCCAGTCAAGAGTAGACAATTAGTAGCTAAGTTTTGGGGGAGTCAAAGGCTATATCCAGATTTTTGACTATATGGAAGTCAGCACACCTAATCCCCCTGCATTGTTCAAGAGTCACCTATATATTATTTTTATACTTGTAACAATTACCCATTACAAGACAAAGCCTAAACCTCTCAAAGCATACTGCAGGGGTGGACAAATTTTTTTTGTAAAGGTTCAGATAGTAAATATTTTAGGCTTTGCTAGTCATTTAGATCGTGGTTATATTTTTTAAACAATTATTTTAAAATGTAAAAATTGTTAGCTCACAGACTACAAACACAGGGTTTGATGCAAATTTGATATGGGGCCATAGTTTGGCGTACAGAATCCTTCACATTTTGGACCCAAGTTACCTCTCTGGCCTCCTGCTTGCTCCAAGTTTCCTTCTCTTATAAACCCACCAAACTTGTTTTGTTTTTTATCTTCACCCAAGGACATTTTTTCATTTTTTGTTCAGATAAAGTGGGAGGGAGAGAGAGAGAGAGAGAAACATCGTCGTGAAAGGGACACATCGAGTGGCTGCCACCCGCGCAACCCAACCAGGCCCAGGGACAAACTGCAACCAAGGTATGCCCTTAATGGGAACTGAACCCGGGTCTCTCTGGACCACAGGCCAACACTCTAACCACTGAGCCAAACCTGCCAGGACCCCACTGAACTTGTTAAGTGTTCTCAATACACATTTTTTTTTTCAACCTTCATTACTTGGTTCATGCACTTTCTATCTCATGCTCCCTTTCTGCCAGGCAACATTTAGACATACTTTAACACACATTTGAAAGATAACTTTCACATATTTTTTTTTCTATTTCCCTCAAAGACTTCCTTTCTTTATGATCCTTGTGTTGAATCTGAAGCAGATAGTTCAACATTCCCATTAAGCATGTGGAAGAACTTTGGAATCAGCCAGATCTTGGTTAAAATTCCATCTCTGTTTTTTCTAGCTTCGTCTTTGGAAAAGGTTTTAATCTTTCTGAGCTTCAGGTTTCTCCTTTAAAAAATTAGAAACTTTAATTGAAAATAATATAATAAAATCAAGCATATAAAAAGCTTAATGCATGGACTATAATAAATGTTCATTAAAGGTTAACTTTTATTATTCAGTCATTTATTCATTCACCAAATATTTATTGAGCATTTACAAATGGCTAGCCAATGTGCCAGTCATTGTCAGGAATCAATCAATCAACAAGATGGGTAAGATTTTAGTTTTCATGGACCTTACAGCAAGAAAGTCAAATAGATAAATACAGATTGTAGTTAGTGCTGGGAAAGAAATTCAAAGGACACTGGGAGTATAATAAATAAAATCCGAAATTTAACTTAGACGCATCTAACTCTTTGGACCTTTCTTAACTACAAAATAAGGATTATATTTCTAAACTCCCTCCCAACTCCCAATTCTATATGTAATATCCCACAGTCAATTCTGGTATTCTCCACATGCCTGCCCAAACTCTCAGTGTTACCAAGAACTTTAGAGCTACAAGCTACTCTCCTAAGGTTTCTGTTAGGGACTAAAATGTGCCCTCCCCCCATATTTGTATGTTGAAGCCCTAATCCAATGATACTACATTTGGAGATAGGGATTTAAATAATGTAATTATGGTTAAATGAGTTTATAAGGGTGGAGACCCTAATTCCCTACCCCACATGGCAGCAGTCTACAAGCCAGGAAGAGAGCTTTCACCAGAAACCAACCCTAATAGCACATTGACCTTTGACATCTAGACTCTAAAACTGTGGGAAAATAAATTTCTACAGCTTAAGCCACCCAGTCCGTAGCATTTTCTTATGGCCACCCTAGGAGACTAATACAGTTCCCAGCCCCTACCCACACTATATGTTTCAGGATCCCCCAAAACTTACCAGTTCCATTTAGACTGGTCCAGCCTTAGAATATAGATCCAAATAGATGAGATTTTGCTGTTAACAAGTGGCTGGGGTTGGGGGTTAGGGTCACAGATTCAGAAACAAGCACTTCAGTCCCTAGGACAATTATGAAAGCTACATAAATGGTATTTGTTGGTAAAGCAGTCTGCCTGTACCAGACTACATTAAAGAACTTTGCAACTCTCTCCTCATACTTTCTTAGCCTCTGTAGTTAAGGACCTTTATTTCTTCTTCCTGTTCAGTATCAAGGCTAACTCATTAATTCCATTTCTCTTAACATTTATGATAACTTTACTTCAAGACTCTTACTATTTGTTTAAGCCACTGAGATTTAATAAGTGCCATCTCCATCCACACCTATAAATGTTCATAATTCATGTTTTCAGAAGTGTTGTTTGGAGAAGAACAAGGGAGGCTTGTAATCATTAATTCCCAGAAGACCTCTAGGCCATTATGCAAATAAATCTACTCCTCAGTAGACCATACAGCATTCCAAGAGGTAAAAAACTTGTGCAAAATGTATTTTCTAAATGATATTGTTTCACCCTAATTCCAACACAATGGAGTCCACTCACCTCACATTTGCACAACTTAAAACACTCTAAGTGGTTCCTCAAAGGATTGAGAAAAATCAATTGCTTATGAACAAAGTGTGGTAAAGTTGATATTGCATACACTAGCTTGTTGAAGTGTAAACAGGTACAGATTTATTACAGGGTGTTTTGTTCTGTTTTTGATAAAGAAAAGGAATAGAAACAATAGGGGAAAATGGAAAGTGTCCAACAATAGATGAATAGTTATGAACATTATGGTATGTTATGTTTGAAAAGACTGTAATAACAGGAAAGTACATACCAAATTGTATTTATAGTTTTATTGCAACTGATTTACTCAATTTCTGCTAAAAATGCACATAGACTTGATAAACTAGAATGGATTACATTGCAGATTTGATTCTAGCCCTTTGGCATTTATCTCCATGTTAAGCTGAACTGAATGGTTTATAAGGTACTAGTGTTAGCAGTGAAATGGCACCAGAATGTTACTGAACCTCAGTTCAGCAACCTCAGTACTTGAGTTCTGGCTAAAAATGAATTCAGAGCTAAGACTCAAATACAAGGAAAAGTTTATTTAGATATAAAAGAAATGAGCCATGGAAGAAATGAGCCAGCTAGGATGCATGGGCTCAGGAAATAATGTACAGATACAAAAGAAAGGCCTTTGGAGCATAAGAGAAAGAAAGGCAAACAAAGCACCTGGGGGAAGAAGGGGCAAAGGTATGGTCATGCTCCAAAGAGAGAAAGCACATTTTGGGTTCCCCATCCTGAGGGCTTTTATCCCCACTCTAAAGATGGGGATCTTAGGAGAGATCCCAGGAAATGTTCTCAATGAAATACTTATCAGCTCTCCAGGTGAGTTTCCTCAGGGTCATGGTGCCAGTGTAGGGGGTCATTAGTCATCACAGCTGGTCCTGATGTCAGCCATGGCATCACCCCACCTGGCCTTGCTGTGTTATGGGAAAGACTCAGATTGAACACCAGAGGAAGCAAAGAGGTTCCTTTATTCATGCATCTGGACCCGGAGGAGGCAGTCTCCAAATTCTGGGCCCCGAGTTGTAGGGCGCGCCTAGCTTTATAGTGGGCTGGGTGGACATTCTTTAGATTTGAGAGCAGTAAGCACCTTACAGAAGCAGGAAGCAAAAAGATCTGGTTATCTCTAGGAGGCAAAAAGGTCTAGTTATCTCCTGGGAAGCAAAAGGGTCTGGTTATCTCCTGGGTACTTGTTTTTTTCTAAAATGGCGGTTTACTTCCTCCATCATTCCCCCCCCCCCTTTTGATGCTATTAGCTACTATTGCTGCCTATTGCATCATTATATAATTGGCTACAGTCTGTATCCTCAGACCTCCACAGATGTTGATATCTGTATTGATATTGCTGGAGGGACAATATATTGGCTGTGGCTAGCCTGGTCACGGTGAACTCTAAAGTCTGAACTAGAGTTTGCATTATCTTGGAGAGGCCTAGCCCTATATAATAAGGTGGCTTCGAATTTAGGCATAACCAGCAGTCAGCCCCTATGTCCTTCCTGTGACCCAATAAAGGTCTAGCTGACTAATGATATTAATCTGAATAGGGTTAGATTTTCCTATAGGGAAACTCTTGGGCTCAGTTAACCTTCTAAAATTTATATGAGGGTGCCTGCCTCTTATATAGCCCTTAGTAGTAAATATGGTTTCACAACCCCAAGATGGACAAAAGTATTCATTTGCATTTAAGCAACTTGTGGTGACTATACTGCTCCCTGGGCATATATAGATTCCTAGCTCTTGTAGTCCCCATTTTCTCATAGATGTCCCATAATCCCAGGGAAGGGGCCCTTCTATATGACATCAATCTTCAGTAATACCATTTGTGCCTATGGTGTCTCTCATGAGGTCATATAGGTCGAGACTGAAAACGGGTTTTTCTATCTCCTTTGTGGTGACACTTCTTAAGACCTCCTTTAATATCCTATTTTTAAATTCCCAGTTCCACTGGGGCCCAAATCTATAAAGATTCCCTTGTACAGTCATAATCAGAAAAATTAGAGTCCCGATAAATTCAAGAGTCTCATTTTTAAGGGATCTGGAGAGGCCTGCACGGTCCATTCTGCTTTTTCCGCCTTTAGCTGGGAATGATGCAGCCAGACCGGGATGCCATTGACCTTGACAGCCATTGGTGCAGGCAGGATGACAGTGTATAGTCCCTTCCAGGCTGGAGTCAGTCCCTGGGTAATGAATTTCTTTACCCACACCAAGTCCCCGGGCTGGAAAGGGTGCACAGGGTCTGAGGTGGGCACAGGCAGGGCATCACAGATGTGTTTATGGATGGCCGTCTGGATGGCTACAGGGCCTGCAAGAATTCATTTGATGATGGCAGTGGAACATTCTTGAGGTCTCAGTGGGCTATCTGCACTATGTTGATTGTCTTCAGGCAGTCCTGTAGAGGTTTCTCCGGGTCATTGTCTGGAGGCAGGCTGGCAGGATTGATGGCCAGTGTCTTGTGGAACTTGATGTGGGGCTGGCCTAGAGTGGCAGTGACCAGCAATTGAACAATCACTGGAGATCACATCCGAGTAGGGGGTATGGGTGCTCTGGCATGACCAGAAATGAATGAGTCACAGTATTTTTCCCAAAGTCTATAGTCCACTTTGAAGTCCAGGGATAGGTTAGGGGCCCACTGGCCCCGTCAGGACTGAGTTTGATGTACCAGTATATACCCTGCAAGAAACCAACTAGTTTGTCCCCTATTGTCTTGTTATTCTTGGCTCCCGAGGGCTCAGTTAGAAAGAGCCCTGGCTCTATGATTTTTCTAGGTTAAAGATGGCTTTTTACTTTGTTCATCTACACCTGACTTTGCCCTTGTCTTTTCTATCTCTAATAAGGACCTAGGTCTGTCATCCTGACCCTTCCTCGTGTTTCCCTTTCTACAGGCCCTGTTTCTCTTAAGGCTGCCTTTATTACCTTTGTTATTCTTTTATCTTATTTTCCCCCAGGGGTGTCATTTTATTATATATCTTTGAGCTATTTTAAATAATTGGGCCTTTAGGCCTAATAGGAGAACACAGTGAATAGGAAAAGTATTCAAGGAAGCCCTCCTCCCGGCAGTATTTGGGCCCCACAGCAGGCAAAGGGATGGAAAAATTTTCTCTGACCACAGGCTTTCAAAAGGATGCAGGAAAGGAAAGCATCTGTGTTACCCTGGGCAGGGTGTTTTTCAATTCTCCAAGAGCACTTCATGCCAGTGCCCAACTCTCCAAAGCTCCCCAACGTTAACAGCGTTGCAGGAAACCTGCGTTGTTGCACTCACTGCCACCAAACCTGAGAGCCACCCTCAGCTGGCACCAAAGGAACACACAGCCTCTGGGTGAGTGCCTGCACACTGGTCCGCCGCCCCCCATTTCTCAGGACAAGAAGCTCTCCGCACCAGACCTCAGTCCCAAGGAGCGGTGGGGCATGCCACGCCATGTGGAATGTGCACAGTGGCCCGCCGGCAGGGACAGCCCCTTCCCAGCTGGCTGCTCCCCCTTCTTGGTGCATCTGCCACAGCCCTTTGTGTTTTGGAGCCTGGACACACAGGGGAGTTTTGCATCCTGTGAGGGGGCAGAAGGATAGGGGTCCCGTCCCTATAGACTAACAGGCAAATGATCTAAAATATAGGATTTTTAAAAACCTGTGTTGCCCTCAGAATTTTTCCATTTTATAAACTGTGCACTTTGTTGGGGCCTAGAAACCTGTCCTAATCCTGGTAAATTGGCCACAGAAACATCTGCTCCTGTATCTAAAATACCTTTAAATTTCTTTCTATGCAAACTGAGCTCTATTCCCCAGAGACCTTGGGTGATTAACTGAGCCCAATAGGCTCCATCTGTAGAGCTGAATCCTCCCTCTCCCCGCAGTTTCTTTGATAGCGCTTTAGTACTTTTCCAGCCACCTGATGGGGCAGAATCACAATTTGTGCTATCCTAGTTTCAGGTAAAACTTGTACAATAGTATTAGTAGTTGGGGCCATAACTTTATTTCCCCCAAATAATTAAAATCAATAACTCCAGGTAACACTTAGAACACTTTCATAGTGAGACTACTCCCACCTAAGATTAAACCCACTGTTTCTCATAGGTAAGCTGTTTAACTATTGATGTGCTGGTCTCTGGATCATTTATTACTCTGTTGTCTGCCTGTAGCAACCGAGCTACAAAATCTTGATATGGCTTTTCAGGTCCTTGTCTGATGGATGTAAGATCTCGTGAATTCTCCTCTTTTGTTGGGAGCTCTTTCCAGGTCTTCAAAGCACAAATATTAATCTGCTGATCTGCCTGAAGAGCAAACCCTAGCTGATCTCAAAGAGCCTGATATTTCCCTGCACCCGTGAGCATTTCCAAAGAAATGGGTACTTTATGCTTTTGATTCCATATGGCCTGCTCACTACTAATCTCCATCCAGTTATTTTTCCACATCAGATAGTCCACTGAGGTAAGGCAAGCTTTTGCTAATGTTTGCCAAGCACCCGGGACTAAGGCTTGACTAGCAACATTCTAATAAACTGAGCACAAAAGAGCTGTGTGCCAATACATAGTACAAGAAGATTTGAGATTTTTTTAACATCTTAAATGGGATGGGCTTATGCAATTTTAATATTTGACCTGGATTGTTCAGGACTGGCCCCTCTGTCACTGAAAATAATAATAATAATAATAATAATAATAAACAGTGATATTCTCTCTGGCAGGTCTCGCCTCTCTTAGTCCCATCTGTAAGGGAGAGAGAGCACAGGGACACTAGAAGGTTCTTTGGGCCAAGCCCCTGTGCCCTCTCAGGATGGTAAGAGCTATTTTTGCAAAACTTTTGGTAACATTAAACCCCTTATCTGAATCTTCCTCAGTGAGGTGCCACCAATTTTGCTTTACTTCTCTTTCTAGTTCTCTCTTATACACTAGGAGTACAGTCTCAGCAGGGGGATTAACCTCTCTCACAGCCTTAGCAGAAGGCAGTGGGGGAGTCTTTAAAGACTCACAGCCTTTTTCAGCTTCCATCAAGTCTTTCACTACACCTTGCTTCCCCACCTAATTAGCCGCCTGTGAAGGATCAAGGCAATCTCTAAGTAGGGCCCAAAGAGTAAATGTTTGCACCAGAAACTTGTTTGGACCTTTTGCTGTATCTCTGCCTCATAAGCACTTCCCTACCTTTTTCCCAGGTTTCTCTTGGGGCCCAGTTTGGGGTCCACTACCAATATTTGTGAACTGGTCTGGAGAGCATGGCTGTTTAACTATGTGAGTGGGTGTCTCATTAAATTAAGCCATTGATTAATAAAGGGTAATTGGTCTGAATGTCCTGGATCCGCTATGAACTGATTTCAAACTGCCTGCACTAACTCAGGGTCAAAGGATCCTATGTTGGGGCAGCCCACCCCGAATGTGGGCCAATTTAATTTACAGAAGGTCCTTAACTTTCCTTTAGATATTTTTGTGCCCTGATCAGAACCTTCTTCAAATTCTTCCCTAACAACGTTTACTATGCAACCCAGTGAGGTCTTCTGGACACTAGGGCTGCCATCTATGACTAGATTAACCATAACAAAGTTGAGGGAGACACAGTAGGGAGGCAGACAAGGACAAAAACAAGGGAAGACACACAAGACAGAAACTTCGAGTTCACCCACCTGGCTGCTCCCCTTGTGGGGATTTAAGTTCCTCTTAGCTTTGGCAGGTCAGTACAAACCCCTGACTCGTATCAGGCTCACAGAGAGGGACTTTGTCCCCCAGAACCTGATACTGCCCTGAGCCGTAAGAGGTAACCATGGTACTGCAGGTTGGGGCCCACTCAGACTCCATAGGCTTTCACCGGTGGAGCCACACAGACATTCACACTCACTCACACACTGGTATTAAAATGAGTTTAAACATTCCCTCCCGTTAGGGCTTGCCCTACCTGGTGGCCAGAAGGCCTGAGAGGTGATCGGTCTCTCTTCCACCTCAAGGGTGGGCCTATAATTGGGTTCCTGGACCCCAGGGCACTCACTGGTCCTGAAGCTGCGTAGTCCCTGAAGCTGCATAGTCCCTAAAGCTGGACCCATTTGTTTCCCTCAGCAGCCCGAGTGGGGCATGAGCCTCACAGGCAGCTGGCCATGGAGTCCAGAACAGCAGGGTCCCAAAATGACTGAGGCATGCACTTCCCTCTGTGACAGGGCTCCACGGAGTGCCCATGGGGCCACCTCACCAGTGGCAATCGTCCGTTCCTGTGAGTCAATTCCCGGTCAAGGACCAAAATATTACAGAAAATACTTAGACCAAACACCAGAGGAAGCAAAGAGGTTTCTTTATTCATGCATGTGGACCCAGAGGAGGCAGTCTCCAAATTTTGGGCCCCAAGTTGTAGGGTGTGCCTAGCTTTATAGCAGGCTGGGCGAACATTCTTTAGATTCGAGAATGGTAAGCAGCTTACAGAAGCAGGAAGCAAAAAGATCTGGTTATCTCTAGGAGGCAAAAGGGACTAGTTATATCCTGGGAAGCAAAAGGGTCTGGTTATCTCCTGGGTACTTGTATCTGGGTACTCCTGGTATCTGGGTACTTGTTTTTTTCTAAAATGGCGGATTACTTCTTCCATCAGCTGCTTTACTGGGCCTGAAGCTGAAACACGACTGAGACCTAGATGTTATTTCTAGTTTGAGCAAAACTCTGTACCTGTGGTCAACAGACCCAAGGTTTTGTTCCTAAGATTATTTGATTCAGGTCAGAAACTTATGCTAGGGGAGGAAATGTCACTGAGGGTCTGAACTGCATGACCAGCAATATAAAAGTTTAGGGGATCTCAAACACATGACCAACAATATGCTAGGGGAGGAAGGTCAAACTGGGGGCAAGGTCCCAGCCTAGTTTTGCTCATTGCTAGGCACCTGGGGCTTTCCACCTGGTGAACTTCTGTATCTGGCCTAACATTCCTACTCTGGTCATGCCTGTCTAACTGCCTACTGTAGTGATAAAAGAATACAGGATCTAAAAATAAGCAAAGATAGCCAGGAAAACTAAAAAGAAACAGCAATGAGGGAGGACTAGCCTGACCACATATAAAAATATATATATTTTTAAAGTTATTAATTAAAAACAGTGTAACACTGGTGCATGAACAGACAGACAAACTAAGGGACCAGAATAAAAAGTCAAAAAATAAAAACAATATATACCAGAATTCAGTATATGATAAACGTAGAATCTCAAATCAGGTGAGTATGGACTGCACTAAAACGGTTGTCAACCAACTTACACCATATACAAGAATAAACTCAAAATAGATAAAAGACTTAAATGTAACTCTTGAATCCATAAAAATTCTAAAAGAAAATGTAGGCAACAAAATCTCAGACATCACATGCAGCAGAATTTTCACCGATACACCTAAGGCAAGAGAAACAAAGAAAAAAAGTGAATACATGTGACTACATCAAACTAAAAAACTTGTGCACAGCAAAAGAAACAACCATCAAAATGGAAAGGAATCCCACTATGTGGGAGACCATATCACCAATGATGCATCAGATAAGGGGTTAATTTCCAATATATAGAGAGTGCTTATACAACTCAACAAAAGGAAGACAAATAACCCAATTAATAAATTGGCAGAGGACCTAAAGAGACACCTCTCCAAAAGGACATACAAATGGCTAAGAGACATATGAAGAAATGTTCAACATCACTAATCATCAGAGAGATAAAAATTAAAACAACTATGAGGTATCACCTCACACCTGTCAGAATGGCCGCCATCAACAAATCATCAAAAAACAAATGTTGGTAAGGGTGTGGAGGAAAGGGAACTCTAATACACTACTGGTGAAAATGCAGACTGGTGCAGCCACTATGGAAAACGCTATGGTGTTACCTAAAAAAGTTAAAAATTGAACTGCCATTTGACCCAATGATTCCACTTCTAGAAATATATCCTAAGAAGCCTGAAACACCAATTGGAAAGAATATATGTACCTGCATGTTTGTAGCAGCACTATTTACAATAAGTAAGATCTGGAAACAGCCAAAGCATCCATCAGTAGATGAGTGGATTAAAAAGCTGTGGTACATGTACACAATGGAACACGTTGCAGCTGTAAGAAAAAAATATCTCTTATCCTTTGAGATGGTATGGAAGGACCTGAAGAGTATTATGCTAAGCAAAACAAGCCAAGCAGAGACAGACAAATATCACATGATCTCACTTATTTGTGGAATATAATGAACTAAACAAACTGCTGAACAAAATTATTTCAGAGACATAGAGGTGGGGTACAGGCTGACAAGCCTCAGAGGAGGGAGGTGTTTGTGGTGGAAAAGATAAACCACAGAACTTACATGCATGTATGCCTGACCAATGAACATAGACAACAAAGCTGGGGATAAAGTGGGGGGGGGAGGGTGTCAACACGGGGAAAATGAGAAACATCTGTAACAAAAACAAATTAATAAATAAAAAATTAAAATAAAAAAATTAGTACCCAGACAATAAATAAATAAATAAATAAATACATAAATAAATAAATAAATAAATAAATAAATAAATAAATAAATAAAACGGTTCTCAGAACAACTAAGGCAGATATCTGAAAAAAGACACAGCTGGATTCATGCCTGACAACATATACTAGAATAAACTCCAAATGACTCAAGTATCTACATGTACAAATTAAAATAACAAAAACAATTGAAGAAAATATGAGTAAATTTCTTTTTAACTTTGTAACAGAGACTGTCTTTTATGAATGACTAAAAAAATTAATAAATTTGACTACATAAAAATGGAAACTTAAGCATAAAAATAACATAAGTAAAGTCAAAGGACAAATTATAAACTGAGAATATCATTTGCAATTCTTTTTTATTTTTATTTTTTATTATTCTTTGTTATTGTTGTTACAAACGTTTCTCCTTTTATCCCTCACTGACACCCTCCTCCCTATCCTGCACCAACCCAGCATTTTTGTCTATGTCCTTGTTTACTTATACATGTATATAAGTTCTGTGACTTTTCTCTTCCTTCCGCCCATATCAACCTCCTCTGAGGTTTGTCAGTTTGCACCCCACTTCCATGTCTCTGAGTTTATTTTGTTCTTTGGTTTGTTTTGTTTATTATATTCCACAAATAAGTGAGATCATGTAATATTTGTCTTTCTCTGATTGGCTTGTTTTGCTTAAAACAATAGTCTCCAGGTCCCTCCATGTTGTCTCAAAGAATAAGAGAGCTTTCTTTCTTACAGCTGCATAGTATACCATTGTGTATATGTACCACAGCTTTTTTTATCCACTCATCTATTGATGGACACTTGGGCTGTTTCAAGATCTTAGCAATTGTAAATAGTGCTGCTATAAACTTAGGGGTACATATATTCTTTCAGATTGGTGTTTCAGGCTTCTTAGGGTATATTCCTAGAAATGGGGTCATTGGATCAAATGGCAGTTTAATTTTGAATTTTGTGAGGAAACACTGTAAATGAGTCTATGATGGCTGCACTAGTCTGCATTCCCACCAGCAGTGTACTAGAGTCCCTTTTTCTCCACACCCTTGCCAGCACTTGTTGTTTGATGATTTGTTGATGGCAGCCATCCTTGCAGATATGAGGCGATCCCTCAGAGCTGTTTTAATTTGCATCTCTGTAGTGATTAGTGATGTTGAGCATTTTATCATATGTCTCTTAGCCATATGTATGTCCTATTTAGAGAGGTGTCGATTTAGGTCTCCTCCCCATTTATTAATTGGGTTCTTTTTCTTTTGTTGAGTTGTATATGTACTCTATATATTTTGGAAAGTAGCCCCTTATCTGATGTATCATTCACAATTATTCTCTCCTATATAGTGGGTTTCCTTTCCATTTTGATAGTTGTTTCTTTTGCTGTGCAGAAGCTTTTTAGTGTGATGTAGTCCCATGTGTTCATATTCTCCTTTGTTTGTATTGCCTTAGGCATTGTATCAGTGAAAATTCTGCTGCGTATGATGTCTGAAAGTTTGTTGCCTCCATTTTCTTCTAGGATTTTTATGCAACCATGGGTCAAATTTAAGCTTTTTATCTATATTAAGTTTATTCTTGTGTATGGTGTAACTTGGTGGTCTAGCTTCATTTTTTTGCATGTAGTTGTCCAATTTTCTCAAAACCATTTATTAAAGAGGCTGTCTTTACTCCACTGTATGCTCTTGCCACCTTTGTCAAATATTAATTGAGCATAATGACTTGGGTCAATTTCTGGGTTCTCTGTTCTGTTCCATTGATCTATATACCTGTTCTTGTGCCAGTACCAGGCTGTTTTGATTACTATGTATTTGTAGTATAACCTGATATCTGGTATTATGATCCCTCCTACTTGGTCCTTGTTTTTCAAGATTGCTGTACCTATTTGGGGTCTTTTTTTTGGTTCCATATAAACTTATGGAGTATTTTTAATAGTTCTGTGAAGTATGTCATTGATATTTTGATGGGGAGTGCATTGAATCTATAGATTGCTTGGGGTAGTAAGGACATTTTAATGATGTTAATACTTCCAATTCATGAACAAGGTATATGCTTCCACCTTTTAATATCTTCCTCTATTTCTTTTTTCAGTGACATATAGTTTTTTGCAAATAGGTCCTTTATTTCTTTGGTTAAGTTTATCCCTAGGCATCTTAATTTCTTTGCAACAATGGTAATTGGGGTTGCTTTTTCAGTTTCTCTTTCATTAAGTTAATTGTTGGTGTACAAAAATGCCGTCAATTTCTTGATGTTAATTTTGTATCCTGCTACTTTGCAAAATTCATGTATTAAATCTAGTAGATTTTCAATGGAGAATTTAGGGTTTTCTATGTACAATATCATGTCATGTGCAAATAATAAGTTTCACTTCCTCATTTCCAACGTGGATTCCTGTATGTTTTTTTCATGTATAATAGCTGTGGCTAAGACTTCTCATACTGTGTTAAATAAGAGTGGCAAGAGTAGGCATCCATGTCTGGTACCTGTTCTTGAAGTTTTTGTATGCTTGTACTTTTTGCCCTTTGAGTATGATGTTGGCTATGGGTTTTTCATATATTACCTGTATTATCTCAAGGAATGATCATTCTATTAACACATTGCTGAGTGTTTTCATCAGAAATGGTTGCTGGATTTTGTCAAATACTTTTTCAACATCTATTTATGTGATCATATGGTTTTTATCTTTCATTTTGTTCACGTGGTGTATCACATTTATTGATTTGCGAATATTGTACCAGACTTGCATCCCTGGGATAATCCCACTTGGTCAAGATGAATAATTTTTTTGATGTATTGCTAAATCTGATTTGCTAATAGTTTGTTAAGGATTTTTTTTTAATCCTCACCTGAGGACATTTTGTGATATTTTGTTCAGATAGAGTGGGAGGGAGAGAGAGAGAGAGAGAGAAACATCGACGTGAAAGGGACACATCGAGTGGTTGTCACTCACACGACCCAACCAGGACCAGGGACAAACTGCAACCGAGGTACGTGCCCTTAGCGGGAACCGAACCCGGGTCTCTCCGGACCACAGGCCAACGCTCTAACTGCTGAGCCAAACTGGCCAGGGCTTGTTAAGGATTTTGGTATCAATGTTCATCAGGGATATTGGCCTGTAGTTTTCTTTCTTTGTAGTGCCTTTATCTGGTTTTGGAATTAGAATTATGTTGGCCTCATAAAATGAGTTTGGAAGTCTTCTGTCATCTTGGATTTTTTGGAATAGTTTTAGGAGAATGGGTGTTAGTTTTTTTTTTTTGAATGTTCAGTAAAACTCCCCATGAAGCCATCCAGGCCTGGGCTTTTCTTTTCCGGGGAGTTTCTTGATCACATCTTCAATTTTTTTTTTTTTTAATTGTTATTGGTCTGCTCAAGTTTTCTGTCTCTTCCTGGTTCAATTCTGTGAGACTGTGTGTTTATAGATATTTGTCGATTTTGCCTAGATTGTCCAATTTCTTGGTGTATAATTGTTCGTAGTATGTTTTAATGATCCTTTGTCTTTCTGTGGTGTCAGTTGTTACTTCTCCTCTTTCATTTCTGATTTTGTTTATTTGGGTCTTCCTTTTTTGTTTCTTGGTGAGTCTATCTAAGGGTACATCAATCTTGTTTATCTTTTCAAAGAACCAGCTCTTTGTTTTATTGATCTTTTGAATTTTTTTTTGTTCCTATGCCATTTATTTCTGCTGTAACCTTCACTATTTCTTTTGTTGTGCTTGCTCTGGGTTTGTTGTTTATTTTTGTTGTTTGTTTATTTGTTTATTTTCTAGTTCTTTAAGTTGTAGGCTTAGAAAGTCAATTAAGAATTTTTCTTCTTTTTAAGGTAGCCCTGTAGTACTATGAACATTTCTCTCAGTACTGCTTTCACCGAGTCCCATAGATTTTGTATTGTTGTGTGTTAATTTTCATTGGTTTCCAGGAAGTTTTAAATTTCTTCCTTGATCTCGTTAGTAACCCATTCACTGTTTAATAACATGCTATTTAACCTCCATGTGTTTGAATGTTTTTGTTGTAATTGATTTCTAATTTCATGCCATTGTGGTCTGAGAAGATGCTTAATATTATTTAAATCTTCCTGAATTTTTAGAGATTTACTTTGTGTCTTGATATGTGGTCTATCGTTGAGAATGTTCCATGTGCACTTGAGAAGAATGTATATTCTGCAGCTTTGGGGTGAAATGTTCTGTAAATATCAATGAAGTCCAGCTGATCTAATTTGTCATTTAAGGACTCTGTGTCCTTGTTAATTTTTTGTCTAGAAGATCTATCCAGTGGTGTCAGTGGGATGTAAAGTCACTCATTATGATTGTATTGCTATTGATCTCTCCTTTGAAGTCCTCCAGACGTTTTAACATATATTTTGGTGCTCCTTTGTTTGGTGCATATATGTTTACCAGGGTTATATCCTCTTGTTGGATTGTTCTTTTTAATATTATGTAGTGACCTTCTTTGTCTCTTATTATGGCTCTCATTTTGAAGTCTATCTTGTCAGATATGAGTATTGCTACACCAGTTTTTTTTATCGTTTTCATTTGCCTGAAAATTTTTTTCCATCCCTTCACTTTCATCCTGTGTGAGTCTTTTGTTGTGAGGTGGGTCTCTTGTGAACAGCATATACATGGGTCATGTTTTCTTATCCCATCAGTTACTCTATGTCTTTTGATTCGGGCATTTAAGCAATTTACATTTAAGGTTATTATTGATAGATACTTATTAGTTGCCATTTTTATTTTATGCCTGTGTTCCTCTCTCTCTCTCTGTCTATTTCTGCTTCTTATGCCCCTCTAGCATTTCTTGCAGTGCTGGTTTGGTGATGGTAAATTCCTTTAGCTTTTTTTTTTTGTCTGTGAAGTTCTTTATTTCTCCTTCAATTTTGAATCATAGCCTTGCTGGATAGAGTAGTCTTGGATTCAGACCCTTGTCTTTCATTCCACTTTCTTGTGGCCTGCAGTGTTTCTATTGAGAAATCAGCTGACAGTCTAATGGGAGCTCCTTTGTAGGTAACTTTCTGTCTCTCTCTTGCTTCTTTTAAGATTCTTTCTTTGTCTTTAATGTTTGCCTTTTTTATAATGATGTATCTAGCTGTGGGTCTTTGGGGGTTCATCTTGCTTGGGACTCTCTGTGTTTCCTGGACTTGTGTGACTTTTTCTTCACTAAATTAGGAAAGTTTTCTGTCATTATTTCTTCAAACAGAATCTCTATTCTTTTCTCTGATTCTTTTCTTTCCGGTACCCTTATTATGGGAATGTTGTTATAATTTGTATTCTCCCAAAGCTCCCTTAAACTCTCCTCTTGTTTTTTATTTTTATTTTTTCCCATTTGCTGCTTTATTTGGGCATTTTTTTCTACCTTGTCTTCTAACTTACTCATTCGGTCTTCAGCTTCTTCTAATGTACTATTAAATCCTTCTAAGGTATTTTTTTTATATCAGCTATGTTATTCTTTATTGCCTCTTGATTTTTATTCATAGCTTCTACCTCTTTTTTTTTTTAAGCTGATGTAGTTCCTACTGAGCTCTTTACAATTCTCATTAAGTTACTTGTTGTTCTCAGTAAATTGTTTGAGTAGCCTTAAAATCATTGCTTTGAATTCTTTATCTGAAAAATTGCTTTCTTCCATTTCATGTAGTTCTTTTACTGGTGATACCTCCTTGTCTTTCCTTTGAGCATTGTTTCATTGTCTCCCCATTTTAGCCATCTGGTAGTTCTAGACCTGGTGAGGGATGTTGGGATGGGTAGGCAAATTGGTGTGTATCAAATAAGGCTACTGTGCCTCCCAGACTATTCTGGTGCCTGGGGCCTCTTGCCTGCTGTGGGTCCTGAAGGATTGACTACTGATGGCTGGTGTTGATCTGTCCTGGTAGGTACTTTTTGTGCAGCCATGGGCCCCACAGGCTGCTGTATTGTGTGGGTTCCACTCGAGCCACAGTGCCCTCCTGGGCTGTAGGCTGCTGGATCACATGGGCCCCACTGGAGCCAAGTGTCTGGCTGCTGGTGGCTGGGGAGTGCTGCTGCCTGATAGGGCTCAGCTCCTGTTCATCCTCTGCTGATGCTGTTGTGAATGGATCTCAGCTGTTGATCTGTGCTGCTGCTGCCTGAGGATGGATGTCTGCTCCTGAGCCTCTGTTGCTGGTGGTGTGTCTTGGCTCTGATCATGCTGCTGCTGTGAGGGGTGGTACTTGGCTCCCAGCTGCTTGTGGCTTCTGCAGCAGGCACCTTGACAGCATTGCTATTGTGCACTCATTTGTGATGACACAGCAGGGTCCACTGGTCTGATGGTGCAAGGTGCACTGGTGGGCTCAGGTTGCTGGGCCTTAGCTACTCCTACTGCTTCCTCCCAGAAAATACCAGGGATCATCCAAAATGGCAGGGCCTCTGGCTGTGAGGAAGAAGCACCCAGATGAGGTGCTTACTGCAGTAGCCAGCTGCTCCCCGTCCATAGCACAGGAACCTTCTGCCCTGCGTTTCTGCACTGCTCAAGGTTGCTCACTAACACGCATGTTCGCTCACACTCTCTCTCACACTCACTCACACTCTCACACACTTACTCTCGCTCTGGTCCTACCCGCCACCATCATTCATACCTCCATTTGCAATTCTTTTTTTTTTAATCCTCACCCAAGGACATTTTTCCATTTTTTGTTCAGGGAGAGAGGAAGGGAGGAAGAGGAATGGAGAGAGAGAGAAACATTGACGTAAAAGGGACACATCGAGTGGCTGCCATCTGCACGACCAACCAGGGCCAGGGACAAACTGCAACCAAGTTACGTGCCCCTGGCGGGAACCAAACCCAGGTCTCTCTGGACCACAGGCCGACGCTCCAAACACTGAGCCAAACCAGCCAGGGCTGCAATTCTTATAGAAAGTAAAGGACTAATCTCCCTAACATATAAAAATTTCTTTAAAATAAAAAAGGGATTAAGAAGTAAAAACTGCTGCCCCAGCCAGTTTGGCTCAGCAGTTACAGCATTGGCCCGTGGAACAAAGAGTCCTGGGGTTGATTCCGGCCAAGGGCATGTACCTCAGTTGCAGTTGTTTCCCAGCCCCATTGGGGTCGTGTGGGTGGCAACCAGTGTGTCTCTCTTAAATCGATATTTCTCTCTCTCTCTCCCACTCTGTCTGAAGGTAAATGTAAAAATATCCTCGGGTGAGAATTTAAAAAAAAGAAGTACAATCTGCTAATTATAGAATAAATCACAGGGATATAAGGTCAATAATATTGTAATAATTATCTATGTTGTTTGATGGAAACCAGACTTATAGGGATAATTTCTTAAAGTATATAAATGTCTAATCACTATGTTATACACCTGAAACTAATATAGCATTGTATGGCAACTGCAATTAAAAAATATTTTTTAAAAAGAAAAGTGGATTAAAAAAGATGAACCGTCCCAACAGAACAGCACCAGACATTTGGTGATTTACAGAAAAATGAAATACAACCTTAGCCAGGTAACTCAGTTGATTAGAGTGTCATCTCAACACACCAAGGTTTTAGGTTCAATCCCTGGTCAGGGCACATACAAGAATCACTCAATGAATGTATAAATAAGTGGAACAACAAATTGATGTGTTTCTCTCTCTCTCTTTCTCTCTCTCTCTCTCTCTCTCTCTCTCTCTCTCCTTCTATCTCTCTCTAAAATCAATAAAAGAAAAAAAATTTTTTTAAAGAAAAAAAAATCAAATGGCCCTTAAACACACACAACTCCTCAGCCTCAGTCATGGTAATTCTCACTTAACAAATTAACTAAAATCCATAAGTGTGATAACAGACATTATATGTTCATGTGATATCTTACATGAATGTACAAGGTTATCCACTGTAGCACTGTCTAGAATAGGAAAAGATTGAAAAGAACCCAAGTGTCCAGCATTAGAGGACTGCTTAGTAAACCATATTATGCCCACACAACTGCAGCTAAAATAAAAAAAACAAAGAAGTTCTCTATATTCTGATTTGGAAAGTTTCTTAAGATATGTTGTTAAAATTTTAAAAGCAAGATGCAGAACAATGTGCTATATATTTAAAAAACACATGCACACAACTTTAGCCTGGCCAGTGTGGCTCAGTGGGTTGAGTGTTGTCCCAAGGACTGAGAGGTCCTGGCTCAATTCCTGGTCAGGGCACATGCCCAGGTTGAGAGCTCTATCCTCAGTAGGGGACATGCAGGAGGGAGCTAATCAATATTTCTGTCACACATCAATGTTTCTATCTCTCTCTCCCTTTTTCTCTCTAGAAAATCAATAAAAACATTTTTAAAAACTTTATTGAGATGTAATTTATATATCATACAATTTACAGAGTATACAATTCACTTGTTTTTAGTCTATTACAGTACAAATTCTTAAAAATTGTGGTAAATATATATAATATATATATATATGTTAAAGCTTGCCATTTTAACCATTTTAATGGTGCAATTTAGTGGTATTCATTGCATTCACAAGGTTGTGCAACCATTATCACTAGGTATTTCCACATTTTTTCATCACTTCAAATAAACTGTAATCCTAAAGCAATAACTTTCATTCTTCCTCTTCCCAGCTCTTGGTAACCTGTATTCTACTTTCTGTCTCTATGAATTTGCCTACTCTAGATACTTTATAAGTGGGGTCATAAAATATTTAAACTTTTATGTCTGGCTTATTTTACTTTGTGTAATGTTTTCAAGGTTGATCCACATGTAGCATGTATCAGAACTTCATTTTTTTTTCTGTGTAGCTGAATAATATTCCATTGTATGGATATAAATTTTATTTATCCACATAAGTTGAGTACTTGGGTTGTTTCCTCCTTTTGGCTATTGTGAATAATGCTGCAATGAACATTGACTTACAAGATTCTGTTCAGTACGCTTTCTTTTATGTAACAACCTTCAGTCAGATACAAACATATATTTGATTGTAGCTTGTGTTTGCATACAAAAACACTGAAAGAATACACATAAAGTTGTAGAAGAGGAAATTATCTTTCCTTTACACTTCTAGATTCATGGATAAAACCCCGTTTAATAAAAAACAGATTAACAGGAAAAAGATGGCAGTGGGCAGGACCGGAGAAAGGGTAGTGTATGAGAGAGTGAGCTAGTGTGTGAGAGAGCGAGCTAGTGTGTGAGAGAGCGTGAGTGGACCTGACGGTGAATGACCAAACCTGAGCAGTGCAGAGCTGCAGAGCAGAAAGTTCCTGTGCTATTGATGGGAGCAGCCAGCTACCTCAGTAAGCAGCCCTTCAGGGAGCTTCTCCCTGCACTGCTGGGAGGTCCCACAATTCTGGAAGATCCCTGGTCTTCCCTGGGATGAGGCAGTGGGAGTGGCTAGGGCCCAGAAACTTGAGTCCACCAGCACACCTGGCACCATTGAACCAGGGGACATTCTGTGTCAACACAGACCAGTGCACAGTAGTGGAGCTCCCAAGGTGCTGGTCACAGAAGCCACAGACAGCCAGGAGCCCAGCACCATCCCTCATAGTAGCAGCCCAATCAGAGTCCAGATATACCCCCAGCAACAAAGGCTGGGGAGCAGACATCCATCCCCAGGCAACAGAAGCACAGACCAGCAGCTGAGACCCATCCC
Source organism: Molossus molossus (assembly GCF_014108415.1). Taxonomy (NCBI): domain Eukaryota; kingdom Metazoa; phylum Chordata; class Mammalia; order Chiroptera; family Molossidae; genus Molossus; species Molossus molossus. The sequence continues at coordinate 109,579,905 of NW_023425355.1, read as the reverse complement.
CAAAAACTACAGCAAATGCTGAGCAGGAGTTGAGACCCACGGAGCAGCAGCACTCCCCAGCCACCAAAGGTGAGACCAGGGGTTCCACAGAGGACTGTGCAGCTCACTAGCTTACAAAAGCATTGGGAAGCCAGAGCCCTAGAGAGACTGGTGCTATCCAGCTGCCCACCCTTCGGAACTGCAGGGTGCAGGAGCACCAGAGAGGCCTGTGCGACCCAGCAAGGACTGTGCATTCCAGTTACCTATGGGACCTGTGTGGTGCTGAAGCACCAGAGAGGCCTGTGCCAACCAGCAGAGACTGTGTGATCTACTTACCCCCAGGAACTGCAGAGTGCTGAAACACCAGAGAGGCCTGTGCTACCCAGCAGGGACTGTGCAATTTAGTTATGCCTGGGACCTTTGGGGTGCTGAAGCACCAGAGAGGCCTACGTGACCCAGCAGGGACTGTGCCATCCAGTTACCAGGAAAGCCTGTGCGACCCAGCTACCCACAAGATATGCATAGGAGATGTGAAAATGGAGATGGAGTGAATGAAAGCTACACAGAAGATCTCCCAGGACCAATCGGGAATTACAACAAAAATAAAGACAAAAACCTCAGAAAAAAGCAACAGGAAAGCAGCAAAAAAAGTCCATATAACCAGGGACACTGGTAGGATCTGCAGAGGCGTGAGAGGGTGGCAGTCTGGGTGCAAACGGACAACAGCAGTCTTAGCTGTGAGCAGTGCCCTTGGGAAATAAAGACAAAGCCCACTCCACAGTCCAGAGATCCAGGACAGAGAGCTAAAATAGCCACAGCCACTCACCTGTGGACTATGACAGAGGAAGGCAGACTGGGCTGGAACTCTGTGGGGACACTCAGGATTTGGAGGGCACTCAGAGTTTTTGCTGAGTTGTGGCCACAAAGAATGATGGACAGTGTGCTCCTTTTGAGAGCTGTGGGGAAAAGCAACAGCCCGTCCCCTCAGAGATTCAGCCTACCCCAGATGAGGCAAAGAAATGCAAATTGCGGATCATTAATAACCAGCATGTATCCCACGCTCTGAAAATCCTCTTATGCAGAACACCAGTGCTACATTCCAAGGCATTGAGTAACTGAGACTACTAGCCACCAGGAAAAAGTTAGAGAATAACTGAACCCTTCCTGGGCTTGCAAATCAACCCAGGAATGTAAGACTTGACAGTGGTGTTTAACGTGGACCCACCCAGGCTTATGCAAACCCAGTAGAGGGAGCCACAAACAACAAAACACCAACACACACAGGGAAAATTTGGCAGACTCCAAAGCCCACTGAGATAGCCAAAATGGTGAAATAAAGAAACAAATCCAAAATAAAAGAACAAGAGAACTCTGTAAAAGATGAGATCAAAGAAATGCAGCTAAGCAAATTATCCGAGGTAGAGTTCAGAGCACTGATCTTGAGGAAGCTCAACAGCATGAGTAAGGATATCAGCACCATGAGTAAAGATATAGAAACATTGAAAACCAACGAAGTGGAAATGAAGAATGACATAGCAAAAATTAAGAACACATTGGAAGGACTAACTAGGAGAGTAGAGGAAGCTGAGGACCAAATCAGTAAATTAGAAGACAGGGTAGAAAAAAATCAACCAATCAGAAAAAGAAAAGGAAAAAAACATTATTAAAAAAAGAAAGACAGCTTAAGAGAAATGTGGGACAACTGGAAAAGTAATAACATTCGCATCTTAGGCGTCAACGAAGAGAAAGAAAATGGGCAAGGGTTAGAGAATATATTTAAAGAAATAGTGACAGAAAACTTTTTCAATATGGTGGAAAAAGAAGGCATTCAAGTTCAAGATGCACAGAGAGCCCCAAGTAAGAAGACCCCAAACAGGCCCACACCAGGACACATAGTAATTAAAATGCCAAAAATTAAACACAAAGAGAGAATCCTAAAGGCAGCAAGAGATAAGCAACAGTTTACCTACAAAGGAAAACCCACAGGGCTGTCAGCTGACTTTTCAACAGAAGCAATACAGGCCAGAAGAAAGTGGCACTAAGTAATCAAGGTCATGAAAAACAAAGATCGGAATTCAAGACTACTCAATCCAGCAAGGCTATCATTCAAATTAGAAGGTCAAATAAAGAGCTTCCCAGAAAGAAAAAAAAAGCTAAGGGAATATATTAACACCAAACTAACACTCTGAGATATACTAAAAGGATTGCTGTAATTAGTAGAAGAAATAGAAAGAAACATAGAACCACACTAAAAAAAAAAAAAAATGGCAATAAGTAAGTACTTATCAATTATCACCTTAAATGTGAATGGTTTGAATGCTCCAATAAAAAGACACAGAGTAGCTGACTGGATAAGAAAGCATGATTCACATATATGTTGCTTACAGGAAACCCACTGCACAACAAAAGACTCACATAGGGTGAAGGTGAAGGGATGGAAAAAAATCTTTCAAGAAAATGAAAAGCAAAAAAAAAAAACAAAAAAACGGGGGTAACAATTCTCGTATCTGACAAAGTAGATTTCAAAATGAAGTCCATAACTAGAGACAGAGAAGGCCACTACATAATATTGAAAGGATCAATCCAACAGGAAGATATAACCTTGATAAACATATATGCACCCAATTTAGGAGCACCAACATATATTAAAAATTTTTTGGATGACTTCAAAGGAGAAATCGACAACAATACAATTATAGCAGGAAACTTCAATACCCAACTTACATCACTGGATAGATCTTCTAGACAAAAAATTAACAAGGAAACACAGACTCTAAATAAAATACTAGACCAAAAGGATTTAATAGATATCTACAGAGAATTACACCTCAAAACTGCAGAATTCACATTCTTCTCAAGTGCACATCGGACATTCTCAAAGATAGACCACATGTTACGGCACAAACTAAGTCTCGACATGTTCAACATTGAAATCATATCAAGTATCTTCTCAGATCACAATGGCATAAAACTAGAAATCAATTGCAACAAGAACATGCTAAGATATTTGAACACATGGAGGCTAAATAGCATGTCATTTAACCAAAAATGGGTTACCGAGGAGATCATGGAAGAAATTAAAAACTTCCTGAAAACCAATGAAAATGAACACACAACAACACAAAATCTATGGGATGCAGTGAAAGCAGTTCTGAGAGGGAAGTTTATAGCACTACAGGCCTACCTCAAGAAGCAAGAAACATTTCTAAAAGACTATCTATCCTCACAACTTAAAAAAAGTAGAAACCAAACAGAAAGAAAACCACAGTGCAAGTAAAAGAAAGGAAATAGTAAAGATAAGAAGAGAAATAAATGACATGATGACCAAAAAAAAAAAAAAAACAATTTGAAGAATCAATGAAACAAAGAGCAGGTTCTATGAAAAGATAAACAAGATTGATGGACCCTTAGCTAGACTCTCCAAGAAACAAAGAGAAAGAACCCAAATACACAAAATCAGATATGAAAGAGGAGAAATAATAACTGACACCACACAAATACAAAGGATTGTTAACAGATATTGTAAACAATAATATGGCAATAAATTCAACAATCTAAGTGAAATGGACAAATTTTTAGAAACACATAGTCTGCCAAAACAAAACAACAAGAGATAGAAAACTTGAACAGACCAATAAGAACAAAAGAAATTGAAGAGGTAATCAAGACTATCCCAGCAATCAAAAGCCCAAGCCCGGATGGCTTCACAGGGGAGTTCTACCGAACATTCAAAGAACTAATACCCTTTCTCCTCAAACTATTTCAATAATTTCAAGAAGAAGGAAGATTTCCAAACTCGTTTTATGAGGCCAGCATAATTCTAATTCCAAAACCAGAAAAAGACACTACAAAGAAAGAAAACTACAGGCCAATATCCCTGATGAACATAGATGCCAAAATCCTGAACAAAATACTAGCAAATCCAATCCAGCAATACATCAAAAAAATTATTCACCATGACTAAGTGGGATTCATTCCAGGATGCAAGGCTGGTACAATATTCACATATCAATAAATGTGATACACCACATAAACAAAATGAAAGATAAAATCATATAATCACATCAATAGATGCTGAAAAAGCATTTGACAAAATCCAGCACCCATTTCTGATAAAAATGCACAGCAATCTGGGAATAGAGGGATCATATCTCAACATAATATATGAAAGACCTATAGCCTACATCATACTGAATGGGCAAAAATTAAAAGCATTTACCTTAAGAACAGGAACAAGACAAGGAAACCCACTTTCACCATTCTTATTTAACATAGTACTGGAAGTCTTAGCCACAGCAATCAGACAGGAAGAAAAAATAAAAGGGATCCAAATGGGAAAGGGGGAAGTGAAATTGTCATTATTCGCAGATGACATGATACTATACGTAGAAAACACCAAAGACTACATCAAAAATTTATTAGACTTAATAAATAAATTTGGCAAAGGAGCAGGATACAAAATTAACATCAAGAAACCAATGGCATTATTACACATTAATGATGAACTCACAGAAAGAGAAGCTGAAGAAAACAATCTCATTTACCATTATGGCAAATAAATTAAGATACCTAGAAATAAACTTAATCAAAGAAATAAAGAACCTGTTCGCAGAAAACTACAGGTAAGTGAAAAAAAGAAATAGAGGAATATATAAAAAAGAGGAAGCACATACCTTGTTCATGGATTGGAAGAATTAACATCATTTAAATTTCCATATTAGCCAAAGCAATTTATAGATTCAATGCAATCCCCATCAAAATACCAATGACTCACTTCACAGAACTAGCACAAATAATTCAAAAGTTCATATGGAACCAAAAAAGACCTTGAATAGCCACAGCAATCTTGAAAAAGAAGAACAAAGTTGGAGGGATCATATTACCAGATTTCAGGTTATACTACAAAGCCACTGTATTCAAAACAGCCTGGTACTGGCACAGGAACAGGCATATAGACCAGTAGAACAGAATAGAGAACCCAGAAATGGACCCACGGCAATATGCCCAATTAATATTTGACAAAGGTGGCAAGAGCATACAGGGGAGTAAAAACGGCCTCTTTAATATATTGTGTCCGGAAAATTGGACAGCTACATGCAAAAAACGAAACTAGACCATCAACTTACACCATAACAAGAATAAACTCAGAATGGATAAAAGACTTAAATGTGATTCATGAATTTATAAAAATCCTAGAAGAAACTGTAGGCAACAAAATTTCAGACATCATACGCAGCAGAATATTCACTGATACATCCCCTAAGGCAACAGAAACAAAGGAAAAAATGAACACATGGGATTACATCAAACTCAAAAGCTACTGCACAGTAAAAGACAATCATCTAAATGGAAAAGCAACCCACTGTATGGGAGAGCATAATCACCGATGATATATCAGATAAGGCGTTAATTTCCAATATATAGAGAGAGTGCTCATACAACTCAACAAAAGTTAAACAAAGAACCCAATAGAAAATGTGAACTTCCATTTGACCCAGTGTTCCCACTTCTAGGAATATACCCTAAGAAGCCTGAAACACCAATCAGAAAGAATATATGTACCCCCATGTTTGTAGAAGCACTATTTACAATAGCTAAGATCTGGAAACAGCCCAATTGTCCATCAGTAGTTGAATGGATAAAAATGCTGTGGTGCATATACTCAATGGAGCACTATGCAGCTGTAAGAATGAAAGATCTTTTATGTTTGTTTGTTTGTTTTTATCCTCACCCAAGTACATTTTTCCATTATTTGTTCAGACAGAGTTGGGGGAAAAGAGAGGAAGAGAGATAGAGAGAGAAACATCAACGTGAAAGGTACACATCGAGTGTCTGCCACCCTCACACCCAACCAGGGCCAGGGACAAACTGCCACCTAGGTACGTGCCCTTAGCGGGAACTGAACCTGGGTCTCTCTGGACCTCAGGCTGACACTCTAACTGCTGAACCAAACCGGCCCGGTGCAGATCTTTCATCTTTTGAGGCGACATAGAGGGACTTGGAAAGTATTATCCTAAGTAAAACAAGCCAAACAGAGAAAAACAAGTATCACATGATTTTACTTATTTGTGGAGTATAATGAACATAACAGTCTGAGGAATGGGGTAATCCCAGAAACGTGGAAGTGGGGTACAGACTGACAATTCCCAGAATAGGGGGTGGTGGGGGAGAGATAAACCACAGAACTTATATGCATGGATGCATGAATAATGGAAATGGACAACAAAGCTGGGGCAGGGTGGGGAGGGAGGGAGGATTCAGTGGGGAAAAAAGAAGCATCTGTAACAAAAATAAATAAATTAATTAATTTTAAAAAAACAGATTAGCATTAGAAAAACAAACTTATATGCCTCCTACATACATGGGAGAAACCCAGGAAAACTGAGTAAAATACCCTGAAATGATCCATGCCATCACTTCAAATGCCAAGTGTAGGACATGACAAAAGCACTGGGGAGTTTGGAGGTCAGATAAGGTAGGTTACTAAGAAAAGCAGAGTAAACAAGAGTAAAGTTGTTATGCAGATTTAAGTCATGGCCTTTTCCATTGTGTTTCTTGTTATTAAGTCATCCTTCTCTTTCTGCTACAGAGAGCAAAACACATTTACAAATAGAGATTTTCTTTATGAATGTAACTGTCCCGTACAAAAGGGAAAATCCACTCTGTTTTCAGGGTCATATTTTGAGTTGGCATATTCATCTACCCTCTATTCCCACCTTTGAAACATCCCCAAGAAGTTTCACAGTCCAGAAGTTGAGTTAGTAGATTGCTCTATATCTCATGAACCAGTCGGGTAGTTTTGAGAATAAGTCAGAGTTTTGTCTTATTTCAGTTGGCGGTAATATAGGTGGGCTCCCCACCTTAGACCTATATGGTGCAAGTGATCAGGTATTTTTTTTTTTTTATCCTCACCCGAGGATATTTTTCCATTTTTTGTACAGATAGAGTGGGAGGGAGAGAGAAGAAGGGAGAGAGAGAGAGAAACATCGACGTGAAGGGACACATCGAGTGGCTGCCACCCACACAACCCAACCAGGGCTGGGGACAAACTGCAACCAAGATACGCGCCCTTAGCAGGAACCGAACCCCGGTCTCTCCGGACCGCAGGCCGACGCTCTAACCGCTGAGCCAAACTGGCCAGGGCAGTGATCAGGTATTTAACAAGAGGCATTTCTATGTGTGGACACAAAAGGGGCAACATACTAAACCTGACAAGTTCAGGGAGGCCTTCGTGGTGAGTCTTACAAACTCAGAGACCAAAAGTAACCACGTAGGGTGGTCTGAATTTAAAACTTCCTAACTAAAAGTGGGTCATGGCAGGTAGTCATGTCCTAGGCCAGTATCTTCCTTGACAAAGGTCAATCTTTACCTTAATGGAGCCTGTCTATTGTCTTTTTTGCACCCAAAATAACATCTTTGAAATGTCAAAGTAATCTCCTTTTCCAGACCCCTCAGAGCACACCCACAGAACCAGTGCACAAGACCACCGAATCCCTCATTATTATCTTTAAAAATTTTTTTTTCTTTATTGATTTTAGAGAGAGAGAAAGGGAGAGGGAGAGATAGAAACATCGATGAGAGAGAACATTGACTGGTTGCCTTTTGCATGCCCTCGACTAAGGATCGGGTCCACAACCTGGGCATGTGCCCTGACCAGGAATCAAACCAGCAACCCCTTGATGCATGTGTCAATGCTCAACAACTGAGCAACACAGGCTGGGCCCTTATTATTATCTTGTTCCCTACATACCATTTCTATATACTATAAATGTTAATTATTAACTATCCTGTATCCACCAATGTAAAAGAAGTATGTGTTTCTTTATTTTACCTTTTTATTCAGTGCTAGAGATTTCCCACTTTGTTTTCTCCTCTCCTTAATCTACCACCAGTAGGTTTCATGTTACCAGTCCTCCTTGTGTCTCCTCCTTTTATTCTAAAGTATAAAATAAATTACAAACCTGCCATTCCCTGGAGCATGTTCTCAATCTGTTGAGATTTTAGTTCCCATCAATTATCATCAGTTTGGCTCAAACAAACTCATAAAAATTCTCTACAGGTTTGGACATTTCTTACATTGACATATGAAACAAAAGAAAAGCAGCAATTAATAGTTAGATAAATTACAAACTCAATTTTTTAGTCCAGAGGTCAGTCAGTCAGGATTTCTAGATGGCGAGCTTGAAGTATCTTCAGATGGAGTGAGGTCAGGCAGTGGCCACCCAACAGATTTTTTTGGTTTGCAGTTCTCTGAGAATGTCATGAGGTATTCTGCTGAACTTTCTGAATGGCACACACATAACAGGCACAGAGATTGTGAGCTCTTCTGGTGTTTTCTCTGAAAGTTATATTAAGTTTCCAGAGTTAGCTTGCAGAACTTTGGCAAAAGGACAGTTTTTGTTCCTAGTGATTTCAAGTCAAAAAGTTGGGAGGGGGCAGAAAACAAATGTTACTTTGAAGAGGTGTAGCTAGATAGTTGAGGGAACTTGAAAAATTCAGGACCCAGTCTAGTTTTCAGGTAAATAACAAAACCTCAAAGACAATTAATAGGACTAGAATCTAATATCTACAAGATGTGTTATTTTTTTTTTTTTTACTGAAACATAATTTTTCTTTTTATAATCATTCTCATTTCTACCAAAGATAATGACAATAAAGCTAATTTGTTTAAAAAGTAAGACTGGTTTCATTACACTTGGCCTGATTGTTCATATAAGTGCAGCAAGGATAGCAATTGACTATGTAGACTCTTCTGAAGTTTTCTTTCCTTGAACTCTTTATTAGGAATCTCAGATTGAACTCTTAAAAGTCTTTTAAGTCAAGAAAGCCAAGCTAAGGACTTGCCATCAGGCTTTGCCTACAATACGTATAAATTTCCTCTCTTTTCAAGGTACCCAGAATATTCTGAGACTCCTAGGCTTGCCAGGAAGTAACCTGCCTTACTCACTTGGTAAGGCTACTGGGAACTCTGTAATTAAGGTTCCAGGCTATTTTTCCAAGGCGCTTTGTTGGCTCCCTAAAGTCAACCTTAGTTCCTTAAAGGTGTCTGCTCTTAATTAATTTTATGCATATCATTCTCAAAGAGGACATTTCAGTCAAAGTCTTGGTAATATAACCAATGTTACAATTGTGTCCTGTTACATGTAGATCACACTCTTATTGAATTATTGCAAGGGAGTATATTGCCATGAAAATAAGAATACTCAACAAGAATTTCATAATTCTGGAGGGATATGGTAGGGAGAAAAAAATAGATGTTTCAATTCTGTTTACAAAGATATAATTTACCAAATTGATGCAAGTTATAAACAGCTTAAGCGAGTTTTCCTATCGCTGAAAAAAAAAAAAGAACTCAAAACATTAAATAATCAGCAGCATTTCAAATAAAAAGTCATAAAAATTATAATTATCCTCAGGTTGTTCAGTTCCATGTAATTGATTCTTGTTGCTCTTGAGTGTCAGTTAGCCGTTTCATGAATCCATCAGTTTCTGCATTACAGTTTTATAAATTCTTACGCAGTTCAATAGTATGATCTGAAAGTTATGAGAAACCTGTACTTGTCAGTGTTTTTTCAAGAAATAGCGCGCGCGCGCTCTCTCTCTCTCTCTCTCTCTCTCTCTCTTTCTCTGAGCTTGAAACAACACAAATTTATTATCTTACAATTTTGGAGGTGAGAAGTCCTAAAACCCAGGTGATGGCAGGGCTGTATTCCTCAGTAAATTATAGACAAAAATACCTTTTCTTGTTTTTTTCTATCTTCTGAGGCCACTTGCACTCACTGGCTCATAGCTCCTATTCCTATCTTCAAGGGCAGAAATGTAGCATCTTTCAGTCTCCGACTTTTCCTTCTGTCCTTATATCTTCTTTTCTCTAAAAAATCTCTTTAAAAATAAAGCATTTTTGCAAAAGCATCAGAATAAAACAATAACTTTTATAAATGACAGTAGACTTTAAAATGATGAAAAAAGACTTAAAGATCTAATGAGAGTTATTATAATACAATTGACAAGAACACAATATTTGGTTACATTGTTGACAGACAACATTTTAAAATAATAACTAGAATTGCAACCGATACCATACAAACACGTACTAATTAAATTTGTGAGAATATTTATTTTTTTATTTTAATTAATTTATTTATTTTTGTTACAAATGTTTCTCCATTTTCCCAACAGATTTCCAACTGCCCCTCATTCCCTGTCCGGTCCCCAGCTTTGTTGTCCATGTTCATTGTTCATGCATACATGCATATAAGTTATGTGGTTTATCTCTCCCCCACCACCTCCTCTTCTGAGAATTGTCAGTCTGTACCCAATATGCATGACTCTGGGACTAACCCATTCCTCAGACTGTTATGTTCATTATATTGCACAAATAAGTGAGATCATATGATACTTGCTTTCTCTGTTTGGCTTGTTTCGCTTAGGAAAATACTTTCCAGGTCCCTCCATGTTGTCTCAAACGATAAGAGTTCTTTTTTTCTTACAGCTGCATAGTACTTCATTGTGTATATGTACCACAGCTTTTTATCCATTCATCTACTGATGGACATTTGGGCTGTTTCCAGATCTTAGCTATTGTAAATAGTGCTGCTACGAACATGGGGGTACATATATTCTTTGCGATTGGTGTTTCAGGCTTCTTAGGATATATTCCTAGAAGTGAGATCACTGGATCAAATGGCAGTTTAATTTTTAATTTTTTGAGGTAACACTATATTGTTTTCCATAGTGGCTGCAACAGTCTGCATTCCCATCAGCAGTGTACTAAAGTCCCCTTTTCTCCACACCCTCACCAACACTTGTTGCTTGATGATTTGTTGATGGCAGCCATTCTGACAGATGTGAGATGATAACCCATTGTTGTTTTAATTTTTATCTCTCTGATGATTAGTGATGTTGAGCATTTCTTCATATGTCTCTTAGCCATTTGTATGTCCTGTTTGGGAAGGTGTTTATTTAGTTTCTCTGCACATTTTTTAATTGGGTTCTTTGTCTTCCTTTTGTTGTGTTGTATGAGCACTCTTTATATATTGGAAATTAACCCCTTATCTGATGTATTATTGGCAATGATGCTCTCCCATACAGTGGGTTGCCTTTCCATTTTGATGATTGTATCCTTTGCTGTGCAGAAGCATTTGAGTTTGATGTAGTCCCATGTGTTCATTTTCTCCTTTGTTTCTGTTGCCTTAGGTGATGTATCACTGAAAATTCTACTGCTTGTGATATGTTAAATTTTGTTGCCTACAGTTTCGTCTAGGATTTTTATTAATTCATGAGTCACATTTGAATCTTTTATCCATTTTGAGTTTATTCTTGTGTACGGTGTGAGTTGATGGTCTAGTTTTATTTTTTTTACATGTAGCTGTCCAATTTTCCCAACAGCATTTATTAAAGAGGTTGTCTTTACTCCACTGTATGCTCTTGCCTCCTTTGTCAAATATTAATTGAGCATATTGCCTGGAGTTCATTTCTGGGTTCTCTATTCTGTTCTACTGGTCTATATGCCTGTTCCTGTGCCAGTACCAGGCTGTTTTGAGTACAGTGGCTTTGTAGTATAACCTGAAATCTGGTAATGTGATCCCTCCAACTTTGTTCTTCTTTTTCAACATTGCGGTGGCAATTCGGGGTCTTTTTTGGTTCCATATGAACTTTTGAAGTATTTGTTCTATTTCTGTGAAGTATGGTGTCGGTATGTTGATGGGGATTTCATTGCATATATAGAGATTGCTTTGGGTAGTATGGACATTTTAATGATGTTCATTCTTCGAATCCATGAACAAGGTATATGCTTCCACTTTTTTATATCTTCCTCTATTTCCTTTTTTAATAACCTGTCGTTTTCTGTGAATAGGTCCTTTATTTCTTTGGTTAAGTTTATTCCTAGGTATCTTAATTTTTTTTTGCCGCAATGGTAAATGGAATTATTTTCTTAGTTTCTCTTTCTGTGAGTTCATCATTGGTGTATAAGAATGCCATCGATTTCTTGACGTTAATTTTGTATCCTGCTACTTTGCCAAATTCATGTATTAAGTCTAGTAAATTTTTGATGGAGTCTTGGGGTTTTCTACGTACAGTATCATGTCACCTGCGAATAATGACAGTTTCACTTCCTCCTTTCCAATTTGGATCCCTTTTATTTTTTCTTCCTGTCTGATTGCTGTTGCTAAGACTTCCAATATTATGTTAAATAAGAGTGGTGAAATTGGGCATCCTTGTCTTGTTCCTGTTCTTAAGAGAAATGCTTTTAATTTTTGCCCATTGAGTATGATGTTGGCTGTAGGTTTTTTATATATGGCCTTTATTACGTCAAAATATGATCCCTCTATTTCCACATTACTGTGTATTTTTATCAGAAATTATGCTGGATTTTGTCGAAGGCTTTTTCAGCATCTATTGATATGATCATGTGGTTTTTATTCTTCATTTTATTTATGAGGTATATAACATTTATTTATTTGCAAATATTGTACCAGCCTTGCATCCTTGGGATGAATCCCACTTGATCATGGTGAATAATTTTTTTGATGTATTGCTAAGTTGGACTTGCTAGTATTTTGTTCAGGATTTTGGCCTCTATGTTCATCAGGGATATTGGCCTGTAGTTTTCTTTCTTTATAATGTCTTTTTATGGTTTTGGAATTAGAATTATGCTGGCCTCATAAAATGAATTTGGAAGTCTTCCTTCTTCTTGAATTTTTTGAAATAGTTTGAGGAGAATGGGTATTAGTTCTTCTGTGAATGTTCGGTAAAACTCCCCTGTGAAGCCGTCCAGGCCTGGGCTTTGTTTGCTGGGGAGTCTTGTTAACATCTTCAATTTTCTTAGTTATTATTGGTTAGTTCAAGGTTTCTATCTCTTACCAGTCCAGTTTTGAAAACTTATGTGTTTCTAGAAATTTGTCCATTTTGCTTAGGTTGTCGAATTTGTTGCCATATAATAGTTCATAATATCTGTTAACAATTCTTTGGATTTCTGTGGTGTCAGTTATTATTTCTCCTCTTTCATTTCTGATTTTGTGTATTTGGGTTCTCTCTCTTTGTTTCTTGGTAAGTCTAGCTAAGGGTCCATCAATGTTGTTCATCTTTTCAAAAAAAACGAGCTCTTTGTTTCATTGATTCTTTGAATTGTTTTTTTTTTTTGTTGTTTTTTTTGTTTTTTGTTTTTTTTTTTTTGACTCTATGTCATTTATTTCTGCTCTGATCTTTACTATTTCCTTCCTTCTACTTGCTCTGGGGTTTTCTTTTTGGTTGCTTTCTAGTTCTTAAGTTCTGAGGTTTGATAGTCTATTAGACATATTTCTTGTTTCTTGAGTTAGGCTTGTAGTGCTATGAACTTCCCTCTCAGAACTGCTTTCGCTGCATCACATAGATTTTGTGTTGTTGTGTGTTCATTTTCATTGGTTTCCAGGAAGTTTTTAATTTCTTTCTTGATCTCCTCGGTAACCCATTCATTGTTTAATAACATGCTATTTAGTCTCCATGTGTTCAAATTTCTTTGCATGTTCTTGTTGCAATTGAGTTCTAGTTTCATGCCATTGTGATCTGAGAAGATGCTTGATATGATTTCAATCTTCTTGAACTTGTAGAGACTTAGTTTGTGTCCTTACATGTGGTCTGTCTTTGAGAATGTCCCATGTGCACTTGAGAAGAATGTAAATTCTGTAGTTTTGGGGTGTAATTCTCTGTAGATATCTATTAAATCCATTTGCTCTAGTGCTTTATTTAGAGTCTGTGTTTTCTTGCTAATTTTCAGTCTAGAGGATCTCTCCAGTGATGTGAGCGGGGTGTTGAAGTCCCCTGCTATGCTTTCTCTTTTGAAGTCTTCCAGAAGATTTTTAATATATTTTGGTGCTCCTGTATCGGGTGCATATAGGTTTATTAAGGTTATATCTTCCTATTGGATAGATTCTTTCAATATTATGTAGTGGCCTTCTTTGTCTCTAGTTATAGCCTTCATTTTGAAATCTATTTTATCAGATAAGAGTATTGTTACCCCAGCTTTTTTTTTTCTTTTTGTTTGGTTGGCAGATTATTTTTTCCATCCCTTCACTTTCAACCTATATGAGTCTTTTGTTGTGAGGTGGGTCTGTCTTGGTTCTGCGCTATGGAGCCACTTGGGAGTTTAACCCTGAGTGCACTGCTCACAGCTAAGACCACTGTTGTCTGTGGGCTTCCAGCCCCCTTCTCGTGCCTACGCAATCCTACCAGGATTGAGTCAGTGTCCCTGGTTATATGGTTGTCCAAGCTGCTTTTCTGTTACTTTTTCCTGACGATTTGTCTTTATTTTCATTGTAATTACAGTTTGGTCCTGGGAGATGGTCTGTGTAGCTTACTTTAACTGTGCCGCCACTTGGAATCCCTAGATTTGTAAGAATTTTATATAATTTCTGCAATACTTACAGTAATAACATATATCCATACACATATAACTTAAGAAGGTTTTGCATTACTTCTTATATGACAATGCTTTTCATGTAATTTAACATATAAAACATGCCTAATTAGTTTAATATCACTCTTTGAATAGGGACAGAGAACAAATTCTTTCAACATGTTTCAGGAGCTTTCTCTGGAAAAATCTCAAAGTTGGTTAAAGGTCAAAAAGACTTGATTTAGAATTTAATTTTTGGAATTTTGTCAATAATATCAAAAGGTTTGAACACTGGACTAAATAAGATCACAGATCATTATGAAACAATACTTAATTACAGTATAACCAAAGTGACACTAAAAGGTTTCAAAGGGAAATACAAAAGATTACATAGTTTGAGCAAAACTTAGCTCTTTTAATATTGAGAAGACTTGGTTTGCTTAAGTTATCAAAGACTTGAAGGTATACACAACATGAAGCACAGGAAATTATTTTGGTAAAATAGAAAATCTTTGCTTTCTAAGCAGATTACTTAAAAGGCAGCAAACAGAAAACCCAATAACCATCTCCTAGTATGAAGAACAAACCAATACATCTTGGTTGGTGTGGCTCAGTTGGTTGAGTGTCGTCCCATGAACCAAGAGGTCACTCATTGGATTCCTGGTTAGGGCATAAGCCCATGCTGCAGGCTCAATATTTAGTAGGGGGTGTGCAGGAGGCAGCCTATTGATGTCTCTCTCTTTCCCTCTCCCTTCCTTTCTCTCCAAAAAATACCAATAGTTCAAGAACACTTTGTCCTTTTAGAAGATAAAAGAAAATTTTTAGTTTTACCTAACTATAGTATTAATATTAAAGCTTATTTTTAAAATCATTATAATTAATTCATTCCATTTTAGCCAGCTTGATTACACAAAGATCTCTCTTTGTTTCTCTCTCCCTTTTACTTCCCAAATTTATATATCCATTTAGTTTGTCCTCTATCTTCCTCTTTCCCATTTTGAAACAACCAGTTGTTCTACTTTAGGACAAAATTGCTTTCTTTACCAAAAAACACATCTTTTTTTTTTCATATAGAGTTTTTTTTTATTATTATGCAATGTAAAAAACATCCAAACCTGTAAAAATTTTTATGAATTTATTTGAGCCAAATGATGACAATTTCTGGGAAGCAAAATCTTAATGGATTAAGAAAATGCTCCAGAGAATGGCACTTTTTCAGCTTATTTTATACATTACAATCAAAGAAGGAGGCATAAGGATGTTACATGAAATCTACTTGTGATAGATTAGGGAGGCAGTAAAAAGCAAAGACAGAAAACCTCTGGAATCAGATAAAAAGTAAAATAAATAGACACACACTTCTTTTACATAGATGGGTATAGTATATTTAACAGTTAACAATAAATATGATAACAATAACAATGAGGGGTTTTGTGGTCTCTGTTTTGGTGCAATGAGGGGTGAAGGATAAATTACCCTGACATTCCAAAGGTATGTTATTACAGATGCAAATAGACAATACACAGGCTCAATTAATGTAAAGACTGACCTTTGTCAAGGAAGACACTGGCATAGGACATGGCTACCCCAATGACTCAGTTTTAGTTAGGAAGTTTTAATTTCAGACCATTTTATGTGGTTACTTTAAGTCTCTGAATTTGTAAGTCCTGCCATGCAGGCCTTCCATGAGCTTGTCAAATTTAGTATGTGACCCCTTTTTTATCCACAATTATTTTAGTAGTTTTAATTACATATATTAATTAGAATTCTTAATTCTTAGCAATCTTAATTTATAGTGAAAACTAATAAATAAGCTTGAACTATCTGTTATACAAGCATTCTGTAGATTGGAAAATTTATAAATACATTTCATAGTTTCTAGAAGTATATACTTCCTCATAATAAATTTTTCAATGTATCACAAGACATGTTTACTGATAGATCCAAATAACTTTAGTTCCTCTGCAATAAGAAGCTGAAAGTAGATAAACCTGTGTTCAACAATTAATGTTTCAGTATTTTACCTTATTTGGAAATAATCTAGGTATTCAATGAATATCCATCATTTAACTTAACTTAGTACAACTTTATTTATTTATTTTTTTAAATCCTCACCCGAGGACATTTTTCCATATTTTGTTCAGATAGAGAAGGAGGTAGAGAGAGAGAGAGAAACATTGATGTGAAAGGGACACATCGAGTGGTTGCCACCCGCACAACCCAACCAGGGCCGGGGACAAACTGCAACTGAGGTACGTGCCCTTAGCGGGAACCGAACCCAGGTCTCTCTGTACCACAGGCCGACGCTCTAACCACTGAGCAAAACCAGCCAGAGCATAACAACTTTAAAGTTTCAAGTTACCAAAAACATTCTAGAAACTTTATTTTTAATCTTCACCCAAGGATATGTTTATTGATTTTGACAGAGAAAGAAAGAGAGAAAGAGAAACATCGATGTGAGAGAGAGAAACATCTCATACATGCCCCAACCAGGGATCGAACCCACAACCTAGGTATGTGCTCTGATCAGGAATTGAACCCTCAACCTTTTTGATGTACAAGACAATCCTCCAACCAACTGAGCCACTTGGTCAGGGCTAAAAACTATTTTTAAGTAGACATACCATAAAACCCAATTGTTGCTAAAAAGTCCATCAACTTGTATCTTATATCTATTTCATTCACTTGTTCTTAACAATTATATTTAAATTACTCATAAAAATGTTATGAAACATTGAACAGCTGACCATCATCATAAGGTTTTTTTTTTTAGTAACAAATTCTGTAACAAGGATAACATAAGCTTATTTGACTAGTAAACCCTGATTAAATATAAGTTGTATGTCTGCATTTATTACATTTTTATTTGTTTGTTTTTGTTTTTTGTGTGTGTTTTTTTAAATCCTCACCTGAGAATATTTTTTTCCATTTATCTTCATACAGAGTGAGAGGGAGAAAGAGAGGGAGAAACATCAATGTGAGAGAGACACATTGTCTAGTTATCTCCCGCATGACCCCACCAGGGCCTGGGACTGAACTGCAACCAAGGTACTGCCCTTGACCAGAATCAAACCTGTGAATCTTTGGTCCACGAGCTGATGCTCCAACTGCTGAGCCAAACCGACCAGGGCACATTTGTTACATTTTGATATCTCTAAGGCATGCCTATTTTATTTTATTTTTACTTTTTGTTAATCCTCCTGTGAGGATATTTTTTCATTGAGTTTTAGAGAGAGTAGAAGGGGGGGGGAGAAAGGGAGAGGGAAATATCAATGTGAGAGGGACACATCTATTGGTTGCCTCCTACACGACCCCAACCAGGGCCAGGGTTCAAACCTGCAACCCAGGCACATGCCCTCCACCCTTTTGTTCACAGGCCAACACTTAAAACACATTGTTGACCACTCACGAGTTAACTCATGTTTGCACTTGCATTAGCTATTTCAATTTTTAAAACTCAGGGTAATATAGGATTATTGTGTTTGTGACTTCGCCCTGAGGGTCGAGGTTTGAAAACAGCACACTGTTCTATATTCTCATGCGGACTCCTTTTCTTCCCACTCCTCTGGGCAAGTGAGACCCAATTTTGTGAGACCGCAAAATCGAAGGTACAGTAAACAAAATCACAGTGTCGAGCCATCTAAACTTGGACTATCTTCTAACTGCTTGCAATTTGAACATACATATCAAAGATATTGTAAAATCCTTCTTCATGTTCAACTG
Source organism: Molossus molossus (assembly GCF_014108415.1). Lineage (NCBI taxonomy): Eukaryota > Metazoa > Chordata > Mammalia > Chiroptera > Molossidae > Molossus > Molossus molossus. The sequence continues at coordinate 109,561,829 of NW_023425355.1, read as the reverse complement.
TGTTCAGTTTATTATTTTAAAAAGTGACTTTTTGATATTTAGATTTTTATCACAATTATAGTATCAAAAGTTTTAATCATGATGGATCGTGAAGATTAAGAACTTTTCAACTTATTATATGCAGACACTTTATCTGATTGTCCGAGTGATTTTGAAATATATTGTAGTAATGTAAAAATTAATAGTTTACTTCATTGAGTTGAAACTCAGGGGCCATCAAGATATCAGCTTACCACTCTTCTCTCATGGACCCAGACACGAAACTCATTGGAAACATGGCACTGTTGCCCATCAGAAGTCAGTTCAAAGGACCCATCCCTAGAGAGACAAAAGATACAGATATTGTGGATGAAGCCATCTATTACTTCAAGGCCAATGTCTTCTTCAACAACTATGAAATTAAGAATGACGCTGATAGAAACTTGATATACATAACTCTCTATATTTCTATAGAGAAATATAGTGTCTAAAGAAACTCCAAAAGTGCAATTCAAAAAGCCAAGGCAAGAAAGAAATGTATACTCTGGGAATCACTAATTTTCCCATTTCTGGAGAGGCTGGTTTTCCACTTAATGCAATTTATGCCAAACCTGCAAACAAACAGAAAGACGAAGTAATGGGGCCTATTTACAGCAGCTAAGGCAAGAGACAAGACTGAGACTTTGTGAGAAAGTCTTTGACCCTCAGAATGATAAACCCAGCAAGTGGTGGACTTGCTTTGTGAAGAGAGAGTTCATGAACAAGAGTCTTTCAGGACCAGGACTATAAGGAGAGCTGGGCAGACACCGTTTTCACAGCCATTGGCAGGATTTGACAGCAAGATGTACACAGTTCTTTGCCTTTAATTCATGACTTTTATACAGAAGAGAGAAGAGAATGTGTCTTCACTTGAAAAGTTCATTATCAAGAATTTGTGAGGGGGAGAATGAATTGTCAAAGGGTGATTTGAAATTTTCTGCAGTATTAAGCTGGTGCTTAATAAGTAATAATAAAAAGAAATTTCTAAAGGTTAAAAAAATTGATAGTTCGCCCTGGCCAGTTTGGCTCAGTGGTTGAGCATCAGCCTGCGGACCAGAGAGTCCCAGGTTCGGTTGCCACTAGGGGCACGTAAACAACAACAACAACAAAAAAATTGATAGTTTATTGGAAGACAGTAATGAGTTGGATATTAGACCACCAAAATTACAAAAAAGAAATGTAGTAAGTGTGTGTTTCAAAAGGAAAGTGCAACGAAACCAAATATATTTGCAAAACATGTTGCATACCATCACATGTAGGTGATTGCTATACAGTATACTACACCAAAAAAAATTACTAAAATATATAATCTGTATAAAATATAATATGTAATATGTAGCAGATATGTACAAAGTTTTATTTAAATTCATTATGTATAAAGTATACTGAAATTTATTTAGATTATTTCACTTTCATACTCAATTCTGAAAAAATAGCCGGTGACATGAGATAACTTCTGCATAAAATTGCCAGTCAACAATATATTAACCACTGAGCCAAACCAGCCAGGGCAAGGCATGCCTATTTCAATTGAACCAAAAACATAAACCAGATTTTATTTCCCAAAGTTTATCCCTGATTACATGAACTTCAAAAACATTTGGGTTAGTTTCTATATTTATAAGAGTTTCAGGACTATTTAATTTATATAAGTGTTTATTTTCCTTTAAGCCAATTAAATAGAGCTCTTTGCAAATTAATTTTGGCAAAACCATCCAGAGGTAGAAAATTCACACATCTATAATGTATATATATGATATATAAACATACAGACAGGTGCAAACAGAGACTTTTTTTTGTTCCATCACAGCTTTTTTTTTTTTTAATTTTATTTTTGTTACAGATGTTTCTCCTTTTTTACCCCATTGACACCCTCCTCCACATCCCTCCCCACCCTGTCCCTGGCTTTGTTATCCATGTCCATTGGTTATGCGTACATGCATATAAGTTCTGTGGTTTATCTTTTCCCTCTCCCCACCACCCCTCTTCTGAGGGCTGTCAGTCTGTACCCTACTTCCATGTTTCTGGGTCTACCCTATTCCTCAGACTGTTATGTTCATTATATTCCACAAATAAGTGAGATCATGTGGTATTTGTCTTTTACTGCTTGGCTTGTTTCGCTTAGGATGACACTTTCTAGGTCCCTCCATGTCATCTCAAAGGATAAGAGGTCTTTTTTTCTTACAGCTGCATAGTAAGCCATTGTGTATATGTACCACAGCTTTTTTTATCCATTCACCTACTGATGGATATTTGGGCTGTTTCCAGATCTTAGCTATTGTAAATAGTGCAGCTATGAACATAGGGGTACATATATTCTTTCTGATTGGTGTTTCAGGCTTCTTAGGGTATATTCCTAGAAGTGGGGTCACTGGATCCAATGGCAGTTCAATTTTTAATTTTTTGAGGTAACACCATATTGTTTTCCATAGTGGCTGCACCAGTCTGCATTCCCACCAGCAGTGCACTAGAGTCCCCTTTTCATCACACCCTCGCCAACACCTGTTGCCTGATGATTTGTCGATAGCGGCCACCCTGACTGGTGTGAGGTGATACCTCATCGTTGTTCCAATATGTATCTCTCTGATGATTAGTGATGTTGAGCATTTCTTCATATGTCTCTTAGTCATTTGTGTATCCTGTTTGCAGAGGTGTCTATTCAGCTCCTCTGCCCATTTTTTAATTGGGTTCTTTATCTTCCTTTTGTTGAGTTGTATGAGTATTCCATATATTTTGAAAATTAACCCCTTGTTTGATGTATCATTGGTAATGATGTTTTCCCATACGGTGGGTTGCCTTTCCATTTTGCTGATTGTATCTTTTGCTGTGCAGAAGCTTTTTAGTTTGATGTAGTCCCATGTGTTCATTTTCTCCTTTGTTTTTGTTGCCTTAGGTGATGTATCTGAAAATTCTGCTGCTTATGATGTCTGAAATTTTGTTGCATACATTTATTTCTAGGATTTTTATGGATTCACGGGTCGCATTTGAGTCTTTTATCCATTTTGAGTTTATTTTTGTGTATGGTATAAGTTGATGATCCAGTTTCATTTTTTTGCATGTAGCTGTCCAATTTTCCCAACACCATTTATGAAAGAGGCTGTCTTTACTCCACTGTATGCTCTTGCCTCCTTTGTCAAATATTAATTGAGATAGTGTCTTGGGTCCATTTCTGGGTTCTCTGTTCTGTTCCACTGATCTATATGCCTGTTCTTGTGCCAGTACCAGGCTGTTTTGATTACAGTCACTTTGTAGGATAACCTGATATCTGGTATTGTGATCCCACCTACTTTGTCCTTCTTTTTCAAGATTGCTAATGTTATTCGGGGTCTTTTTTGGTTCCATATGAACTTTTGAAGTATTTTTTCTAGTTCTATGAAATATATCGTTGGTATTTTGATGAGGATTGTGATGCCCACTTTCGCCACTCTTATTTAACATAGTGCTGGAAGTCTTAGCCACAGCAATCAGACAGGAAGAAAAAATACAAGGGATCCAAATTGGAAAGGAGGAAGTGAAACTGTCATTATTTGAAAATGACATGATATTACACAAAGAAAACCCTAAAGACTCCATCAAAAATCTAGTAGACTTAATAAGTGAATTTGGCAAAGTAGCAGGATACAAAATTGATGTCAATAAATCGACGGCATTCTTATACACCAAAGATAAACTCACAGAAAGAGAAAATGAAAAACAATCCCACTTACCATTGTGGCAAAAAAATTAAGATACCTAAGAATAAACTTAACCAAAGAAGTAAAGTACCTATTTGCAGAAAACTACAGGAAATTGAAAAAAGAAATAGAGGAAGATATAAAAAAGTGGAAGCACATACCTTGTTCATGGATTGGAAGAATTAACATAGTTAAAATGTCCATATTACCCAAAGCAATTTATAGATTCAATGCAAACAGAGATCTTATAGCTTTTGTTTAAAAATTTTAGCCATGAGCCCTGGATAGTGTGGCTCAATTGGTTGAGCATTGCCCATGCACCAAGAGGTCACTGGCTAGATTCCCAGTCATGGCACATACCAGGTTTACAGGCTCAATCCCCGGCGGGGAGGGCGGGGAGGAGGCAGCCAATTGATGGTTCTTTCTTATTGATGTTTCTCTCTCTCTCTCCCGTCCTCTCCTTCTAAAATCAATAAAAACATATTTTTAAAAAAACATTCAATTTGTAAGACAAGTTAGTTATTTTAATTCCTCAAAGAAATGGGTTGCAATCTGAATGATATAAAGGGGATGATCCAACTACATTATCTTCAATTTTTTTCTTTACATCAGGGAAAAGATTTTCAACTAAGATGGAAATGTAAAGATTTCTATCTTCAAAGAGAAGGCCCTAAAAAAAGTTCTTATCAAACTTTGAATGTCAGCTTCCAATATGGCCAAATTCTGACCATAGAGCTACTTAAAAAGATCTATTCAGATATATTTTCAGGTTTCAGCTGGGACAAACAGTAAATATCCTAGCAGTATTGAATGTCTTGTTTTTCCTTTTAAAAAAAGTTATCTAAAATAGCTTTATTAAGGAAATATTAATACTATGAAGAAGGAATTTTTTTAAATGGCTTTAAGATAAAATAACAGCAGTCTTTCTGGCAGTGATGACCTCCCTACAACATGCTTCTCACTAAGGATCCCCTTCATCTTTCTCCAAAAGAGGAAGAGAGGAAACACATGAAGAAGCACCTGGAGAAGAGCCCAAGTGCCTGCTTCATGGATGTGAAATGCCAAAGATGCTGTAAAATCACCACCATCTTTAGCCCTGCACAAATGGTAGTTTTGTGTGTTGGCTGCTCTACTTTCCTTTGTCAGCCTACAGGAGGAAAAGCAAGGCTGTCAGAGGAGGTTCCTTCAGAGGGAAGCAGCACCAAAAGCACCTTGATTCAAGAGGAGTGGGGAACCATCACAATTAACACATTTTACATTTAAAAAAATAATACAATAACAACATTACAACTATATAATGATAATATAACAATATTATAATAATGTTCCAATAGAGATATTGACAACTGTTTCTCTTTGTTTTGTAATAATTTGAAGCAATTTGAAGAATAAAATTTAATAAGTTTTTCTCATTAATAAATGTCATAGGCAGTACAGCTTTATGTGTTTATAACAGCTGTTTCAGGAGCAATCTTGAGAACATTCACACCATTTTCTCTCCACGAAGAAAAGACTCCACCCTGTTTCATCAGCTTTATTAAACAACTTATTTACATTCTTTGTTTCTAAACTCTGAGCCAGTCTTTTTCTTTTTACTCTGTGATTGTTATTCTATGAAAATCTTGAACTCAACCCAATGTCATCTTTGTGTAGGATGGTAATTGTACAAAGAATTAAAATGTTTTTGTAAAATTTGATTGGAGTAATGTAACTATAAGGAAACTTTATTTCTTTAATATGGCTCTTTCTCCTTTTTTTCCTTTTGATTCAAACTGGCCTCATCCAGAACCCTGATGCACCTGCTTCTTCCTCCCTTGAACGACCTCTCTTTAAATCATTAAGCCCTGAGGACAATGGGGTTCTGATCAGCATCATATAATCTTAGGAACAAGACTCGGTCTGTTGAACACAAAGACAAGCAATTCAGTCAAACTAGAAATAACATCCAGGCCTCAGTTATGTTTTAGCTCCAGGCCCAAGAAAGTGGTAAAACCAGAGGAAGGGATGCCATGGCTGACATCAGGGCCAGATGCACTGATCAATTACCCCCTCCCTTAGTACCAACAAATCAGTAGAGACCATGACCCTGACCAGGACCCTAAGTCCCTCAGTCACCACAATGAATTATTTTGCCCCTATATAACCCATGCCCTGGAAGCCATCGGAGAAGCCAGGTCTTTGAGCATTAGCTCACCTGTCTCCAGGCCTGAGCCATTTTCTAAAAATAAACCCTTACTTTATTTGCTGCAACGCCTGTTTGTGTCTTATGGCGCTTTGATGTGAGCAGCAGAATGGACCCTTTTAGTCCAGTAACAATTTTGGTGCCTAATGTGGGGTGGCCTTTTGCTTGTGAAATCTGAACTCCTATCCCAGGGCTTTCCACCAGGCCTGCACCTAACAGTTTCCCAGACCTGTTGTCTTAAAAGTGGAGGATATATGGCAGTCCATGACCAGGTGCCCTGGACTGATGACACTTTTCTTAGCAGCATAGGAAAGGAGGAATTGAAAAGGCCTAGATTTGGAATTGGTTCTGGTTTGGGAAATTGAAAATGTCTTATGGTAAGGTTTCATGGGGTGATGACTCCAGGAAAACCACCCTCTTCTAAGGCTTGAGGAAACCCCAATGGGAACTGGGAGGGAATCAGTGCTTGAGAAATCTTAATTTGGTTGTCTGAATTAGTCTCTTTTTCCTGGACTCAGGGAAACTTGGTGGGAACCGAGAAGGAGAAATCTTGTTTGTCAGTCTGTTTGAGGCTGCAATTTGTTACCTGTTGAGTCTGTCTCATCTTCTGGGAAGGGGGACAACTCTGACTGTGTTTTAGCAAACCTCAAAGGAGAGGGCTGGGGGCCCTGGCCAGTTTGGCTCAGCGGTTAGAGCGTCGGCCTGCGGTCCGGAGAGACCCGGGTTCGGTTCCCGCTAAGGGCATGTACTTCGGTTGCAGTTTGTCCCCGGCCCTGGTTGGTCGTGCGGGTGGCAGCCACTCGATGTGTCCCTTCACGTCGATGTTTCTCTCTCTCTCTCCCTTCCTCTCTCTCCCTCCCACTCTATCTGTACAAAAAATGGAAAAATATCCTCGGGTGAGGATTAAAAAAAAAAAAAAAAAAGGAGAGGGCTGGGGAAGCTGGTCCTGACCTAACTTGAGGCACAGCTGTTCATCTCATATCAACCTGACTGAGTGGAACTTGTGATCATCCCCCAAGGGAATAGTAATCAGGTACTCAATCCCTCCTACTATCTTGTCTGTTGTGTCTGATGTTGCTGGCTGAACTTTAGAAAGATATAAGGGTTGCTGAATTGTTAGACCTTGTAACTACGTGTTCCTGTCTTTTTTGTGTGTGAACTGTTTAATCCTAGGACTTATTTAAGATTGCTCAGGCTGAAAACAAGTCATTGCTTTGATTGAAAAAGACCTTAGTAACATGGGTAATTGCATCTCTGTACCCCAATGTAGCTCTCTGAGCTGTATCTTATAGAACTGGAGTATTTTTAGCTATAAACCTATGAAAGAAAAAAAAAAGTTAGGCTAAATAAAACAGACATTAACATGGTATAGACAAAAGTTTTAGTACAGCACTACCAAAGGCTGTATGGGACCAAAATGAACCCCTATTAGCCCCTTAAGATTAAAGGTCTCCAAAAAAGTCTGCTCTATTTACCCCAGTGTGGATAAATTTAAAAGACTGGGAGGAAGAGATGACGATGAGAAACCTCACTAGCAACTGCTTGGGGCATTAGTCAGGCTAGTTAAATCAAGTTAAAGATTAATAACTTGGTCAGGGTCTCTTGGCTTGACCTCTCTCTGGGGCCTCAAAGCCTTTTTGCTCAAGAGTGGGAAAATGGTTAGGGTATAGAAAAGAGAATTTTCCAGGACTCCTTGAAATGGAAATTCCTGAATTATGGTACAAAACCCATTGGTAAAACCTTGACTCAGACTACACTTAGATTACATAATATGAAAATGTCAGGATTGATAAGACTAGGAAAACGGAAACATTTAAACAGGCTCTATGTTAAAGTTATGTCAAATTAAATTGATTGCAACTTTTTTACCTAATTGTATTGTGGAAATAGGAATTATGTCTCATTGGGGAACTAGGACATGAAGGGTGTCAGTTCTTTCTTTTGGCTATTAGAGGGAAAGACTCTATAAGGCCTTACTCCTTCTTGGGTCTATGGACTTGTTTAACAATACCAGAAATATTTGTTGTTGTCCCAATGGAAACCTGACAAGATGTTTGAAAGGATTTAATAACGTTTTGATCAGAAATTTGGCCAAATTAAAAACTAATGTCAGAGCCTGAAAAAAAAATGTTCAAAAAGTACCCAGAGGGAAAGAAACATTCTAAAAACAGATGGATGTATTTGTCAGCCCTTTGCCAACATTTGGGTGGCAGCCCAATTCTTGAGGTATTAAAAACAACTGTCATTGTTTTGCAAACAAAGTCTTTACAGGGCCAAAAATGTGGCTCCAAAAACAATTAAAAGCCCACCAATTATTTTTACTTTTCTAAATCCTCCTTTATTCATCTAAAAAAGCTTATAAATAATTGGCTTTATGAAACCAAAGTCCTTCTAGAAGGAATTTGCCTTTCTTTTTTCTTAATTTTTAAAAATTTTACTGATTTGAGAGACAGAAGAGGGTGGAGAGAGAGAGAGATAATTTGTTGTTCCATTTAATTATGCATTCATTGATTAATTCTTGTATGTGCCCTGACCAAGGATCAAACCCAAATCTTTGACATATAGGGAGGGCACTCTAACTAACTGAACTACCTGGCCAGGGCAAGAGCTTTCATTTATTTTCCTGTATCTTTGAGATATAAATACCTGGCCTTCTTCAAAAACTCTTATCTGGGCCATGTTTTAAAATGGAAGTTTTATGAAAAAACAAAAAAACAAAAAACTGGGTAGCAATACTCATATCTGATAAAATAGACTTTAAAATGAAGGCCATTACAAGAGACAGAGAAAGGTACTAAATAATATCAAAGGGATCAATCCAATGAGAGGATATAACCTTGATAAAAACATATATGAACCCAATATAGGAGCACCAAAATATATTTAAAAACCTCTGGAGGTCTTTGAGGGAGAGTTGACAGCAACACAGTCATAGTAGGGGATTTTAACACCTCACTGATATCACTGGATAAATCATCTAGACAAAGAATCAACAAGGAAACAGAGACCCTGAACAACACACCAGATCAGATAGATTTAATTGATATTTATAGAACATTGCACTCCAAAGCTGCAAAATATACATTCTTCTCAAGTACACATGGGACATTCTCAAAGAGACCACATGTTAGATCTTTACAAGTTCAAGAAGACTGAAATCACATTAAGCATCTTCTTGGATCACATTGGCATGAAACTAGAAATAAATTACAGTAAAAACATTCAAAAACATTCAAACACATGAAGGCTAGATAGCATGTTATTAAACAATGAATGGGTTACCAATGGATCAAAAACTTCCTGGAAACTAATGAAAATGAACACACAACAACATAAAATCAATGGGACACAGAAAAAAGCAGTCCTGAGAGGGAAGTTCATAGCATTACAGGCCTACCTCAAAAAACAAGAAAAAGTTCAGATAAACAATCTAACCGTACAACTAAAATAATTAGAAAAATAACAGCAAAACAAACAAACAAAAAGAATAAGTAGAAGAGAGAAAATAATAAAGATCAGAGTGGAAATAAATGACATAAAGACCAAAAAAACAACACAACAGATCAAAAATTATGTTTGTTGTATTTAACCTCCTAATGGCATTGTTCTTTTTTTTATTGTTTGTTTTTAAAAGAGCTGTATTAAATTGGCTTAAACAAACAAGAGTTTATATGATAATTCTCAAAATATAACAGAAACTAACCAAAATGCTTTTCAAAATCATGTAATATAAGAAAGTATTTTATATTAAAGCTGGTTTGAGTTTGGTTTGGTTAAGTAGGCATATCTTTAGAATCATCATTATTAAATAATACTTTTATTCTACCTGGGTTTATTAGTTAAATAAGTTCATGTTGTCTCTGTTGCAAAATTGTCAGCAAGAAAAAGTGGAAGCACATACCCTGTTTATGCATTGGAAGAATTAACATCATTAAAATGTCCATACTACCCAAAGCAATCTATAGATTCAATGCAATCCCCATCAAATTACCAATGACATACTTCACAGAACTAGAACAAATATTTCAAAAGGTCATATGGAACCAAAAAAGACCTCGAATAGGCACAGCAATCTTGAAAAAGAAGAGCAAAGTAGGAGGGATCACATTACCAGATTTCAGGTTATACTGCAAAGCCATTGTAATCAAAACAGCCTGATACTGGCACAAGAACAGGCATATAGAACAGTGGAACAGAACAGAAAACCCAGAAATGGACCCAAGGCAATATGCTCAATTAATATTTGAGAAAGGTGGCAAGAGCATACAGTGGAGTAAACACAGTCTCTTTAATAAATGGTGTTGGGAAAATTGAACAGCTACATGCAAAAAAGTGAAACTAGACCATCAACTTACAACATACACAAGAATCAACTCAAAATAGATAAAAGACTTAAATGTGTTTCATGAATCCATAAAAATCCTAGAAGAAACTGTAGGCAACAAAATTTCAGACATCATACTCTAGTACACTTCTGGCAGGAATGCAGACTGGTGCAGCCACTATGGAAAACAATATGGTGTTACCTCAAAAAATTAAAACTTGAACTTCCATTTGACCCAGTAATCCCACTTCTAGAAATATACCCTAAGAAGCCTGAAACAGCAATCAGAAAAAATATATGTATCCACATGTTTGTAGCAGCACTATTGACAATAGCTAAGATCTGGAAACAGCTCAAATGCCCATCAGTAGACAAATGGATAAAAAAGCTATGGTACATATACACGATGGAGTATTATGTAGCTGTAAGAAAGAGAGATCTCTTATCCTTTGAGACTACATGGAGGGACCTGGAGAGTGTCATTCTAAGCAAAACAAGTCAAACAGAGAAAGACAAGTATCATATGATCTCACTTATTTGTGGAATAGAATGAACATAACAGTCTGAGGAATGAGGTAGTCCCAGAGATGTGGAAATGGGGTACAGACAGACAATCCCCAGAAGAGGGGGTGGTGGAGGAGTGGTAAACCACAGAACTTATATGCATGAATGCATGAACAATGGACATGGACAACAAAGCTGTGGACGGGGTATGGAGTGAGGGGGAGGGGGGAATCAGTGGGGGAAGAAGGAGAAACATCTGTAACAAAAATAAATAAATTAAGAAAGTGAAAAGTAAAAAAAAAGAAAAATAACTTGGTAGGATAAAACTTTCAATAGTAATCTAAATTTAATTGTTAGAAGCAAGTAAATTAAATAAATGTAAATGGGATAAAAAGTTTATTTTAGGTTAACTCTTTAGCAATAATTATATTATACTTAAATAGTTTTCTAAATTTCTGTGGTAACTTGAAACTTTAAAGTTTGCTAGTTAAATTAAATAATGAACATTCATTGACTGTCAAGACCATTTTCAAGTAAGATAAAGTAATAATTAATTACTGAACATAGGGTTATCTACTTTCTGCTTATTATGAAGAAACTAAAGATATTTGGGTTCGTTAGTAAACTTGTCTTGTACCACATTAAAAAATTGTGCTATGAGGAAATATATTTTTAGAAATCATTAAATGTATTCATAAATGTATCAATCTAAGGAATATTAATTTCTTACTTTAGAGCTGTCACCAGAAATTGAAGTTCCTAAATGTTAAGATTTCTAATTAACATGGAAAAAACTATATTTTTAGGAATAGAAAGTATAAGGTATGAAAATATAATTTTTGAAGGAATTAAAAGAATGAGGTTTGTTTGTCCTAAAATAAGGTTGGTTATTTCTAAATGAGTAAAAGAGACAAACTAAGAGGGACTCGAATGTTGTAGAAAGTCTGTGAAGAAAAATCTTGAGGACATTTTATGTATGGTTAAACTGAATAAGAGTAAAATTTAATTAAGTTAGTAAATTTAAGTATCAAAAGTAAACTAATGCAGAATAAGAATTTGATTCTTTTTCACTCTGTTAAAAGAAAAAGGTGTGGGTTTTTTGTTTTTATTCTACTCTAGATAAGATGTTATAGGCTTTCTGCCCTGGCCGGTTTGGCTCAGCGGTTAGAGCGTCAGCCTGTGGTCTGGAGAGACCCGGGTTCAGTTCCCCCTAAGGGCATGTACCTCGGTTGCAATTTGTCCCTGGCCCTGGTTGGGTTGTGCGGGTGGTGACCACTCGATGTGTCCCTTTCATGTCGACGTTTCTCTCTCGCTCTCTTCCTCTCTTTCCCTTCTGCTCTATCTGAACAAAGAATGAAAAACTGTGCTCCGGTGAGGATAAAACACACACACACACACACACACAAAAGATGTTATAGGCTTTCTACCTAGAAAACAGAGATTCTATGTTTTATTAAAATAGTTTTCAGGCATGGCTGGTGTGGCTCAGTGGATTGAGAATTGTACCATGGAGTGAGATGTCCCAGTTCAATTCCTGGTCATGGCATATGCCCAGGTTGCAGGCTCAATCCCTAGTGGGGAACATGCAGGAGGCAACCAATTGATGTTTCTCTCTCACATTGATGTTTCTCTCCCTTCCTCTCTCTCTAAAAAATCAATAAAAACATATTAGAAAAAAATAGTTTTCTATTGCTGAATTCTAAAAACTAAAGTTTTCTTAACCTGCATTTTTATTTAATACCTTTTTATTGTCACTTTGTATAAAAAATCTAATATTGTTTTATAATGATATATGATCTTTTTGGTTAAGTATGTTTGACAAATTTCCCAGAGTATAAATTTTAACAAGAGACTTTTTTCTTAAACTAGAAATGGCTTGGGGTTATTTTAATGGGCCCCTGGAACACCTCAAAGGATTTTTTTTTCTCTCCTTACAAAGGAGAGGTTTTGAACTAATTAGGCCTATTTGATATGTTTAAATTGAATAGGAAGCTTTATCAACTAAGAATACACACACACACACACACACACACATATATATATATATATATATATATATATATATATATATATTTTTTTTTTTTTTTTTTTAATGGCTATTACATGTAGGAGATTATATAAAAATCTCGCCCTGGCCGGTTTGGTTCAGCGGTTAGAGCGTTGGCCTGCGGTCCTGAGAGACCCAGGTTCGGTTCCCACTAAGGGCGCGTACCTCGGTTGCAGTTTGTCCCCGGCCCTGGTCAGTTGTGCGGGTGGCAGCCACTCGATGTGTTCCTTTCACATCGATGTTTCTCTCTCTCTCTCTGTTCCTCTCTCTCCCTCCCACTCTACCTGAACAAAAAATGTAAAAATGTCCTCTGGTGAGGATTAAAAAATAAATAAATAAAAAAAAACTCCAAGTGTCTACAAAGTCCTGGTATAATGACCATTTGCAATTCTTGTTATCTTAAAATGCTATGTTACTAAAACAAACTTCTTTGTCAAATGCATTGTAATCAAACCTGTAATCATGCCATTTTAAGTTTTGTCATTTATGGACAGTCATTTTTTTACTCTGATGCTTTTGTAAGTATGTTTCATCTTCAGAAAGATCCATGAAAAGGACTCTGACTTATTCTAAAACAGAGTTTTTTGAGAATAAACTTTCAGATCATACCTTTAAACTGGATTTTTTTTTTTTTTTTTAAGATAGAGTGGAAGAGAGTAAGAGAGGGAGAAAGGGAGAGAGAGAGAAACCTCGGTGTTAGAGAGACACATTGATTGGTTGCCTGCCACATGACCTTAACCAGGGCCAGGGAGCGAACATGCAACTCAGGTATATGCCCTTGACCGGAAATTGAACCTGAGACCCTTCAGTTCAAGGGCCAATGGTCAAACTGCTGAGCCAAACCAACCAGGGCTGGATGAAGATTTATAAAATTCTAAGGAATAACTGGATTCATGAACTTCTGGCAAAGAATCAAGATAGACAAGAATTTATTAGATGACACTGAATGAACTGAGGATGATTGTGATTTTTATAACTTTTTGTTGGAATACTGCTAATTTTTAATCTTTTGTTTGCCAGATCTAAGGAAACTTGTTTTCTCAAACTACCTATGACTTAGAGCAATTTGGTAAATTATACCTTTGTAAGCAATATGGAAACATTTATATTTTCTCTCCCAACCTGATCCCTCTAGAAGTTTGGAGACTCTGAATGAGTATTATTATCTTCAAGGCAATATGGTTGCTTGCATAAATTCAGTAGGGATCTATGCTTTCTACAACAGGACACATTTAGAAATTGAGTTATTACCAAGACTTTAACTGGAATGTCATGTTTAAGACAGACATACATAGACTCTGGATGTCACCAGAAAACTTGAAGGAATTAAGATTGACTTTCAATGCTGATAAAAGCCCCTTGGAGAAAAGACCTGGTACCTTACTTACATTGTTCAGTCTTTCCAGGTAAGAAAAGAAAGTTTCTTTCCTGGGAGATGGCAAAGGAATAGCCTCAAGACATTTTGAGAAACCTTGAGTATATGAGGAATTCAACCAAGTTGATAGGTATTGCTGGCAAATGCTGATGGCAACTATGTGGAGGTTAATTAAAGTTCAATCTGAAAATTCTTCATGAAATTTCAGCCATGCATATTTAAAAGAGTCTATATGATCAATTGCTACTCTTGTCACATATATATGCAAATAACAGGCCAAATTTGTTGAAACTAGATGTATACAATAATTTAGTCTTAACTTGGCTACATTTGACAAATTGAGAGCACTTTTAAAGAAAAATTGTTTCAATAGAAAGCATAATGCCCAATTGTAGATATTAGATTCTAGTTTAGTTAATTGTCTTTAAAATCTTATTTTTAAACTGTGGACTGAACTGGATCATAAATTTTTTCCATAAAAATATTTGGCTAAAGCCCTCTGAACTAGTGTTTCATTTTTTTTCCTACCTTTTCTTTGGAATTATTAAGAACTAAAACTATTTTTTTTTTCTTTCTAAGCCTTGCAATTATAGATCCCAGCTAAACCACATAAATGTAAACTTCAGAGAAGTCATCAAAACAGCTCATGCTTAGACAGTTCTGGAAACTGATGCTGTGTAAGCCACACAGAGATTTTGCTTGAGCTGATGTCAGGACGTTCATCAGGGATGTTTGGACTTCGGACCAGGGGAATCTGTTGGATTGCTATTGCTTGCCTTCATTCCAGTAAAAATTAAGCTCTGAGCCTTTCATATAGAGGTCTTCTCAACTGGCAGTCTTCAAGACTCAGAGACTAACTGTGATTTGCTCTGATTATTACTTACACTACAGGTATCCTGGCCTACTGCTTCTTCTCCCATTGCTGTGGTCCCTCCTTGTGAACTGAACACATAGAATGTCCCCTCTAAGGCTCGGGGACCATAGAGGAAGGGGTGAGTATGTAAGATTGTAAGAGCCAGATAAGAGGAGCATAATGGATAGACAAATCTGACTCCATCTTACAAGCTAATCCTCCCTCTTGATTAAACCTGCATCCAATCACCCTATATTTCTCAAGATTGAGAAATAATAATTAGAAAGGGGGGATTGTAACCATGCACAGAGTTGAGGCCCACTGGTGAGTTGAGGCCTGGCTGGCACCTCTCACTGCCCTAGCACAGGGGGCTATGAAAAGGTGTGGGCACTGGGCACAGGTGATAGCTCAAATCTAAAGTAAAGATTAAGTTCTCTGCCAGATGGAAAAATCACAGGCAAGATAGACAGTATCCCTGGACAGTGAGGGTACAAGGACTCCAAAGAAGACCTGATCTGTGGCTATAGCCCATGTGCAAACATGTGGGAAGGGGTGGGGTGGCACACAGGTTGACACTATGGGAATCCAGGCTACCATTTGTTCTAAGCAAAATCTTTCATGACAATGGAAGACCTCTATATAAAAGGCTCAGAAAGACAATGCCAGCTGCCTCCCAACTGTCCTGTGGAACTCTCCAGGTATGAAGTCACCTGGCCTCAGCTAGCCTGAGTTGCACTGGGAACACACAAGGCATAGGTCAAAGGGCAGCTCAAAATCATCTGTTTGGCAAATGGAGCTTGACTAGAAGCCAACTTGGAACAGCTTGGGACTTTGAGAGGCTCCAGGGTGTGAAGGGAGGTGGGTGCTGGAGCTAGAACCCAAGGCCAAGGACAATTTGAGGTAGTTAACAGCTGCTCAGGCCTTCAGATGGTGAACTATACATCCTCAAGCCTTTTTCCAGTTCCAGAAGGCTGGCTCCGAAATGCCAACAGATGGCCAGGTCTTAAAGAACTATGTACAAACTACACTTTAAAAAAGCTCTCTGAAAGGCAGATGCTGCTCCTTAGGGTACTTTTCACATCATGCAGTTTTCTGCTGAGATACTGGATTTATGACCATAAAGTAGCCGATATTTATTTTTAGAGCAAAACAGCCTATTCAGTGCTTCTCAGAGGGCTTGGATGATAAGGCCACCCTGGCTTGTCCAACTCCCAGCAGCTGCCATTACTGAAAGGGAATGAAAGCTAGGAGAATGCTCACACTGGCCACATCCTTCAGAGATGTGCAGGGAGCTGACCCTCACCACTGACTGGTCCAGTGCTCCTGATTTTAAGAACATTTTCTTGCCCACTAGCCCAGATCCCAACCCCATTGAGGGCAGGGATGATGGGCTCCAGGTGCCAGGTCAGCTGACTACATGGCGACCTTTTCCAAATGCCTTCATCAGTGGTCTGCCCCAGCAGCTTCTGCCCACTGCAACCTACTTCTATTCACATGGGAGGAACAGAAGGCAGTCCACGAGGTCCTTTCCTTATGCAACTTTAGAAGAGGCCAAAGATGTTGGGAAAATGCCCACAGGCAACAATGAGAATACCAAAAATGGAAGGACTCCAGGTGCCTGTGAGTCAGCTGTGGCTGGGATAGCCTCCAGCTAATGGAACTGCATGGGCTATCAGAGAGAAGGCATGCTGAGGGGCAGCCCCCATTCCTCACTTGGGAAAGCTAGTCTAGATGTTAGAATGTTCTTTCTTAGGCTGAATGAGATCTCCCCTGGGCTAATGTTACTGCCAGGTCCAGGAGGGAAGCAGTTAGGATCCAGAGTCCCAGAAAAGGTTGGAGAGGTGAAGAGAGAGAAAATATACTTGTGATGGGGCCTTGCACCTAGATTAACAACACATTTATGCATGTGCAGGATTGTCATCACTCTCTAGGAGATGCCACCCACCCAAAGAAGCCCAGATGACCAGGGAGGCTAGGTGGGACAGCTGGGCAGTCTGTACAAAGGTGGCCCTAGTAGCCAGCCAGGCAAGCAACTTTCTCAGAGGTGGGACTAGGTATGTGCTGCCCTGGTGGACATGACTAATGCACCGGGAGACCGGCCCAGGGCACTGAGGAATTCCATAACCTGATGGAGTCCTGTCCCTTTCACAGAAGAAATGGACTTAAGCCAGTGTTTGCCAGGAAGAAATCTGAGACAACCATTTTATTAACAGTCCATGTCCAATGATTAAGCAGGACCTATTTCGGAGTCTTCACCATCATAGGAGCTGGATTCGCTGGTGGTCTCTGATTCTGACTCCCACTCCGACTCCAACTCTGACTCTGATTCCCAGGATGAGAAGTCCTTCATCTTGAGGGAGCCAGAAATCACATCCACTTTCTCAGCTTGATGTTTCTGTTTATTCTGCAAACAGGAGGTGACATAGTGCTGCAGTTTCTATAGGATAGACAGCTGCAGGTTATCCAAGTCAACCTCAATCTGCTCGGGGCTGAATATCTTGAGGGAGGTTCATCAAATCAGATGATGTGCACCACTTGGCCCAACTTCTCACTTGGGAACTTGCTGATGTCCAGGATGAGCTGGTATTTGTCCTTGTATGACATGGACTTGCACTTGTCCTCCACCTCCGAGTTGTAAGCTGGAGAGGGCTTGCTTTTCATGGGCACTGGCTCCTTGCTTATCTTCCTGTTGCTGTTGTTGTTTTCCTTGGTCTTTTGGGGAGTAAGTTCCTTGCCCTTGCTTTTCATATTCTCCTCTACTTCCTCTCTCTTTTTGTCCTTTTCTTCTTTAATTTCTGCCTTGTCTTTCTCCTTTTCCTCTAATTTGTTTTTCTTTGCCAGCAAGACAGCTGCAAGCTGCTCCTGTACATCTTTAAATTGTTGCCGGAGCTGCACCACCTCAGGGGCTGGCTCCTTGTTTGAGTCATTACTTGAACTGTTACTGTTGGAGGAGCTATCCCTGCTGCTGTCACAGGGCGAAGACTGGAACACAACTTCAAAGGGGGATGACACCATTGGGGAGGGCATAGCCACCATAGTCTCCTTGGGCTCTCCTGGCATCTTGGCAGAGCTCATGGCATCTTGACCACATCCAGAAGCTTTCGAGCCTTGGCCACCACCTCATGGTCAGGAGGGTTGTACTTGTGTTATGATGAGCCAGCAAGACAATCAGAGATGCACAGCCAAATTGTAAATGAGAGGAGTGCTTTATTCACCAGTGGGCTGCATGTCATAAGTTTCCCAAATTAACAGCAATGAGCATTCTTGCAGTCCGGGTATAAAGACTAAAGTTACATTCTCTTGGCGCTGCTTTAGTGCTGTTAAGGGAGGAACTGGTATGATAGGAGCTGTTACAGAAGTCCGGGCAAGGCAGGAACTGATACCACAGGAGCTGTTAGAGAGGTCCGGGCAGGGCAACCACTAATCTCTTTCTTTTTATGGTTCTTCCGAGTTTCCCAAGGCCATCATTAATCCCCTTATCTTTATGGTTCCTCTGGGTTTCAGTCCCAGGTTTTTTATTTTTTAGTTATTTAGTTATTTTTAATCTTTATTGTTGTATGTATTACAGATGTTCTTCATTTTTCCCCCATTGACCCCCTGTCCCGGCCCCCTCACACCTTTCCCCATACTATTATCTGTGTCCATTGGTTATGATATATAAGTTCTTTGGTTTATTTCTTTCCACCTCCCACCCCCTTTCCCTTTGAGGTTTGTCATTCTAGCAATGGATTTGTACTTTTTTTTTATCCTCACTCGAGGACATTTTTCCATTTTTTGTTCAGGTAGAGTGGGAAGGAAAGAGAGGAACAGAGAGAGAGAGAAACAGCGACGTGAAGGGAACACATCGAGTGGCTGCCACCCGCACGACCGACCAGGGCCGGGGACAAACTGCAACCGAGGTACGTGCCCTTAGCGGGAACCGAACCCGGGTCTCTCAGGACCGCAGGCCGACGCTCTAACCGCTGAGCCAAACTGGCCAGGGCGAATTTGTACTTCTTAATCCTTTCACCTTTTTCACCCATTTCCCCAATCCCCCTCCCATCTGGCAACCAACAAAATGTTCTCTGTATCTATGAGAATGTTTCCATTCCGCCTGTTCATTTTGTTTGTAGATTCCATTGTCGATAGATATGTATTCATTGCCAGTTTGCTTCCTCATATATTTTATCTTTTTCTTCAAAAAAACTCTTCATCATTTCATATAATAATGGTTTGGTGGTGATGAACTCCTTTAACTTTTTCTTGTCTGGGAAAGTCTTTATGTGGCCATTGGTTCTAATGACAGCTTTGCAGGATAGAGTAATCTTGATGTAGGTTCTTGCTTTTCATCATTCTGAATATTTCTTGCCACTCCCTTCTGGCCTGCAAAGTTTCTTTTGAGAAATCAGCTGACAGCCTTATGGGAACTCCCTTGTAGGTAACTAACTGCTTTTCTCTTGCTGCTTTTAAGATTCTCTCTTTGTCTTGAACCTTTTGCATTTTGATGATGATATGTCATGGTGTGGGCCTCTTGGGGTTCATCTTGTTTGGGACTCTCTGTGCTTCCTGGACTTGTATGTCTCTTTCCTTCACCAAGTTAGGAAAGTTTTCTACCATCATTGTTTCAAACAGGTTTTTAATTTCTTGTTCTCTCTCTTCTCCTTCCGGCACCCCCAAGATGTGAGTGTTGGCACACTTGAAGTTGTCCCAGAGGCTCCTTACACTATCCTCATTTTTTTAAATTCCTTTTTCTTTTTGCTGTTCTGATTGGGCATTTTTTGCTTCCTTATATTCCAAATCAATGGTTTGCTTCTTGGATTTACATACTCTACTATTGAATCTTTGTAAATTATTCTTTATTTCAGTTAAAGCCTCCTTCGTTTCTAACTGTGCATCTATCATTTCTGACTGGTCCTTTTTTATGCTCTTGAGGCCCTCACTAAGTTCACTGAGCATCCTTATAAGCAGTATTTTGAACTCAGCATCTGTTAGGTTGCTTATCTCCATTTTGCTTAGTTCTTTTCTTGGGGTTTTGTTCTGTTCTTTCATTTGAGACCTGTTTCGTTGTCTCCTCATTTTGGCTGCCTCCCTCTGTTTGTTTCTGTGTATTACTTAATGAGAGGTATGGGGTTATCTGAGACCAGATGCTGCTTGTTTGAAGAATTTAGGAACACCTGAAGCAGGATCGAAGCCAGGCCAATCCTATGGTAAAGCAACTGGTAACCGCTTGGATGGGCCTGAAAGTTGGGTGGGGTGGGGCCTTAGGAAGTCACCAGGGCAGAGCTACCAGTGTGAGCCAGGTTGCTGGAGTCCCAGATATGGCGGCTGTCTGCTGCCTCAGGCAAGGGCTCACCAAAGGAACAAAGGCCTCTGACAGCACGTTCGTCCTGGAGAAAGCCCCCTCTCCAGCCCTCGCCCCAATGCCAAACAGCTCAGTTCTTCCCTGTACGTCTCTGGCGCCCCTCCAGCTGCCTCCCCTCCAAGCTTAGAGGGAGTGAGTCCGATAAGTCTGTGCACGGGCCCTTTAAGGAGCTGCCTGGGGCTCCAGCTGCCTCGGCCTCCCTGAGCCTCAGTTCCCAATGGTTTTCTCACCCAGAAGTTATGGGGACTTCTCTTCCTGGCACTGGAACCCTGTGTGGGGCATCTGGTGTGGGACAGGGACCCCTCGGTCCTCATAGAGGACCTTCCCAGCCGAGGTGTCCTCCTGATTTTTATACACCACATGTGGGTGTGGGACCAGCCCATCACGCCTCCGCCCCTCCTACCAGTCTTGATGCAGCTTCTTTAATTCCGTAGTTGTAGGACTTCCATTCAGCTCGATTTCAGGCGGTTTTGAATGATGGTTGTTCTGTAGTTTATTGTAACTTTGATGTGGTTGTCGGAGGATGCGATACCGCGTTTACCTACCCGCCATCTTGACTGGAAGTCACAGTTATCCAGTCCCAGGTTTTTTAGAAACTGCCAGGGTGTGTGCAGGAACAGCTGGTCAGAATGGAGTTTACCTAAGTTAAGTAGCCTAATTCACTTGTAGCAGTTAAAGAACATCAACCGGACTTCAGCAACAAATTCCTGAGCATCGCAATACTCACCAGCCTCCTGTTTAAACTTGATTATGCTTTTATCCATGGAATACTTGATGATGTCACAACAGTTGCGCAGGCCCAGTGGCTCCATGTCAACGAGCTTGTGGAAGGGCCGGACGTAAGCTGAGTGCTTCTTGACGATGCTATTACAGCACTTGAGCTACTCTGAGACCTTGCTGTTCTTCTTCAGTGAATCAGGTATATCCTTCTTTGGGGACTTCACAGGCCTGCTACTCTCCTGCTGGGGATCCAGTTTGGTGATCTTGGGCTCCTGGGACCAGCAAAGGTGGCTTGTGAATGGGGTAGATGGTAATGCAGGTGGTGGTGTCCGCTTTCCTCTTAACACCCATCTTTTGTATCCACAGGCTGTGGGGTGGCTGCAATTATGGGCAAATGGCTCTGCACTGGCTGGGGGTTAGTGCAGGTGAGAGCAGGGGCTGGGAGGCAGGTTACACATGGGAAAGTCTACAGTTGCTGGGGAGGCACCACTGCCATGAGGGAGGTCTGGGGTGACAGCAGGGAAGGGGTGAGGTGTGGCCTGCACAGGCAGAAGGTTCTGCTGAGAGCTCTGTGTCTGTGGAGGAGTTGATGTTTGTGTTTGGTACTGTAGATACACCATGTTTTGCTGTGCCTGCTTCTTTCCTCTCAGGTCCTCTTCCTTTTGCCTGGACTATCATGATCTCCCTTTCTTCTGTGGGCAGTTCATTGATTTTTTTGCAGGAAGAGCTTCTGCCGTTAAGACTATGCCATCTCCAAGCTTGTTGTAGATATAACAATTTATAAATGTAGTGTTGAAGTCCTGCATACATTCCTGAGCTTTCCAGTAATAGTTGTTTTCCAAGCACTTCTCTATTGTTTCCATATCCATAGGCATTTTAATGCTCTTATAGTAATCAGGGAGGTTGAGTTTGACGGCATCCACAGGCTGCTGAAAAGGCCACATAAACTGGTATTTCTATAGCGTCTTTCTTTTTTTTTTTTTAATGTATTGATTTTAGAGAGAGAAACATTGATTTGTTGCTCCACCTATTTATGCATTCATTGGTTGATTCTTGTATGTGCCCTGACTGGGCATCAAACCGGCAACCTTGGCATAACAGGACAATGTTCCAATCAACTGAACCACCTGGCCAGGGCTCCATAGTGTCTTGAGCACCATTTTGAGCAGATATTGCAGTTGGTTGTTGTGCTTTGGGGCTTGCTGGGATGATAAGGGGAGAGTTTGGTGTTGGCCTGCCATTGTAGACATTTGAGTAGTTTCTAGTACATTCCCCATTACCAGAAAATTTCTTAATCTCATCTCAGGGCCACTCTCCACAGACATGCTACTGATCCCATCACATTCTTCACCAGGTACTCCCAGCACCTGGCCACCACCCCGCAGCAGCAGCTTCCTCCTCCTCACTTGACAAAATGGCTGGTCTGCGCCAGTCTTGATGTGGCTTCCTCTTGATATCCTTTGTTATAAAACTTCCATTCAGTCATTCTTCAGGAAGTTCTCAATGATGGCTGTTCTGTAATTAAGTTGTAAATTTGCTGTAGTTGTGGGAAGAAGTGAGCATGTTTGCCTACTCTGACATCTTGACTGAAAGTGTCTCTTTTTTGTTTTCTTTTTATTTATTTATTTTTTATCCTCACCCGAGGACATTTTTCCATTTTTTTTCAGATAGAGTGGGAGGGAGAGAGAGAGAGAAGCATCGACGTGAAAGGAACACATTAAGTGGCTGCCACCCGCACGACCAACCAGGGCCGGGGACAAACTGCAACCGAAGTATGCACCCTTAGCGGGAACCAAACCCAGGTCTCTCTAAACTGCAGGCTGATGCTCTAACCACTGAGCAACCGTCCAGGGCTCTTTTCTTTTAAACTAAAGGCATACCTATCAATTGACTCAAAACCAAAACCAGCCCTGGCCAGTTTTGCTCAGTGGTTTGAGTGTCAGCCTAAGGACCAGAGAGTCTTGGGTTTGATTACCAGTCAAGGGTGCATACCTGGGTTGCAGGTTCAATCCCTGGCCCTAGTCAGGCTCATGCAGGAGGTAACCAATGGATATGTCTCTCTTAGATCAATATTTCTCTCTCTCTCTCTCTCTCTCTCTCCCTCTCTCTCTCTCTCTCTCTCTCTCTCTTTTTCTCTCTCATCCTCCCTTCCTTCCATTCTACCTAAAAAATCAATGAAAAAGTATCCTCAGGTGAGAATTAACAAAAATAAAAATTAATTAATTAATTTTTACAAAAACACAAAACCTTTAAAAAAACAAAAACAATACAAATAGGCCTTTCATGACTTACCCATGGATGCAAGAGGCATCCCCAAAATGGGTACAAAAGATATTACTTTCCCAAGATTTAGGGTCACTCTCAAAGATAACCAATAGAAAGAAGGACTTAGACAATTCTTCTGATATCTAACAATGGTCAGTAAGATGCTAGCTGCAAATGAGGAACAACCCAAATTTCTGTGTGGACCCAATCTGCATGTGCAGAACTGAAAACCTCTGTGCCCCTTGGGGAAGGCAGAAAGCCAAGCCAAATTCTCAGAATGTACAGTGACAAGAATAGGAAAGCAATAGCTGTTCCTAGGAGGGAAAGGATCAATAACCAGTGGGTACCACCAAACCAAATTTTAAGCAGTCCCAATCCAAAGAACTAATTTTTACAAATGCTTTTTCTCCTGCTAATCTGAATTTATTTAGGATGAAAAAGGGGCTCTGTAAGTAAATCTAATTAAAAGTATTCTCACAGAATAATATGACCACAAATTCCTAACTGGGCAGGTCATGGTGGGTAGTCATGTCTCAGGCTTATAACTTTACTAATAAAAAAATTCAAGCAAGGCCTGTCTATTTTTTTTTTTTTTTTGTACATCTAGGTTAACACACCTTTGAAATGCCTCTTTTTCAGACTTCTGGGAAGCATAATCACCTCAAGATATCACATAATCTTGTTAACTATCCTGTAATGCAATCACAGAGACTTCCCCACCTTGCTTTCTCCTATATTCTTATAATCTGCCTTGTTTCCTCTTTAATTCCAAATGTATAAAAGAAACTGCAAACTGTCATTCTATAAAGTATTTTTCTCAGTCTGTTGAGATCTTGCTTCCAGGCATGCCCTCTGTTTGACTCAAATAAACTCTAATGAACTCTTACAAAAATTCTCTACAGGTTTGGACATTCTTATGGTGACATTGAAAATGAATAGGAAACATGAAATTTTTACTTTCCTCTCTTGACCAGGCATTACAGACAGAGATCTGACCTTGGTAAGAATTCTTACCCTTCATTAGTATCTGCCAGTTTTCCAGGATCCTATCTGAAATGTATTGCCTAAGCAAAAAAATCCCAATCTTGTGATGCTCTTAAATTGCTAACAGCAAGGGACCCATTAATAAGATATGGGGAAAAGTGATGGGGCAAAGTAGCAAGTTATCTACTCTCTAGTCAATGAACAATTTCTATAACTTCAAATTGAGTAAAGAATAATTTAGCTACTTCATTCATTCATTCCACATTATTTACTGCTTTTCCTTTTTGCAAAAGACTGGAATGTCAAATTATACTGATTATTTTTACCTCCAATGTTTATATTAAAATAATGATTCTTATAAACAGCACACAGCATTGCTAATATTATCTTGCACTTTCTCAAGTTACAACATCTGGAATGGAAATAAAATAACCTCCATATGAGAATAAAAGTAGTTGAAAAAAGTTAATTGCCCAAGGAAACAACTAAAATAAAAAATAAAGCCAAATGTTCCTGATTTTGTCAGGAGTACATAGCATTGCTGGAAAAATTAAATTTACACTGCTTCATACCTCCTTCCCAAAAAGTAGGATTCTAATGGCCTAGGACCAGAAAAGGGGGATTGAAGAGTCATTGTCTCTTACTGTAACCAGAAAACTCCAGAGCAAGAGAGAAATCATTCACTTTTCAAAGAAAGGCACAGAAGGAAGAAAACAAGGTCAGTAATAATGTCACCCAAGAATATAACAAAAGGTAAAAGAATCACTCAGATCAGTAAACATGCTACTATTAAAGAGTATGCAGAATAGAAAATTGTTCATATGTCAAAATGGTGGAGCAAAGGAAACAGCCTTCCATCAGATACAAATCTTCAAAATCATGAACAAAACTTGCTGCAGCAAGCTTATTAGAGGCTATTGGTGGGTCCCAGGAAAATGCCTTCTTTGGCTTTATCTTTTATTTTGTTTTGTTTTGTTTTAACTCCACACACTCCCTCAGCAAACTAAAAGCAAAGATGTGGCCAGTGCAGTCAGCCCTGAGTATGTCAGGAGATGGGAAGGCTGCCAACAGCCCCATTCCTTGATGTAAGTCTTCCTGCCCATAAGCAGATTTCAAAATAACATTTCTTAGTCCAAAATATCTAGTGCATCTGACAGCGTTGGAAAAGAGTCTGTTTGAGGGTGCTTTGAGAGTACCTCTCTAAAAAAGTTTTCAGACTCTACATTCAATGTGGAATCATCCAGAACATCAGGCTATTAAAAACAAACAAAAAATTAAAGACCTGTCTTTCCAGTAAGCTGCTGTGTCATAATCACCTGGAGGTCCAGGAGCTAAAGGAGATGCTTTCCCACCCAGGGCAGGCAGCCAATTTACTTCCTTTGGATTTGAACTCTTCCCCAAATTGCTGTATGTGTGGTTTTGAAACCATTGTCACCCGTACTTGGTAGACTAAATATTAAGAAGAAAGTTTGCCTATCAATAAGCTCAGAGTCTTTATTTCACTTATAAATTGATCAAAATATTTCATAAATGGAGTGAGGTGGAGGTGGGGGGTGAGAGGAGGGAAGTGAGCCATGCAGGTTTATCCTCTCAGTTGAAAAGTCATCTTGGAGAAACCACTGATCCTTCAAATCTACAAAGTAGAGTTAGTAGAGTTCATTTCTATTCTTTCACACTCATGATTATTCTAGAATTGGATGAATTTTAAAAATCATTTCAAGCATTAAAAAATATAACTTAGAGATCATCACACACAGAAGGGAGAGCCATATGAAGACAGAGAATGAAGTGATGCAGCCACAAACCAAGGATCACTTGGAAACCACAGAAGCTAGAAGAGGCAAGGAACAGATTCTCCCCAGAGCCTCTAGAGGGCGTATAGCTCTGCTAACACCTTGATTTCTGATTTCTGACATCCAGAAAGGTGGGAGAATAAACTTCGGTTGTCTTAAGCCACCAAGTTTGATTTGTTGTGGCAGCCCCAGGAAACTAATACAGATGATGGGCAGCAAGATAGGAGCCTGGTTCTCTGATGATACTGTTATCGGCAAGATGAGGAGACCTCGGTTCTTGTCTTCTTGAAGGAAAGATTCCAATCAAGAAACAAAGTGTAGAAAAGAAAGCAAGAATTTATTGACTGCAGCAAAAGTATACTTAGAACAGTGAAACAGGAAGAGCATAGAAGAAGCAACAGGAGAGTATAGGCTGGGCTGCTTTGGCTCATTGGGAAGTCAGAGAAAAAAGGGCCTTGGGGACAGTTTCAGGGTATTTGTCTGGGACAAACTGCTGCTGCCCATTGCTGCCCTAGTTGCAAGCCTCGTGGGGTCTCTTGGAGTTTAGGGGATGTATGCCTGTTAGGGAAGAAAGGAAGGCATACTCCTGGGAAGGAGAGAGAGCTGGGACCTTTGTTTTCAGGGGTTTTAAAGTCTGGGCATTTAGGGGAGATGTTAGGGGAGGTTCAGTAGAATATCAACTTTATGCTGATGTACCAAAATAAAATTTGTTCTCTTAAATTGTCTGTCTTTGGGTGTGGTTGGTAAATGGCATTTAATTGGATTTCTATTATCTCTCTCTCTCTGAGTAATGTGATTTTAGCTATTAACCCCCTGGTTGGGTAGAAGTGCAAATCCCTTAAGCGTCCTTGGTTTAGGGAAGATACAATTTACTAGGTGGCTGCAAACTGCTGTTTAACTATCTGTCTTATTTTTCCTATTCTGCTTGTCCTGAAATTTTTCTAGCTTCTTACTATCTTATAACAATACCTTGAAGTCCATCTACCTCCAGATTATTTTTATTTTTTTTATTTATTTATTTTTTTCTGTTTATTTATTTATTTTTTCTCCAGATTATTTTTAAACAAATACTCTGTTTTGTTGGTGGGCAGCTTTATAATTTTTTTGCATAAAAATATTTCAAATATTGACATGCAATGTATCTTTCTTTATTGAAAAAAATGAAAAAGATATACATACTAATCTGCTGATTTTAAGAAATGATTTTAAAGCAATTTGAAACTTGTTTTCAAGCCATTTTGAAGAGATTGTATGGGATTTTTATCTTAGTTATGATTTTTCTTAGTTTTCCAAATTTTCTACATTACTTTTTTTAAAAAAACTTGACAAACCTAAGTTATACATGCCTATAATTTTTAAAATATAGAATATGATTTATTTCTGCGTGCAATTTGTATCACAAAATTCAGAACGGAACACTCAGACCAGAGGTCCATTTTAGTCACTCCTCAACTCTGAGCTGTGTATGGCCTGAATGAACCTGATTTGACTTCCTCAAATGTCCTCAGTGGGAAATCTTTATCCCTAATCTAAGAAATTCTGCTGGTAAAAACATGAACATAGTAAGAATTTTCAGCCATAAATCAATCTAATGGTTGAAGTGAAGACAAGGATATGACATTGTCAGAACTACTGGTTCAGGAAAGTAGGTGACATGAGGATCTGACAGCACAAGTCACGGCTGATCTAGATAGACCTGCCCGGAGACAAGCAGTGGTGATTGAACCAGGCTAGGAGAACAGAAAGGAGATTTTTGTCTTACTTCCTTGTGGGTCTGGGACACTGTGTCAGTCTTAGAATTGCCATCCTATATATTACAATAATAATAATAAGCCTCTTCCTCAGGCTTGAGCCCAGTGATGTGCAGAACACCCGAATGAGTCAAGGTGTCTTTGGATCCAGAGAAGTGACTGGGGACCCCGGAGTCCTGGTACTTCTCTGAGTCAGATGTAAACCACAGGAGATACCAGAGAGCACTTCCTGGCTTCCACTGGTACCATCTTTCAGCAAAGTCTCCAACACTAAATCACATGCTCAGGGTTCAAGTGAGTCTTTTTCTTGTTCCTGGAGATGCAGAGAAGGAGGGAAGCTGAGTTAGCACAGGCTGCGTGAGGAGACCTATGCTGTGAGAGAGGAATGCCAGGAGGAGAGGAGTCCAGGCCATGTTGCACACAGCTCCTGATCCCCACAGTGAAGCTGGGCTTCCCCAGACATCTTTTTCTTCTCCCCTCTCTGCCAGAGGAGGGGTTCTCAATGCAAATATATGTATATCAAGCCCCATCCATCCTCCGAGCCCTGGTGCTAAAGCTCACTCACACTGCAGACTAAAGAGTTTGGAGGTTGGCTTCATTCCTTGTGAGAGACCTGGGAAAAAGCACATGCTCAGGGAACACTTCCAGGTTAGAGAGGACACAGCTGGTGAGTCCTTTTTAGTGAGCACAAGACCAAGCCCTCAGGCCCACACTACTTTGAATAAATGGTCCTCACTCAGCAGTTGTGTGGGGATCATAGGGCAGATCCACAGCTGGTGGCAGTGCATATACATTCCCATGGCCCAAAGCTTTGAAAGTCAAACTTGTTTTCTGTAGTTCACCAGGTTCCTGTCTCTGTTCACATTCCCATGGTCTCTTCTAGATGATGTGATTCTGATTCACTGAACATGGATTTTAGGTTGATTTCTAGTTCTCTTTGGTTTCTGCAACAGCTTCGTCATTTTTAATTTGTGGGGTTTTGTTTTGTTTTTGTTTTTTTTATCCTCACCTGAGGACATTTTTTGCATTCATCTTCAGGTAGAGCGGGAGGGAAAAAGGGAGGAAGAGAGAGCAAGAAAAATCAATGTGAGAAACACATCGAGTGGTCACCACCCACACAAACCCAACCGGGGACAAGGAATAACTGCAACCAAAGTATGTACACTTAGCTAGAAACCAAACTGGGACTCTCTGGTCTGCAGCAACAGAGACTGGGGAACAGACATCCATCCCCAGGCAACAGAAGCACAGACCAGTAGCTGAGACCCATCCCCCAAAACTACAATAAAAGCAGAGCAGGAGATGAGCCCCACAGGGCAGCAGCACTCCCCGGCCACCAGCAGCAGGACGTGGGGCTCCACAGAGGCCTGTGCAGTCTGGTAGCTCACAAAAGGTCCAATAGCAAAAGCAGTGGGAAGCCTGGGGCCTAGAGAGATGGGTGCTATCCAGCTGCATGCGTGTGGAACCTGCAGGGTGCAGGGGCACCAGAGAGGCCCGTGCGACCCAGCAGGGACTGTGCCATCTAGTTACCTGAAGGACCTACGAGGTGCTACAGCACAAGAGAGGACTGTGCAACCGAGCAGGGACTGCATGATCTAGTTATCCACGGGGACTGTGGGGTGCTGAAGCACCAGAGAGGCCTGTGGGACCCAGCAGCCCATAACAGAGGCATAGAGCTGGGTCTGCAAAGGGACTGAGCGATCCAGTTACCCCCAGGACCTGCAGGATGCTGGGGCACCAGGAAGGCCTGTGCAACCCACCCGCATACAAGATAAGCATAGAGAATGTGAAAAATGGAGGCAGAGTGAATAGAAGCTACGCAGACAATCTCCAAGGACCAAACGGGAATTACAACTAAAATAAAGACAAATCCTAAGAAAAAAAAATGAAAAGCTGCAGGATAGGACCATATAACCAGGGACACTGGTAGGATCAGCAGAGGCATGAGAGGGTGGTGGGCTGGGAGCCCACAGACAGCAGCAGTCTTAGCTGTGAGCAGTGTCTTTAGGGAATAAAGACAAAGCCTGCTCACAGTGCAGAGAGCCAGGACAGAGAGCTAAAATAGCCACAGCCACTCACCTGGGGGCTACAGCAGAGGGAGTGCAGACTAGGCTGGAAGTCTGAGGGGACACCCCAAATTTGGAGGGCACTCAGAGTTTCTGCTAAGTTGCGGCCACAAAGGACAGTGGCCAGTGTGCTCCTTCCCAGAGCTGTGGGGAAAAGCAGCAGCCCACCCCCTTCTCAGAGATTCAGCCTTTCCAAGATGAGTCAAAGAAATGCACATTGAGGATCATTAATAACCACCATTTATCCCAACCTCTGGGAATCCTCTTAGGCAGGACAAAAGGGCCACATTCCAAGGCACTGAGTAACTGAGACTACTAGCAACCAGGAAAAAGCTAGAGGATAACTGAACCTTTCTTGGGCTTGCAAATCTACCCAGGAAAGTAAGACTTGACAGTGGTGTTTAACGTGGGCCCACCCAGGCTCATCAAAAACAACTAGAGGGAGCCACAAACAGAACACCAAAAACCACAGGAAAAATTTGGCAGGCTCCAAAACCCACTGAGATAGCCAAAATGGTGAAACAAAGAAACAAATCCCAAATGAAAGAACAAGAGAACTCTTGAAGATGAGATAAATGAAATGCAGCTAAGCAAATTATCAGAGGTAGAGTTCAGAGCCATGATCTTGAAGAAACTCAAAAACATGAGTAAGGACATCAGCACCATGAGTAAAGATATAGAAACATTGAAAACCAACCAAGTGAAAATGAAAAATGACATAGCAGAAATTAAGAACACATTGAACAAACTAAACAGCAGAGTAGAGGAAGCTGAGGACTGGATCAGTGAAATAGAAGACAGGGTAGAAAAAAATCAAACAATCAGAAAACAAAACAAAACAAAAGCAATTAAAAAACAGAAAGACATATTAAAATAAATGTGGGACTACTGGAAATGTAATAACATTCACATCATAGGAGTCCCACAAGAAGAAGAAAATGAGCAAGGGTTAGAGAATATATCTGAAGAATTAGTGACAGAAAACTTCCCTAATATAGTGAAGAAAGAAGACATTCAAGTTCAAGAAGCACAGAAGACCCCAAGTAAAAATAACCCAAACAGGACCACATCAAGACACATAGCATTTAAAAGGCTAAAAGTTAAAGACAAAGAGAGAATTCTAAAGGTAGCAAGAAATAAGCAACAGGTTACCTACAAAGGAAAAACCGTAAGGCTCTCAGCTGACTTCTCAACAGAAACACTACAGGCCAGAAGAGAGTGGCATGAAGTAATCAAGGTCATAAAAAACAAGGATCTGAATCAAATAATACTCTATCCAGCAAGGCTATCATTCAAAATAGAAGGTCAAATAAAGAGCTTCCCAGAGCAAAAAAAAAAAAAAAAAAAGGCTAAAAGAATATATTGATGAGATTCCAAAATGTCAGCAGAGTGAATGGAAGCTACACAGACTGTCTCCCAGGACCAAACTGGAATTACACCTGTAACACAGACAAATCTATGGGGAAAAGCAGCTTGCGAGGACCATATAACCAGGGACAGAAACTTGATCCTGGTAGGATTGCAAAGGCACAAGAGGGGGGCAGGGAGCCCACAGACAACAGCGGCCTTAGCTGTGAGCAGCGCCCTTGGGTTAAAGTCCCAAGCGGCTCCACAGCACAGAGCCAGGACAGAGGCTAATATAGCCACAGCCACTCACCTTGGGCTCCTGCAAAGGAAGGGCAGACTGGTCTGGAACTGTGTGGGGACACTCAAAATTTCGAGTGGGCTCAGAACTTTTGCTGAGTTGCAGCCATGCAGGATGGTGGCCATCTTGCTCCTTCCCAGGAATCCAGGTACAGGCAGCAGCCCCTCTCTGAAGGATTCAATCCCACCCTTGGGCCATTGAAATGCGAATTGAGGCTCACTAATAACCAGGATCTGCCCCACCCTTGGGAAATCTCCTTAACACTGAGCACCTGAGGGAGTTTTTAAATCAACTGAAAACCCAAAACTCTTCCAGTAACCTCAACTGCTAGCCTCAAGGCAAAAAGCTAGAGTATAACAGTACCATTCCTGAGCTAGAAACCCTAACCAGGAAAGTAAGACTTGACAGTGGTGTTTAACATGGATCCTCCCTCACTCATCTAAACCCAGAAGAGGGAGCCACAAACAGCAGAACACCAACACCCACAGAAAAAACGTGGTAGGCTCCAAAGCCCACTGTGATAGCCAAAATGGTGAAACACAGAAACAAAAGTCAAATGAAAGAACAAGAGACCTCCAACAAAGAAGACATCAATGTGGAGCAGTTAGGCAAGATAACAGAGCTAGAATCCAGAGCCATAATCTTGAGGAAGCTCAACAGCATGAGTTAGGACATAGAGATGTTGAAAATCAACCAGTTGGAAATTAAAAACCACCAAGAAGAAATCAAGAATGACATATCAGAAATAAAGAACACATTGGAAGGTCTAAACAGCAAAGTAAAGAAAGCTGAGGACTGGAGCACTGAATTACAGGGTAGAAAAAAATCAACCATTCAGCCCTGGCCAGTTTGGCTCAGCGGTTAGAGAGTCGGCCTGCGGTCCTGAGAGACCCGGGTTCGGTTCCCGCTAAGGGCATGTACCTCGGTTGCAGTTTGTCCCCGGCCCTGGTCGGTTGTGCGGGTGGCAGCCACTCGATGTGTTCCTTTCACATCGATGCTTCTCTCTCTCTCTCTGTTCCTCTCTCTCCCTCCCACTCTACCTGAACAAAAAATGGAAAAATGTCCTCAGGTGAGGATAAAAAGAAAAAAAAAAATCAACCATTCAGAAAACCAAAAGGAAAAGACAATTAAAAAACAGGAAGAGGGCTTAAGAAAACTGTGGGACAACTGGAAATGTAATAACATTTGCATCATTTGAGTCCCTGAAGAAGAAGAAAATGAGCAAGGGTTAGAAAATATATTTGAAGAAATAGTGACACAAAAATTCCCTAATTTGGTGAAGAAAGAAGGCATTCAAGTTCAAGAAACGCAGAGAGCCCCAAGTAAGAAGAACCCAAACAGGCCCACAGCAAGACACATAGCAACTAAAATGCCAAAAATTAAAGATAAAGAGAGAATCTTAAAGACAGCAAGAGATAAGCAACAGGTTACCTACAAAGAAAACCCCATAAGGCTCTCAGCTGACTTCTCACAAGAAATACTATGGGCCAGAAGGGAATGGCATGAAGTAATCAAGGTCATGAAAAACAAGGATCTGAATCCAGGACTACTCTACCCAGGAAGCCTATCATTCAAAATAGAGGGTCAAATAAAGAGCTTCCCAGAAAAAAAAAAAAAAAAAAGCTAAGAAAATACATTAGCACCAAGCCAGCACTGCAAGACATGTTAAAAGGACTGCTCTAATTAGCAGGAGAAATGAGAAGAAAAATAGAACCACACTAAACAAAAATGGTAATAAATAAGTACATATCAATAATCACCTTAAATGTAAATGGATTGAATCCTCCCATAAAAAGACACAGAGTAGTTGATTGGATAAGGAAGCATGACTCATCTATATGTTGTTTCCAAGAGACCCACCTCACAACAAAAGACTCACATAGGTTGAAAGTGAAGGGATGGAAAAAAATCTTCCAAGCAAACAGAAAGGAAAAAAAAAACCTGGGGTAGCAATACTCATATCTGATAAAATAGATCTCAAAATGAAGTCCATAACTAGAGACAAAGACAGCCAATACATAATATTAAAAGGATCTATCCAACAGAAAGATATAACCTTGATAAACATATATGCACCCAATATAGGAGCACCAACATACATTAAAAATCTTCTGGAGGACTTCAAAGGAGAAATCGATAGCAATACATTCATAGCAGGGGACTTCAACACCCTGCTTACATCACTGGATAGATCCTCTAGACAAAAAATTAGCAAGGAAACAGAGACTCTAAATGAAGCACTAGACCAAATGAATTTAATAGATATCCACAGAGAATTACACCCCAAATCTACAGAGTTCACATTCTTCTCAAGTGCACATGGGCCATTCTCAAAGATAGACCAAATAAGACTCTACAAGTTCAAGAAGACTGAAATCTTATCAAGCATTTTCTCAGATGACAATGGCATGAAACTAGAAATTAATTGCAAGAAGAACATACAAAGACATTTGAACACATGGAAGCTAACTAGCATGTTATTAAACAATGAATGGGTCACCGAGGAGATCAAGGAAGAAATCAAAAACTTCCTGTAAACCAATGAAAATGAAGACACAACACAAAATGTATGGGATGCAGCGAAAGCAGTTCTGAGAGCGAAGTTCATAGCACTAAAGGCCTACATCAAAAAAGAAGAAAAATCTCTAATAGATTATCTAACCTCACAACTTAAAGAACTAGAGAGCAAACAAAAAGAAAACCCCAGAGCAAGTAGAAGGAAGGAAATAGTAAGGATCAGAGAAGAAATAAATGACATAGAGACCAAAAAAACAATTCAAAGGATCAATGAAACAAAGAGCTGGTTGATCGAAAAGATAAACAAGATTGATGGACCCTTAGTTAGACTCACCAACAAACAAAGAGAGAGAACCCAAATACACAAAATCAGAAATGAAAGAAGAGAGATAACGACTGACACCACAGAAATACAAAAGATCATTAACAACTACTATGAACAATTATATGGCAACAAAATTGACTAAGCAAAATGGACAAATTTATAGAAACACATAGTCTCCCAAAACAGGACCAGGAAGATGTAGAAAACTTGAACAGACCAATAACAACAGAAGAAATTGAAGATGTAATCAAGACTCTCCCAGCAAACAAAAGCCCAGCCCCGGACAGCTTCATGGGGGAGTTTTACCGAACATTCAAAAAAGAACTAACACCCATTCTCCTCAAACTATTTCAAAAAATTCAAGAAGACGAAAGACTTCCAAACTCCTTTTATGAAGCCAGCATAATTCTAATTCCAAAACCAGAAAAAGACACAACAAAGAAAGAAAACTACAGGCTAATATTCCTGATGAACATAGATGCCAAAATACTGAACAAAATACTAGCAAATCGGATCCAGCAATACACCAAAAAAATTATCCTCCATGACCAAGTGGGATTCATCCCAGGGATGCAAGGCTGGTACAATATTTGCAAATCAATAAATGTGATACACCACATAAATGAAATGAAGAATAAAAGCCACATGATCATATAAATAGATGCTGAAAAAGACTTTGACAAAATCCAGCATCCATTTCTGATAAAAAATGCTCAGCAGTGTGGGAATAGAGGGATCATATCTAGCCATAATAAAGGCCATATATGAAAGACCTACAGCCAACATCATACTCAATGGGCAAAAACTAAAAGCATGTCCCTTAAGAACAGGAACAAGGCAAGGATGCCCACTTTTGCCACTCTTATTTAACATAGTACTGGAAGTCTTAGCCACAGCAATCAGACAGGAAGAAAAAATGAAAGGGATCCAAATTGGAAAGGAGGAAGTGAAATTGTCATTATTTGCAGATGACATGATACTATACATAGAAAACCCCAAAGATTTCATTAAAAGTTTACTAGTCTTAATAAATGAATTTGGCAAAGTAGCAGGATACAAAATTAACGTCAAGAAATCGATGGCATTCTTATACACCAAGGATGAACTCACAGAAAGAGAAACTAAGAGAACAATCCCATTTACCATTGCGGCAAAAAAATTAAGATACCTAGGAATAAACTTAACCAAAGAAATGAAGGACCTATTCACAGAAAACTACAGGCTATTGAAAAAAGAAATAGAGGAAGATATAAGAAAGTGGAAGCACATACCCTGTTCATGGATTGGGAGAATTAACATTATTAAAATGTTCATATTACCAAAAGCAATCTATAGATTCAACGCAATCCCCATCAAAATACCAACGGCATACTTCATAGAATTAGAACAAATACTTCAAAAGTTCATATGGAACCAAAAAAGGCCTTGAATAGCCACAGCAATCTTGAAAAGGAAGAAAAAGTAGGAGGGAACACATTACCAGATTTCAGGTTATACTACAAAGCCACTGTAATCAAAACAGCCTGGTACTGGCACAACAACAGGCATATAGACCAGTGGAACAGAACAGAGAACCCAGAAATGGACCCAAGGCAATATGCTCAATTAATATTTCACAAAGGTGGCAAGAGCATACAGTGGAGTAAGGTCAGCCTCTTCAATAAACGGTGCTGGGAAAATTGGACAGCTACTTGCAGAAAAATGAAACTAGACCATCAACTTACAGCCCACAGAAGAATAAACTCAAAATGGATAAAAGACTTAAATGTGACTCATGAATCCATAAAAATTCTAGAAGAAACTGTAGGCAACAAAACTTCAGACATCATACGCAGCAGAATTTTCACTGACACATCACCTAAGGCAATAGAAACACAGGAGAAAATGAACACATAGGACTACATCAAACTTAAAAGCTTCTGCACAGCAAAAGATACAATCATCAAAACGAAAAGGCTACCCACTGTATGGGCGAGCATCATTGCCAATTATATATCAGATAAGGGGTTAATTTCCAATACATATAGAGTGCTCATACAACTCCACAAAAGGAAGACAAAGAACCCAATTAGAAAATGTGCAGAGCAACTAAATAGATACCTCTCCAAACAGGACATACAAATGGCTAATAAACATATGAAGAAATGCTCATCATCACTAATCATCAGAGAGATGCAAATTAAAACAACAATGAGGTATCACCTCACATCTGTCAGAATAGCTGTCATCAACAAATCATCAAACAATAAGTGTTGACGAGGGTTTGGAGAAAATGGGACTCTAGTGAATTGCTGGTGGGAATGCAGACTGGTGCAGCCACTATGGAAAACAATATGGTGTTACCTCAAAAAATTAAAAATTGAACTTCCATTTGACCCAGTGATCCCACTTCTAGGAGTATACCCTAAGAAGTCTGAAACGCCAATCAGAAAGAATATGTACCCCCATGTTCATAGCAGCACTATTTACAATAGCTAAGATTTGGAAACAGCCCAAGTGTCCATCAGTAGACAAATGGATAAAAAAAACTGTGGTACATATACACAATGGAGTACTATGCAGCCATAAGAAAGAAAGATCTCTTTTCCTTTGAGACGACATGGAGGGACCTGGAAAGTATCATCCTAAGTGAAACAAGCCAAACAGAGAAAGACAAGTTTCATATGATGTCACTTATTTATGGAATATAATGAACATAGCAGTCTGAGGAATGGGGTAGTCCCAGAGACATGGAAGTGGGGTACTGACTGACAATCCCCAGAAGAAGGGGTGGTGGGGGAGAGATAAACCACAGAACTTATATGCATGTATGCATGAACAGTAAACATGGACAACAAACTTGGGAAAGGGCAGGGAGGGAGGAGGAGGAGGGAATCAGTGGGGGGGAAATGGAGAAACATCTGTAAAAAATTAATTAATAGAAGCATCACACTATAGTGTTTTAGTTTTTACTTTTCTCATTTTTCTTTTCTCACTTTTTGTAAGCGAGAGAATACAAATAATAAAGAGATATTTGGGGAGACTATTGAGGAGGTTTAGGGAGGTTCTTTTTGAGAAAAATGAGAAAGTTGGTGGGTAGCATGTCAAAGAATTATAAAGCTGAGTTGCAGAAGGAAAGCTCATAGAGTGCACCCCTGCCCTCTATTGCCCAATCACATGTGGTAGCAGAACCTGAGTTAACTCAGTTCCATCTCTTCATTTTACAGATGAAGAACCTGAGTTTCAATAGATTTTTTTTTAAAGTCATATGATAAATGTGGTAGATTGTTGCATTAATGGCCCCCAAAGAATCCTACCTCCTGGTACCCAGGCCCTAGTACAGTCTCCTCCAATATTTACCCCTAATTTGACCATGTAACTTGCATTGACCAACTGGACATAGCAGAGGATTGATAAGCCCTTGGACATTGGGGCTAGCTTTCTTGGAAACCTGATACACCTGTGCTGAATCATTATGCTGTGAAGAAGCAGGATAAAAGACTACATGCGGGTGAGTCCAGGAGCTGCAGTCCACAGCCCATACCAAGAGTCTGACATGTAAATGAGGCCATCTTGGACATTGTAGCCCAGTTGACCCTTCAATTGCCAACAACAGCATGACTGACTCAGGCCACAACAAGAGAACTGGTCAACCAACCTAACTGAATTAAGAAAAATCATAAATCATTACTGTTTTAATCCACCAAGTTTTGGGTGATTTGCTTTCCAGAATTAGAAAACTGATGCAGTTGAGTTCCTGGCAGAGTAAAGATAAGACCCAAAGTCACTTCAGAGAGCATAAACTTTGAATTCAACCCTAATTTATTAACTTACTTAGCTATATGACCTTAGATAGGTTCCTGAATTTTTGAAGCCTCGGTTTTTTCTTCCATAAAATGGGAATAATTGTGCCTGGCTGGTGGGGCTGAGTGGATTGAGTGTCATCCCATGCACTAAGAGGTTGGTGGTTTAATTCTCAGGTAGGGCATATGCCCAGGTTGCGGGCTCGATCCCCAGTATGGCAGGAGGCAGCCAATCAATGTTTCTTTCTCACATCAATGTTTCTCTCTCTCTCTCCCCCTCTCCCTTCCTCTCTATTGAAAGCAAATTAATAAAAATATATTTATTTTAAAATGGGAATAATTGTAACTGCTTCATGGCATTATCATGAGGATCAAAATAGTTTGTCAGCTTACATGTATAGAGAAGGGGAAAAAACTCAGATATGAGTAACTCAAAGGAATAATTAGAGTGTGCGCTTATATAACATTTTAACAAAGAACTGTACATTTTTAGGGAAGTGACAAGACAAAGGAAAAGAGTTTTATGCTTCCAAGGGCAGCAAACTCTGAGAAGATAAATATATGGAAAACACTAATGGAAACTAAAGGTTGTTTCAATCAGGTCTGCTAGGTAGATTCCTCTTGGGGCACTCTCTGGGCTGATAAGAGTCCATCTCAGACCCCCCTTCCTTTCTCTCTCTCTGTCTTTTGTTTGTTTTCTTGTTTGTTTGTTTGTTAGTTTTTTCTGGTATGTGCTCCTAGCAGGAACTGAGCCTGGGACTCTCTGGTCCACAGGCCAACGCTCCAACTGCTGAGCCAAACTGGCCAGGGCTCTCTCTCTATCTTGAGTACACCCACACCTTTCTCTACCCCCTTCTTTCCCCAAGGTGCTCTCTCTCTCTCTCTCTCTCTCTCTCTCTCTCTCTCTCTCTCTCTGGAGCTCACCAGCACTGTTCCCTCTCTCCCTCCCTCAAGGGCCCTTCTTTTGCCTCTGTAACTTATTTCCTGAGCCCATGCAGGCCAGCTGGCTCACTTTTTCTACCTCTGTAAGTTTTTAAATAAACTTTTGTTTGTATTTGGGGGGAAAAGCTCCATTTCAGGTGGTTAAGAGTAAGAGTGAATCTGAGCCTAATTTTAGGCAAATGGAAGAGAGAGCAGGGAACTCTTTGGCATCTGATGTTTCTCAATTGTCTTCAGCTAAAAATAGTTATAATCCTTAAGCCAAAGTGGTATATATGCACAGACTGTATAGTGACAACAGATGTAGTTAACACAGAAAATACAAAGATCCATTTTGTGACCGTGAGTTTTAGATTGCAAAAATATATTCTGATCCCCTACATATGTATTATGCTTATAATAGTGCCTGGCTCATAGTAAGTACCCAATTAATATCTGTGTGTATTAATATTAGTATTAGTAGTAATCACCATTGTAAGGTACATGGCACATAAACAATACTCAGTAAATACATGGTGGCTATCCTGACTTCTCTTCTGAACATTTATGGTACCCTTCTTGCTTCTGTGTTTCCTGCAGTTGTAATCATTATGTTGCTGTTATTTATGTATATACTCTCCTTGCTAGATTATAAATATCATCAGGGCAGGGTGTGTCTCACTCCTATTTATGTTTCCCATTGTGTAGGCTCTCCATATTAATGTGTTAACTGACTACATGTTTGTAAAATAGGTCACTGATCATGACATTATAGTTTCTGTGGTGAAAAACTATTACACTTGTGAGTAAATATTATCTGTAACAGCAGCTTTCCCTACAAGAGAGAATAAATAGGTTCAGGCCTTTCTTTAAAAAATACTGTATTTGGTTAAGTAGATGTCCACTGAAACAAATAGCAGGTCCAGCCAACAGATTTATTTCTTCATCAAAGAATTATGCTTTATAAATAATTGTTTCTCTTTTGGGCAGTGGAACTACATTTTATTTATAATGTGGTGTGATGCTTTCTATATTTCTACATCCATCCAATTTATATAAGAAATAATTCAAATATCAATAGGTAAAAATGTAGTTCTCTTTTCTCTAAAAAATGATTATACTAACACACTAATGAAGAGAAGTTGAAAGATAGTAGAATTTGAAATCAGAAATGATATAATATGTCATACTGTTTTGTTTTTAATACAAAAAGATGTTTGGTGTTTTCAATAAATGCAGAGTGCATAGTGACAACAGATGTAGTTAACATTGAAAATATAAAGATCTATTTTGTCACTGTGAGTTTCAGATTGCAAAAAAATTAAAAGAATGCTGTATTTGGCCCCTGAGAAGGCAATAGTAGCACTTTGCTTATTAGGATAAAGAATTTCGCCCTAGCTGGTTTGGCTCAGTGGTTGGAGCATTGGCCTGGGGACCAGAGAGTGTCGGCTTCGGTTCCCGCTAGGGGCATGTATCAAAAAAAGAAAAGAAAAAGAAAGAAAGAAAGAATTTCATTCCTACCCAAAGGAAAAATAAAATTAAAACTCAAATACAATGACAAAATTCATATAAAATTGATTCTACACTTTATGCCAATACATGTAGAAATGTACATATCGCCATAACCATAACCCAGACAGCAGCTGCAAGATTTGGGAGTCAAGAAGCGGGAAGGAATTATAGAAAACCATCCAAAATAAAAGTTGCTTTACAGGCTCATCTACAGCAACAAAAAACAAACAAACAAAAAAACACCAATCAAACAACAAAGATGACCTGAGGGAATTAGAGTCTGAAAAATGTAAGAAGTGAGGTCTCAGGTATTATTAAAAACAATTCACAAAATTTAAATAAACCTTCTACCATTGTAAAAGATGACTTCTTAAATGGCAGTAGCTGATTATGTAAAACCTACATAAAAGGTTTATAGTTTCTATTAGATACACTTCTAGTTTTTCATATCTATATTTGATTTCATTGCTTCAAATTGTTTGCACAGTATATATTGCTCTTCATTTTCCTTCTTATGTCTTAATTTTGTTTATTTTTTTATTTCCATTTTTATTTTATATTTTATTTCTGTTAAAAATGTTTCTCATTTTCCCTCCATTGACACCCTCCTCCTGATCCTGCACCCCCACCCCCAGCATTTTTGTCTGTGTCTATTGGTTATGCACATATGCATATAAGTTCTTTGGTTTACCTCTTCCCTTTCTTCACCCCCTTTTCTCAGGTTTGTCAGTCTGTACCCTACTTCTATGTCTCTGGGTCTCTTTTGTTCATCAGCTTATTTTATTCATTATAGGCTACAAATAAGTGAGATCATGTGATCTTTATCTTTCTCTGATTGGCTTATTTCACTTAGCATAATATTCTCCAGGTCCCTCCATATCATTTCAAAGGGTAAGAAATCTTTCTTTCTTATAGCTGCATAGTATTCCACTGTGTATATATATGACAGCTTTTTAATCCACTCATCTATTGATGGACACTTGGGCTGTTTCCAGATCATAGAAATTCTAAATAGTGGTGCAATGAACATATGGGTACATATATTCTTTTTGCATTGGTGTTTCAGGCTTCTTAAGATATATTTCTAGAGGCGGAATCACTGGGTCAAATGGCAGTTCAATTTTTAATTTTTTGAGGAAACACCATATTGTTTTTCATAGGGACTGCGCTAGTCTGCTTTCCCACCAGCAGTGTACTAGAGTCCTCTTTTCTCCACACCCTCGCCAGCACTTGTTGTGTGATGATTTGCTGATGGCAGCCATTCTGACAGGTGTGAGGTGATACCTCATTGTTGTTTTAATTTGCATCTCTCTGATGATTGGTGACATTAAGCATTTTTTATGTCTCTTGGTCATTTGTATGTCCTGTTTGGAGACGTGTCTCTTTAAGTAGTCTGCCCATTTTTTAATTGGGTTCTTTGTCTTCCTTTTGTTGAGTTGTATGAGTATTTTACATATTTTGGAAATTGACCGCTTATCTGATGTATCGTTGCCAATAATGCTCTTCCATATAGTGGGTTCCTTTTCGATTTTGATGCTTGTTTCTTTTGCTGTGCCAAAGCTTTTTAGATTGATGTAGTAACATTTATTAATTTTTTCCTTTGTTTCTCTTGTCTTAGACATTGTATCAGTGAAACTTCTGCTATGTGTGATGTCTGAAATTTTATTGCCTACATATTCTTCTAGAATTTTTTTGGATTCATGAATCACATTTAAGTCTTTTTTCCATTTTGAGTTTATTCTTATGTATGGTATAAGTTGGTGGTCTAGCTTTATTTTTTTTGCGTGTAGCTGTCCAATTTTCCCAACACCATTTATTGAAGAGGCTGTCATTACTCCACTCTATGATCTTACCACCTATTCAAATATTAATTAAGCATAATGTCTTGGGTCAATTTCTGGGTTCTCTGTTCTGTTCCATTGATCTATCTGCCTGTTCTTGTGTCAGTACCAGGCTGTTTTGATTACAATGGCTTTGCAGTGTAACCAGGTATTCAGTATTGCGATCTCTCCTACTTTTTTTTCTTCAAGATCACTGTAGCTATTTGGGGTCTTTTTTGGTTCCATAAAAAATTTTGGAGTATTTGTTATAGTTCTGTGAAATATGTCATTGGTATTTTGATGGGGATTGCATTGAATGTATAGATTGTTTTGGGTAGTATGGACATTTTAATGATGTTAATACTTCCAATCCATGAACAAGGTATGTGCTTCCACTTTCTTATATCTTCCTCTATTTCTTTTTT
Organism: Molossus molossus; assembly: GCF_014108415.1. Lineage (NCBI taxonomy): Eukaryota > Metazoa > Chordata > Mammalia > Chiroptera > Molossidae > Molossus > Molossus molossus. The sequence goes on along the minus strand of NW_023425355.1, from coordinate 109,518,988 downwards.
TCAATGCCCTGTAGTTTTCTGAACATTGGTCCTTCACTTCTTTGGTTACATTCATTCCTCGTTATCTTAAATTTTTTTGCTGCAATGGTAAATGGGATTGTTTTTTTAGCTTGTCTTTCTGTGAGTTCATTATTGGTGTATAAGAATACTGTGGATTACTTAACATTAATTTTGTTTCCTGCTACTTTGCCAAATTTATTTATTAAATCTAGGAGATTGTTGATGAATTTTTAGGTTTTTCTCTGTACAATATAATGTCATTTACAAATAATGACAGTTTCACTTCCTCCCTTCCAATTTGGATCCCCGTGTTTTTTTTGTTGTTGTTGTTGTTTTTTCATGTCTAATTGATGGAACTAAGACTTCCAGTACTATGTTAAATAAGAGTGGTGAAAGTGGGCATCCTTGGCTTGTTCCTATCAGGGTAAATGCTTGTAGTTTTTGTCACTGAGTATGATTTTGGCTGTACATATTTTATACATGGCCTTTATTGTGTTGAATTATGCTTCCTCTACTTCCACATTGCTGAGAGTTTTTATCAGAAATTGGTGCTGCATTTTGTCAAATGCTTTATCAGCATCTATTGATATGATCATACGATATTTATCTTTCATGTGTTTATGTGGTGTATCATATTTTTTGATTTGAAAATATTGTACCAGTCTTGCATCCCTGGGATGAATCCCACTTGGTCATGGTGAATAGTTTTTTTAATGTATTGCTGGATCTGATTAGTTAATATTTTATTAAGGATTTTGGCATCTATGTTCATCAGGGATATTGGCCTGTAGTTTTCTTTCTTTGTACTGTCTTTTTCTGGTTTTGGAAGTAGAATTATGCTGGCCTCATAATACAAGTTTGGAAATCTTCCTTCATCTAAAATGTTTTGGAATAGCTTGAGGAGAATGGGTACTAGATCTTCTTTGAATATTCAATAAAACACTCCCATGAAGCCCTCTGGGCCTAGGCTTTTGTTTGCTGGGAGCGTCTTGATTACCTCTTAATTCCCTTAGTTGTTATTGGTGTGTTCAAGTTTTCTATCTCTTCCCAGTCCAGTTTTGGGAGACTATGGGTTTCTAGAAATTTGTCTGTTATGCTTACATTGTCCAATTTGTTGCCATATAATTGTACATAGTATTTGTTAAAGATCCTTTGTATTTCTATGGTTTCAGTTGTTACTTCTCCTCTTTCTTATCTCATTTTGTTTATTTGGGGCCTCTCTGTTTGTTGGTGGGTCTAGCTAAGGGTCCCTCAATCTTATATATCTTTTCAAAGAACCAGCATTTTGTTTAATTGATCTTTTGAATTTCATTTTTGCTTTCTATGTCATATATTCCTGCTTTAATGCTTACTATTTCTTTTCCTCTACTTGCTCTGGGGATTTCTTTTTGTTGCTTTCTAGTTCTTTAAGTTCTGAGGTTAGAAAGTCATTTAGAATTTTTTCTTGTTTCTTGAGGTAGGCCTGTAGTGCTATGAACTTCACCTTCAGGACTGCTTTTGCTGCGTACCATGAATTTTGTGTTATGTGTTCATTTTCGTTGGTTTCCAACACATTTTAAATTTCTTCCTTGATCTCCTTGATAACCCATTTATTGTTTAATAACATGCTATTTAGCCTCCATGTATTCAAATGACTTTGTGTGTTGTGTTGCAATTGATTTCTAGATTCATGCAATTGTTATCTGAGAAGATTCTTGACAATCTTCTTGAACTTGTAGAGATGTAGTTTGTGTCATAACATATGATCTATCTTTGAGAATGTCACATGTGCACTTGAGAAAAATGTGAATTCTGTAGTTTCGGGGTGTAATGCACTGTAGATACTTATTAAATCCATTTGATCTAGTGCATCATTTAGAGTCTTTGTATCATTGTTAATTTTTTTTCTGAAGGATTTATCCAGTAATGTCAGCGGGGTGTTGAAGTCCCCTGCTATGATTGTATTCCTGTCGATTTCTCCTTCGAAATCTTCCAGAAGATTTTTAATATATGTTGGTGCTCCTATATTGGGTGCATATATGTTTACCAAAGTTATATCTTCCTGTTGCATAGATCCTTTCAATATTATGTAGTGACCTTTGTCTCTAGTTATGGACATCATTTTGAACTCTATTTTATCACATATGAGTATTGGTACCCCAGTTTTTTTTCCTTTTTATTTGCTTGGAAGATATTTTTTTCATCTCTTCACTTTCAACCTATGTGAGTCTTTTATTGTGAGGTGAGTCTCCTGTGATAAAAATATATATGAGTCATGCTTTCTTTTTGTTTCTAAATTAATTAATTTATTTTTCTTACAGATGTTTCTCCTTTTCCCCCCACTCTTTCTCCCATCCTCCTCCCTCTGCACCCTGTCCCCACATTTGTTGTTCGTGTCCATTGTCCATACATATATGCATATAAGTTCTGTGGTTTATCTCTCCCCCCACACACACTCTTCAGGGGATTGTCAGTCTGTACCCCACTTCCACCTTTTTGGGACTACCCCATTCCTCACTGTTATGTTCATTATATTTTATAACTAAGTGAGATCATGTGATATTTGTCTTTTTCTGCTTGGCTTGTTCCACTTAGAATAATACTTTACAGGTCACTCCATGGCATCTCAAAGAATAAGAGAACTTTCTTTCTTACAGTTTCATAGTACTCCATTGTGTACATGTACCCCAGCTTTTTTATCCATACATCTACTGATGGACATTTGGGCTGTTTCCAGATCTTAGCTATTGTAAATAGTGCTGCTACAAACATGGGGGTACATGTCTTCCTGCTGATTGGTGTTTCAGGCTTCTTAGGGTATATTCCTAGAAGTGGGATCACTGAGTCTAATGGCAGTTCAATTTTTAATTTTTTGAGGTAACACGATATTGTTTTCCATAGTGGCTGCACCAGTCTGCATTCCCAACAGCAATGTACTAGAGTCCCCTTTTCTCCACACCCTCGCCAACACTTGTTGTTTGAGGATTTGTTGATGGTGGCCATTCTGACAGGTGTGAGGTGATACCTCATTGTTGTTTTAATTTGCATCTCTCTAATGATTAGTGATGTTGGGCATTTCTTCATATGTCTCTTAGCCATTTGTATGTCCTGTTTGAAGAGGTGTCTAGTTCCTCTGCCCATTTTTCAATTGGGTTCTTTCTCTTCCTTTTGTTGAGTTGTATGAGCACTTTATATATATTAGAAATTAACCCTTATTTGATATATCATTGGCAATTATGCTCTCTCATACAGTGGGTTGCCTTTACATTTTGATGATTGTATCTTTTGCTGTGCAGAAGCTTTGAGATTGATGTAGTCCCATGTGTTCATTTTCTCCATTGCTTCTTTTGCTTTAGGTTATGTATCAGAGATAATTCTGCTGCATATAATGTCTGAAATTTTCTTGTCTATATTTTCTTCTAGGATTTTTATGGATTCATGAGTCACATTTAAGTCTTTTATCCATTTTGAGTTTATTCTTGTGCATGGTGTACGTTGATGGTCTAGTTTCATTTTTTTGCATGTAGCTGTCCAATTTTCTCAACACCATTTATTAAAGAGGCTGTCTTTACTCCACTGTATGCTCTTGCCACTTTTTTCAAATATTGATTGAGCCAGTACCAGACTGTTTTGATTACAGTAGTTTTGTAGTATAGCCTGAAATCTGGTAGTGTGATCCCTCCTATTTGTTCTTCTTTTTCAAGATTGCTGTGGCTATTCGAGGTTTCTTTTTGGTTCCATATGAACTTTTGAAGTATTTGTTCTAGTTCTGTGAAGTATTTCGTTGGTATTTTGATGAGGATTGCACTGAATCTATAGATTGCTTTTGGTAATATGGACATTTTAATGATGTTAATTCTTCCTATCCATGAACAAGGTATGTGCTTCCACTTTTTTTATATCTTCCTCTATTTATTTTTTCAATGACCTGTCATTTTCTGTGAATAGGTCCTTTATTTCTTTGGTAAAGTTTATTCCTTAGTATCTTATCTTTTTTTTTGTTGCGATGGTAAATGGGATTGTTTTTTCAGTTTCTCTTTCTGTGAGTTAATTGTTGGTGTAAAGGAATGCCATCAATTTTTTGACATTAGTTTTTTATCCTCCTATTTTGCCAAATTCATTTATTAAGCATAGTAAATTTTTGATGGAGTGTTTGGGGTTTTCTACGTATAATATTATGTCATTTGTGAACAATGACAATTTCACTTCCTCCTTTCCCATTTGGATCCCTTTTATTTATTCCTTCTGTCTGATTGCTGTGGCTATGACTTACTATGCTCAATAAGAGTGGTGAAAGTGGGCATCCTTGGCTTGTTCCTGTTCTTAAGGGAAATGCTTTTAATTTCTGCCCATTGAGTATGATGTTGGTTGTAGGTCTTTCATATATGGCATTTATTATGTTGAGATATGATCCCTCTATTCCCACATTGCTGGGAGTTTTTATCAGAAGAGGGTGCTGGATTTTTCCGAATGCTTTTTCAGCATCTATTGATATGATCGTATGATTTTTATCTTTCATTTTGTTTATGTGGTTTATCACATTTATTGATTTATGAATATTGTACCAGCCTTGCATCCCAAGGATGAATCCCACTTGGTCATGGTGAATAATTTTTATGATGTATTCTTGGATTTGATTTGCTAGTGTTTTGTTCAGGATTTTGGCATCTATGTTCATCAGGGATAGTGATCTGTAGTTTTCATTCTTTGTAGTATCTTTTTCTGATTTTGGAGTTAGAATTATGCTGGCCTCATGAATCGAGTTTGGAAGTTTTCCTTCTTGAATTTTTTGCAACAGTTTGAGGAGTATGGGTATTAGTTCTTTTTTGAATGTTTGGTATAACTCCCCCGTGAAGCCATCCAGGCCACGGCTGTTGTTTGATGGGAGAGTCTTGATTTCATCTTCAATTTCCTTAGTTGTTATTGGTCTGCTGAAGTTTTCTATCTCTTCCCGATCCTGATTTGGGAGACTATGTGTTTCTAGAAATTTGTCCATTTTGCTTAGATTGTCAAATTTGTTGCCATATAATTGTTCATAGTAGTTGTAAATGATCCTTTGTTTTTCTGTGGTGTCAGTTGTTACTTCTCCTCTTTCATTTCTGAGTTTGTGTATTTGGGTTCTCTCTCTTTGTTTCTTGGTGAGTCTAGCTAAGGGTCCATCAATCTTATTTATCTTTTCGAAAAAACTGCTCTTTGTTTCATTGATCTTTGAATTGTTTTTTTGGTCTCTATGTCATTTATTTCTGCTCCAGTCTTTACTATTTTCTTCCTTCTACTTGTTCTGGGGCTTTCATTTTGTTTGCTTTCTTGTTCTTTAAGTTGTGAGGTTAGATAGTCTATTAGAGATTTTTCTTGTTTCTTGAGGTAGGCCTGTAGTGCTATGAACTTCCCTCTCAGATCTGCTTTTGCTGCATCACAGAGTCATGCTCTCTTATCCATTCAGCTACTCTATGTGTTTTGATCAGAACATTCAGTCCATTTATATTTGTTATTATTGATGTGTACTTATTTATTGCCATTTTTGTTTATTCTGGATATGTTTCTCCTTCCATTTCTTCTGTTGATTACCACAGTTTTTTTTTTTTGTTTTTTTTTTGTTGTTTTTTTTTTGTTTTTTTAACATTGCTAGGAGTGCTGGTTTGGTGCTAATATATTCCCTTAGCCTTTTTTTTTTTTTTTTTTTTTTTTTTTTGTCTGGAATGCTCTTCATTTCACCATTTTGAATAATAGCCTTGCTGGATAAAGTAGTCTTGAATTCAGATCTTTGTTTTTCATTACCTTGATTAATTCATGCCATTCCCTTCGGACCTGATGTGTTTTTGTTGAGAAGTCAGCTGATAGCTTAATGGGGGATTCTTCATAGATAACCTGTTGCTTATGTCTTGCTCCCTTTAGGATTCTCTCTTTGTCTTTAATTTTTGACAATTTTGTTATTATGTGTCTTCATGTTGGCCTCTTTGAATTCTTTTTACTTGAGGCTCTCTGTGCTTCTTGAACTTCTATGCCTTTTTTGTTCATCAAGTTAAGGAAGTTTTCTGTCACTATATCTTCAAATATATTCTTTAACCTTTGCTCATTTTCTTCTTCTTCTGGAACTCTCATGATGCGGATGTTGTTACATTTTATTTTGTCCCTCAGTTCTCTTATGCTGTCTTACTGTTTTTCCATTGCTTTCTCTTTTTGGTCCTGTGATTGGGTGATTTTTTTTCTTTTATCCTCACCCGAGGACATTTTTCCATTTTTTTGGTACAGCTAGAGTGGGAGGGAGAGAGAGGAAGGGAGAGAGAGAGAGAAACATCGACGTGAAGGGACACATCGAGTGGCTGCCACCCGCACGACCAACCAGGGCCGGGAACAAACTGCAACCGAGGTACGTGCCCTTAGCGGGAACCGAACCCGGGTCTCTCCGGACCGCAGGCCGACGCTCTAACCGCTGAGCCAAACTGGCCAGGGCTGGGTGATTTTTTTTCTACCCTGCCTTCAGATTCACTGATCTGATCCTTTGCTTCCTCTACTCTGCGGGTTATTCCTTCCAATGTGTTCTTTATTTTTGCTATGTCATTCATCATTTCCATTTAGTGATTTGTTATTTCCAATTTGTTATTTTAAATATTTGTGTATCTTTACTTATAAGTTGAGCTTTTTACTTATGCTTTTGAGCTTCCTCACAATCATTACGCTGAGTTCTACCTCTGCTATCTTGCTTAATTCTATTTTATTTATTTCGTCTCCTATAGAATTCTTTTGTTTTCATTTGTGATTTGTTTCTGTGTTTCACCATTTGGGCTCTCTCAGTGGGTTTTGGAGGCTGCTAAATTTTTCCTGTGGGTGTTGGTGTTCCACTGGTTGTGACTCCCTTTACTGGGTTTGGCTTGGTGTCGGAGGACCCCCGTTAAACACCACTGTCAAGTTTTATGTGTCTGGGTAGATTTGTAGGCCAAGAAAAGGTTAAGTTATCCTCTAGCTTTTTGCCTAGAGGCCATTAGTCTCAGTTACTTGAAGAGCTTGGATTTGTAGCCCTCAGGTGAATGAAAAATCCCTCAGGTGTAAGCAGATTTTCAGCTTGTGGGGCACTTGCTTTTTGGCAGACTCTAGCTTTTAATGATTCTCAGTTTGAATTTCTCTGACCTGGCCTTGTGGTGTTAAATTTTAGAGAGAGGGACCATTGCTTCTCCCCAGGGGTCTGGGAAGGGACTCTTTGAGTAAGATGGCTACTGTCCTATGAGGGAGTGATTCAGCATAAAATTCACGGTGTCCTCTATTTGAGCTCTCTTCCTTAAGCCATGAATCCCCAACTTTTTTCACAGAGTTTTTATCAAGTTTGCCCTCCCTCTGCCAGAGCCCAAGGTGAGTGGCTGTGGCTGATTTGGTGCTCTTTTTTTTTTATCTTTATTGTTTAATGTATTACAGATGTTCCTCATTTTCCCCCATTGGCCACCTCCTCCCCACTCCCACCCCCCTCCCGCCTTTTCCCACACTGTTGTCTGTGTCCATTGGTTATGCATATAAGTTCTTTGGTTTATTTCTTCCCACCTCCCAATCCCCTTCTCTTTGAGGTTTGTCAGTCTAGCAACCAGTTTGTTCTTCTTAATCCCTTCACCTTTTTCACCCATTCCCCCAACCCCCCTCCCCTCTGGCAACCAACAAAATGTTCTCTGCATGTATGAGAATGTTCCTGTTCTGCCTGTTCATTTTGTTTATAGATTCCATTGCTGATAGATATGTATTCATTGCCATTTTGTTTGTTCATATATTTTATCTTTTTCTTCAAAAAAAAAACCTTCCACATTTCATATAATAACGGTGTGGTGGTGATGGACTCCTTTAACTTTTTCTTGTCTGGGAAACTCTTTCAATGGACATTGATTCTAAATGACAGCTTTGCAGGATAGAGTAATCTTGGTTGTAGGTTCTTGCTTTTTATCACTCTAAATATTTCTTGTCACTTCCTTCTGGCCTGCAAAGTTTCTTTTGAGAAGTCAGCTGACAGTCTTATGGGAACTCCCTTGTAAGTGACTAACTTCTTTTCTCTTGCTGCTTTTAAGATTCTCTCTTTGTCTTGAACCTTTTGCATTTTGATGATGATGTGTCTTGGTGTGGGCCTCTTGGGGTTCATCTTGTTTGGAACTCTCTGTGCTTCTTGACTTGTATGTCTGTTTCCTTCACCAAGTTAGGGAAGTTTTCTGCTATTATTGTTTCAAACAGGTTTTCAATTTCTTGTTCTCTCTCTTCTCCTTCTGGCACCCCCAGGATGCGAATGTTGCCATGCTTGAAGTTGTCCTAGAGGCTCCTTACACTATCACTTTTTTGGATTCTGTTTTCTTTTTGCTGTTCTGATTGGGTGCTTTTTGCTTCTTTGTATTCCAAATCAATGGTTTGCTTCTTGGCATTACCTACTCTACTATAGAATCTGTGTAAATTATTCTTTATTTCAGTTAGTGCATCCTTCATTTCTGACTGTGCCTCCTTCATTTCTGACCGGTCCTTTTTAATGCTCTTGAGGCCCTCACTAAGTTTATTGAGAATCCTTATAAGCAGTATTTTGAACTCAGCATCTGTTAGGTTGCTTATCTCCATTTCACTTAGTTCTTTTCCTGGAGTTTTGTTCTGTTCTTTCATTTGGGACCTGTTTCTTTGTCTCCTCATTTTGGCTGCCTGTCTATGTTTGTTTCTGTGTATTACTTAACGGGAAGTATGGGGCTATCTGAGACCAGATACTGTTTGTTTGAAAGAATTTAGGAACACCTGGAGCAGGATCCAAGACAGGCCAATCCTATGGTTAAGCAACTGGCAACAGCTTGGGTGGGCCTGAAAGTTGGGTGGGGCAGGGCCTTGGGGAATCAGCAGGTGGGCCAACCATTGTGAGCTAGGTTGCTGGAGTCCCAGATATGGTGGCTGTCTGCCACCCCAGGACAGGGCTCATGATTTGGTGCTCTTTTAACTCCCGCCTTCTCAGTGGGAACTGCTCACAACTAAAACAACCCTGTGCTGCTGTCTGTGGGCTCTCAGCCAACCCTCTCATGCCTCTGCATTTCCTACCAGGCTCCATTTGGTGTCCTCTTTTTATCCTTGGTTATACAGGTTCTCTCCAGCAGCTTTTCAGTTGGTTTGTCCTGATGATTTGTCTTTAATTTAGTTTTAATTTTGGTTGAGTCCTGGTAGATGATCTGTGAAGTTTCCATTCACTCTTCTGCCATTTTTTTCCCTCACTGCAGCTGAGGGCTGACAAATAAACTGGCTGCCAGGACTGGTGGTTCGCACTCTGTACTTAAACACCAGGCTCTCTGTCCCACTGTGATGTGGGGTGCTGGTGGAAAAGGAAGCTTATTTTCTTGTGTGTGTGTGTGTGTTTTTAATATAAGAAGTAAATCTTTGCAAATAACGTTTAAGTTCTTTTTGTTTCTTACCCCAGTTATATGTTGTCAAATTTCCCTGGAAAGTATTTGTACCATTTTATCTTTCCACCACAAGTGTGAAAGTTCTTTTTTTCCAAATTCTCACCAACACTTGGTATTTGTTCTTATCAATCCAATAGGTCTGAAATGGTATCATTGTTTGTTATTAACAGCCTAATTGTGATATAATTAAAATATACTAGATTGCATATATTTTGTTTATAAATTGATAAGCTTTAGTATATATATCCATAAAACCATAACTATAGCATGACAAATAATAAAGAACAAATTTATCATCTCTAAAAGTTTCCTCATGCTCCACTGTTATGCCCTCCATCCTTCTTTCCCTGCCCCTAGACCCAATCAACCACTGATCTGCTTGATTACTTTGGATTTTCTAGAATTCATATAAATGGAATTATATAGTACATACTTTTATTGCCTAGCCTCTTTTACTCAGCATAGTTATTTTGAGGCTCATTCATGTTGTTGCCTGTAGCTCACTTTTTTTTATAGCTAACTAGTATTTCATTGTATGGATATACTACAATTTGTTTATCCATTTATATATTCATGGATAATTGGGTTGTTTCTAGCTTTTGGCTTTTACAAATAAAATTTCCATGTAGGAGTCTTTATGTGGACATTGCTTGCTTATTTATTTATTTAGATCGATGTGAGAGAGACACATCAATTGGATGCCTCCTGTCCAACCAGGACCGGGGCTGGAGATCAAACCTGCAACCCAGATACATGTCCTTGACTGAGAATCAAACCCACAACCCCTCCCTGGGCCAATAGTTTAACCAGTGTGCCAAACTGGCCAGGGTTAAGTGGACATAGCTTTAATTTCTCTTGTGTAATTACCTAAGAATGGTGTTAATCAGTGAAAAAGTAAGCATAGGTTTAATTTTACTAAGAAATTGCCAAACTGTTTTCCAAAGTGATTGTACAATTCAACATTTCCCCTAGAATTGTATGAAAGTAGCAGTGGCTCCTCATTCTTGCCAATGCCTAGTATGGTCAGATTTAAAAAATTTTTTTTTGCATATTAGACATTCTAATATGTGTATAGTGGTATCTGACATTGATTTAATTTGCACTTCTCTAATGACTAATTATTTTGAGCACCTTTTTATGTGCTTATTTGCCATAAAATATTATTTTTTAATGAAATGTCTGTTAAAACCATTTTCTTCTTCTCTTATTGGATTGTTTCCTTATTGTTGAGTTTGAGAGTTCTTTAAATATTCAGATTACAAGTCTTTATCAGTTTTGTGGTTTCCAAATAATTTCTCCCAGTTAATAGCATGCCTTTTTATTCTCTTAACAGTGTCTTTTGAAGCATAGAAGTTCTTAATTTTTTCTTAAAATTTTTCTTTAAATTACAGTTTACATTCAATATAATTTTGTATCAGTTTCAGGTATACAGCATAATAATTAGACAGTCATATACTTTACAAAGTTTTCCCCTGATATTTCTGAAACCAAGCGACAGCAATCAGATCCAGATTTGTTCTCTCGCAAAATCAAAGAATGAGTTCACGGACAAAGGGGCAAGCAAAGGCAAAATTTATTTGAAAAACAGACAGACTCTCCACAGCAGGGAGGGGACCCAAGTGGGTTGCTGGTGAGGCTTCTTTGTCTAGGGGTTGAGATATGCCTTGCTAGCCTCCAATTGATCCTTTCAAGGAATTCTGCCTTAGCAATATCCATACATTTTAAAGTTTGTGTTTCTTGCCTGACTGGGTTTAGTCCTAGGTTATCTAATTCTGAATTCATATTACTCTTCTGGAAGAAGCATATGTGTGCGTCACTGATTTAAAAAAAAAAAAAAAAAAAAAAAAAAAGCTTGCCGTGAGGACCTAAACAGACACCTCTCCAAACAGGACATAAAAATGGCCAAGAAACATATGAAACAATGTTCAACATCCCTAATCATCAGAGAAATACAAATTAAAACAACTATGAGGTATTATTTCATACCTGCCAGAATGTCTGCCATCAACAAATCATCAAACAACAAGTGCTGGTGATGGTGTGGAGAAAAGGGGACTCTAGTACACTGCTGGTGGGAATGCAGACTGGTGCAGCCACTATGGAAAACAATATGGTGTTTCCTCAAAAAATTAAAAATTGATCTGCCATTTGACCCAGTGATCCCACTTCTAGGAATATACACTGAGAAGTCTGAAACACCATTCAGAAAGAATATATGTATCCCTATGTTCATAGCAGCACTATTTACAGTTGCTAAAATCTGGAAACAGCCCAAGTGTCCATCAATACACCAGTTGGTAAAAAAGCAGTGGTATATATACACAATGGAATACTATGCAGCTGTAAGTAAGAAAGATCTCTTATTTTTTGTGACGACATGGGGGGACCTGGAGAGTATTATGCTAAGTGAAATAATCCAATCAGAGAAAGGCAAATACCACATGATCTCACTTATTTGTGGAATTTAATGAACAAAACAAACTGATGAACAAAACAAACTAATGGACCTGGAGATATGGATATGGGTTATAGACTGACAAACCTCAGAAGAGGGGGACGAAGGGGAGGAAAGAGATAGACCACAGAACTTATAGCATGTATGCATAACCAATAGACATAGACAACAATGTTGCAGGGTGGGGGGATTAGGTGGATGGTGTTAAAAGAGGGGAAAAGAAGAAACATCCGTAATAAAAATAGATTAAAAATAAATAAATGAACAAATAAATAAACACACACACACCCAGCCACATAAAAAACCTTTCCCTATCAGGTGAATTTGGGCAGATTTGATTAGCAAAGATATATATTGTCCCATAACGTTCCCTAGTTGAAAGTGGACAGGTTCTGATTGAAAAACAGACAATGATTAGCTCTTCCTGACATTTGAACTGAAGCTTTACTTCCAAGGAAAAGACAACTTAGTTGGGTGTAATTAAGAACAAATAAAGTAGCCCAGGTATCTATAACAGTCTTAGTGGCTTCCCTTTTTTGTGATAATTTCAACTTCTTCCTGACTATTAGGAAGGAGGAGAGGAACCGCCCTTGGAGCAACCCTATACTTGCTTTTGCTTTCTTTTCTAAATTCAATTTTGACTTCCCATAATCCTTTTTAAGGTAATTTGGCTTTCTGTAATAGAAATACACTCTATAGTTTCTCAGCAGAATTCATTCAGCAATCTTGTTGCCTTGCTCCCAGAAATCTGTGGGTATATTCATTGGAATAGGTCAGAATCACCAGCACTATATTCTTCAACAGTAAAGTAAATTCATTTGCAAACCCATCAGGGTCCCAGAGAAAGGAACTATACAATTGATGTTCTCCTCTTGCTTGAAACCAGCCTTTCTGGGTTTTTTTGTTATGTTATTGACCTGTGCTCTTCCAGGAGCTTCTAACTTGCAATCAAGATGAGTTTTTCATTTCTATAAGTCAAAAGTGTTAATGGGGGCTGGGGTTCTCTGGCCTTGGAGGCATAATTTTCCATGCTGATTTTAGTTTTATTGTGAAATCCATAGTCTGAATAAACCTCAAGATATATTGTGTACTGGGTTAAAGCGCACAGTTTGTGTGCCAAGCGCCAAGTTCTTACAAACCTCCTCACGTGTCTCAGCCTTCCCTTCCCATGGTCTCATCCTTTACTGCCTAGCCTGCTTCTATCTCCTCATTTCCAGTACCCACCATAATTATATGCACTATTATTGACTATACTCCCTATGCTGTACTTTATATCCCCATTGCTATTTTGTAACTAAAAATCTGTAATAGTTTTTAACTGATGAATATACAATATATCACTATTTTTCTTTTTTGAATTGTGCTTTTTGGTGGTGTATCTAGAAATTTTTTTCTAATGCAAGATCAAAAATATATTCTCCTGCCCTGTCCGGTTTGGGTCAGCAGTTAGAGCATGGCCTGCGGTCCCGAGAGACCTGGGTTCGGTTCCTGCTAAGGGCATGTACTTCAGTTGCAGTTTGTCCCGGGCCCTGGTTGGGGTCATGTGGGTGGCAACCACTCGATGTGTCCCTTTCACATCGATGTTTCTCCCTCTTTCACATCCTCTCTCTCCCTCCTGCTCTATCTGAATAAAAAATGGAAAAATGTCCTCGGGTGAGGATTAAAAAAATATATATATATATATATATATATATATATATATAGTCTCTTGTTTAAGTTAAATGAGGTTTCCAATATTTGCTAATACAACAAAGGAACATTCTTGTGTATTTTTATTGGATATATGAATGAAAATTTGTTTATGTTTCTATCAATGAAGGGAATGTGTAAGACCAGATATGTACATATTCAACTGCATTACAAATTGCCAATGTGGTTGTATTCACTCATAGGTTTATTAAGAATGAATGACAATTTGTATTTTATCATGAACTTACTTGGTATTGTCAGATTGTTTAACTTTCATCAACTTTATAATATCTTATTTTATTGTACATATTAAGCACCTTTTCATACCCTTTCACGTGTTTATTGATCATTTAGTTTCCCTCATCTATAAAAAGCCTATTGTCCCCTTTTATTTTTTCTTGGATTTCTAGGAATTCTTTCTACATCTGTATACTGATCTTCAATCAGTTACATAGATTATAAATAGCCTTGTCTTAGTCTCTGACTTAGTTTTTTTATTATTATTTGTAAGCTTTTTTTGATATAGATTTAATTTTTTAATGCAATCAAATTTATTGATGCTTTCTTTCATGGTTTGTGTTTATTTTTATGTCTTGCTAAAGAAATCATACATGTTCTGTTGAAAGTTGAAAAGTTTTTCTTCTCACATTTAAGCTGGAATATATTTTTTAATAAATTTTTTAAATTTCCACTTCTCTCAGTTGCTCCAGTATCAGGCTAGCCTTTTGCTGTTGGTTTATAATGCTATATCTGCTATATATCAAATTTTCATAATTTTTTGGATCATTTTCTAAATATTTTACTATGTTCAATTAATCTATTTATCTATCTCTGAACTATTAGCACACTGGTTTATTTTACCATAACCTTGTAATAAGTCTTAATTTTTGGTAGAGCAAATTTCTCTCCGTGTTCTTCATCAGATTTTTGAGTACTGTATAAAATTTCTTTACATTGCAAACAGAATGATTTATTCTCTTTTTTTCCCATGAGTTTTTCTTTTTTATGACCTAGAGATTCCACTTCTGGGAATTTATCTGAAGAAACCAAAACATTAATCCAAAAGAATTTAGGCACCTGTGTTTATTGCACTGTTATTTACAATAGCCACGATCTGGAAGCATAGTGTTCATCAGTAGATGAGTGTATAAAAAAGCTGTGGTACATTTACACAATGGAATACTACTTGGCTGTAAAAAAAAAAAAAAAAAAAAAAAAAAAAAGCTTCTTACCTTTTGCAATGTATTTTTTTTATTGTAATTCTTGTCATACATGAGCACTAACTCACTTCAAAAGCATTAATCAGTTCTCCCTATGCTTAGATATAAGGGTAAATTTCTTATCCAGATGCAATAAACCCTCTATGATCTATTGTTGGTACCTTCTATACTGTACCTCTATTCCTTCACAGGAGTTTTTGAATTGGGCTATCAGGTTCCAAGAAAAGTCATGGTTTTTTTTAAAGATTTTTAAATAGATTTTTAGAGAGAGGGAGAGAGGAAGAAACATCAGTGTAAAAGTACAACATCAATCCTGCACACCCCCTACCAGAGATAGAACTGCTACCCAGGCATTTGCCCTGACCAGGAATCAAATTGACATCCCCCAGGTACACAGGACAACAACCAACCAACTGAGCCATACCAGCCAAAGCCAAGAAAATTCATGTTTGTTTGCTTTTTGGAATTACATCACATTTGTAGATTTCATCTATTCCATGATGCCATAGATGCCATGATGGCATCATAAAATCATTTTTTTTAATATTTTAAAAAACATATTAAATTTGCTCTGGCGGGTTTTGCTCAGTGGTTATACCATCAGCCCACGGACCAGAGAGTCCCAGGTTTGGTTCCTCCTAAGGGCACATACCTCCATTGCATTTTTTCCCCGGCACCAGTTGGGGTCGTGTGGGTAGCAACCAGTCGATGTGTCTCTCTCGCATTGATGTTTCTCTCTCTCTCTTCCTCCCCCTATCCCTCCAGCTCTATCTGAACATAAATTCAAAAATGTCTTTGGGTGAGGATAAAAAAAACATAGTCAATTTATTGGGGTGCCATTGGTTAATAAAAGTATATAAATTTCAAGCATTCAGTTCTTTAATGCATCATCGGTAGATTGCATTATGTTCACCACCCAAAGTACATATATGCTTTAAAATTTTCTGGTAGTGCCATTAAAAATGTAAAGAGAAAAGGTAAAATTTATTTAACCCAATATATCTGAAATATGTCAACATTTAATGTATATGAAAATTAATGAGACATTTTACATTCTTTTTTCATATAAATTGTTTGAAATCCATATATATTTTGCACTTATAGTACACATCAATTTATTTTATTATTTTTTAATTAATTTATTTTTGTTACAGATGTTTCTCCTTTTTCCCCCATTGATATCCTCCTCCTCATCCCCCTCCCCCCTCCCCAGTTTTGCTGTCTATGTCCATCGGCTATGCATACATGCATATAAGTTCTGTGGTTTATCCCTTTCCTTCCCTGCCTCTTCTGAGGATTGTCAGTCTGTACCCTACTTCTATGACTCTGGTTCTATTTTTTTCATCAGTTTGTTTTGTTCATTATATTCCAGAAATAAGTGAAATCATGCGATATTTGTCTTTCTCAGCTTGGCTTGTTTCTCTTAGGATAATACTTTCCACGTCCCTCTATGTCGTCTCAAAGGATAAGAGATCTTTCTTACAGTTGCATAGTACTACATTGTGTATATGTACCACAGATTTTTTATCCGCTTATCTACTGATGGACACTTGGGCTGTTTCCAGATCTTAGCTATTGTAAATACTGTGGCTATGAATGTAGGGGTACATATATTCTTTCTGATTGGTGTTTCAGGCTTCTTAGGGTATATTCCTAGAAGTGGGATCACTGGGTCAAATAGCAGTTCAATTTTTAATATATATATATTTTTATCCTGACCCAAGGATATTTTTTTCCAGTTTTTGTTTATACAGAGTGGGAGGGAGAGAAAGAGAGAGGAGAAAAACCATTGACATGAAAGGGACACATCGAGTGGTTGCCACCCGCACAACCCAACCAGGGCCGGGGACAAACTGCGACCGAGGTACGTGCCCTAGCGGGAACCAAACCCAAGTCTCTCTGGACCACAGCCCAATGCTCTAACTGCTGAGCCAAACCGGTCAGGGCCAATTTTTAATTTTTTGAGGTAACACCATAGTGTTTTTCCATAGTGGCTAGACCAGTCTGCATTCCCACCAGCAGTGTACTAGGGTTTCCTTTTCTCCACAACCCACCAGCACTTGTAGTTTGATGATTTGTTGATGGCGGCCATTCTGACAGTTGTAAAGTGATACCTCGTTGTTGTTTAAATTAGCATCTCTCTAATGATTAATGATGTTGAGCATTTTATCATATATATCTTGGCTATTCATATGTCCTGTTTGGAGATGTGTCTCTTTAGTTCCTCTGCTCATTTTTTATTTGGGTTCTTTGTCTACCCTTTGTTGAGTTGTGTGAGTACTCTATATATTTTGAAAATTAACCCCTTATTTGATGTATCATTGGCAATTATACTCTCCCATATAGTGGGTTCCCTTTCCAAAAATTATTATTTTATGTGCCACTAAAAAAAATTTACTGTTTATTAAACTATGTCATACTGTTTTTTATTCCTTAGGCTTTTTATTTTATACTTTTTGAAAAATCTCTTTTAGACTCATTTCAATATATACTTTTTAAAAATTAATTAATTAATTTATGTTACAGATGTTTCTCCTTTTTCACCCATTGAGCATACAATAGAGTAAAGACAGTCTCTTTAATAGATATATACTTTTATCATATATTTTTTCTTCGGTGTTCATAAAAATGAATATATAAGTGAAACAAGTTGGTTAAGATATCTCTAAAACTTCTTGACATTCAGTGTCTGAATTTTATGAATTACTGTAAAACTTTAATATCTGTGTTTTTTCACATAGTAATAACCTCTGTGCCAATAAGGACATTGATAATGCAGCATTTATTATAATACACCATCCACTGCTGTCTCTAAAATGTTCTTCCCAGCACAGAACCAAAACATAATTCAGTTTGATCTACTTGGCAGTTTCTTTCTTTCTTGGGTTCTTGACTGTTCTTTGCAAGGAAATACGTAATTTCAGTGGTTGTTTTAATAAAAAAGATTTATTTTCTTGATACCAAATGTATGCCCCTATTCTGTTTCTGTGCCTTTCTGCACCCAGAGTAAATGTTCATTTTAATGCTATATCATAATAATAACACTTAAATACATTTTAAACAGCCATTAAACTCAACACATAGTCCAAAAATATACATAACTCAAGTGAAGTATCATGAATGTGAACAGCTATGACCATAAGTTGATCCATGCACAGGCAATGACAGCTACATCATAATCTATCCTTGCAAGACAAGAAGTAAGAAGCCACTGGTTGTAAGACACATCTTAATCTTAGAGATGCTTTAAAAAATATGTTATGAAGGATTAAAGATGGTGTTTGTAGCAGAATTGTTATTTTTTTAAATGGAGTTATATAATTTTTAATATCATAAGTGGAGATTTAGCATGGGTTTTCTTTTTGTCGTAATAATGTTTAATGTTTTTTCTTATTATTTTTGGTATTAAAAATGTTATATTTATACAAATTGCATTTTATAATTGATTATTGGGTTTAGAAATATTATTGTTTTTTCATATATTGATCTTGTGTTCAGCCATCCTGCTAAACTTTCTTACTAATTCTGAGATTTTTGTTAGGTTTTCCATCTTGACAAATCATATTGTCTGCAAATAACAACACCATGTTTCCCTTGGCAATCTATGCTTCCTAATTGTTTTCCCTTTTTTGTTTCATTAGTTAGGACACTAATACAATTTGGAATAAATATTGTTATAATGAGCATATTTTACTTTTTTAAAACGTTAATGCTTCTTGCTCAGCTGGTGTGGCTCAGTAGATTGAAAATCGTCCCATGGACTGAGAGGTCCTGGTTTGATTTCTGGTAAGGGCACATGCCTCGGTTGCAGGCTCAATACCCAGTAGCAGGCGTGCAGGAGGCAGCCAATTGATATACTCTCTCACATCTAGGTTTCTATCTCTCTCTCCCTTCCTTTTTCTCTAAAACGTCAATTAGAAAACAGACTGACAAACTTCAGAGAGAAGGGGGAAGAGAGTGGGTGGGAAAAAATAAACCAAAAACTTATTTGCATATATGCAAAACCAATGGACACAGACAATAATATGGAGAAGCACAAGTGGGAGGAGGGGGTCCATGGGGGATAAAAAGGACAATATTTGTAATACTCTCAACAATAAACATAAAAATGAAAAATAAAAATAAGAAAGCCAGAAAAATATTTTTTAAGTTAATACTTCTTCAATATAACCATTAAATAGGAAGTTTGCTCTAGGTTTATTCAATTTAAGGCCATCTCCTTATATTCACAGTTTGCTATAAGTTTCAATCCTGAATTAGTGTTGAATTTTACCACATGCCATTTCTGTCTACTAACATGAACAAATAGTTCTTCTAATTCACTCTGTTAATATGGTGAACACTGTTGATAAAATTTTCTGATTCTGGACAACCCTTGCACTCCTGGCATAAACCCTACTTAGTCATAAAATATTACATTTTTATGTAGAGTTGAAGTTAAGTTGCTATTATTCTATTTAAGATCTTTGAATACATAATTATGGAGATTAGCCAATAATTTTTCTTATACCTCATACAAAATTAGGTAACACTATTCTCTGATATAATTTCTATAAAATGAATTTTGAGGATTTTGTAAAAGTCACCTGTAAAACAACCTTAACTTGGGACTTTGGTGGGGGAAGATATATATTATTAACAATTAAATTACTATTTATTGTTAATAGTCTGCTCAAATTTTCAATTTCTTCTTGAATCAACTTTGGATATATAATTTAGATTATCAATTTTATAGTTCTTTAATTTATTGGGATAATTTTATTAACAGTATTATCTTCTTTTTTAAAAAAATGCTGCAGGTCTTTTTACCACTGCAATATAATTACTGTAATGGAAGCATAACCTGTGTCTTAGTGTAGCCACATTAATAATTTCTGGACACCAGTATTATTTTCTTATTTTGACATTTCTACATTAACTTAATAATAATTACTTTTTATTCTGAATTTTCTTTCACTTATTTCTTTCTTGACCAGTCTTACTAGAGATTTGTCTTTTTTAAATTTGTGAGAAATATTTTCATAACTGTTTTGCATAAAAATATTGTCTATGTTTTTCCTGGAAATTAATTGTGTTATTTTTAATATCTTTATTGTTATTTTTCTAATTTAAAAAGTAGTACCTGCTTAACATATAAAATTTTCCAAAGTAAATGGAGCAAGTGACCTCTGCCCATATTTATTATTAGGTTTAAAAAGTTGATCTCAGGGATTCCAAAATGGTGGTGGAGTAAAAGGAAGCTACACAGACCATCACCTAGGACCAAATTGGAATTACAAGTACAATAAAGACAAGTCATCAGGGAAAAGCAACAGAAAAGCAAGTGGAGAGGACCCATATAACTAGGGACAGGAAAAAAAACAACAACAACACTGAATAGAGCCTGGTTGGTCTGCAAAGGTGCGAGAGGGCAGCAACTATTTTAGCTGTGAGAAGCTCCCTCTGGGTTAAAATCCCAAGCCAATTCAACAGCACAGAGTGCTGGGACAAAGCACTAAATTAGCTACAGCCACACACCGTGAGCTCTGGCAGAGGGATGGTGAACTGCACTGAAAATGTGTGGGGAGCACACATTTGGAGAGCACTCAGAGTTTTTGCTGTCATGGCCACACAGGAGAGTGGTCATCTTGCTCCAGGAGCCCATTCCCTTAGTTCAGGGGAAAGCAGCAGCCCCTCCCTTTGAGATTTTAACCCCACCCAGCTGGGCCAGAGAAATGCAAATTGAGGCTCATTAATGACCAGCATCTGCCCCACCCTCAGGAAATCCTCTTCCACTGAACACCTGAGTAAGTTTTTACTCAGTTGAGGGCTACAACCCAAGGCTTATCAAGTAACTAAGAGTAATAACCTCCAGGTAATAAGATAGAGGATAACTGAACCTTTCCTAGGATTGCATATCTACCCAGGAAAGTAAGATTTGACAGAGGTGTTTAACATGGGTCTTCCCACACTTATCCAAACCCAGTAGAGAAAGCCACAAACAGCAGAACACCAACACCCACAGGGAAAGTTTCACAGGCTCCAAAACCCTCTGAGGTAGCCAAAATGGTGAAACAAAGAAACAAATCCCAAATGAAAGAACAAGAGACCTCTACCAAAGATGAGATTAATAAAATGCAGTTAAGCAAGTTATCAGAGGTAAAACTTAAAGCCCTGATCTTGAGGAAGCTCAACAGCATGACTAAGGAGCTCAACACCATGAGTAGAGATATAGAAACCTTGAAAAACAACCAAATGAAAATGAAGATTGACATAGCAGAAGTAAAGAACACATTGAAAGGACTAAACAGCAGAGTAGAGGAAGCTGAGGACCAAATCAGTGAACTAGAAGACAGGGGAGAAAAAATTAACCAATCAGAAAACCAAAAAGAAAAAGCAATTAAAAAACAGGAAGACAGCTTAAAAGAACTGTTGGACAACTGGAAACATAACAACATTGACATCATAGGAGTTCCCAAAGGAAAAGAAAATGAGCAAGGCTTAGAGAATATATTTGAAGAAATAGTGTCAGAAAACTTCCCTAACTTGGTGAAGGAAGAAGGCATTCAAGTTCAAGAAGTATAGAGAGCCCCAAGTAAGAATAACCCAAACAGGCCCACACCAAGACACATAGTAATCAAAATGCCAAAAATTAAAGACAAAGAGAGAATCCTAAAGGCAGCAAGAGATAAGCAACAGGTTACCTACAAAGGAAACCCCATAAGCCTATCATCTGACTTCTTAAGTGAAACACTAGAGGCCAGACGGGAAAAGCATGAAGTAATCAAGGTCATGAAAAACAAGGATCTGAATCCAAGACTACTCTACCCAGCAAGGCTATCATTCAAAATAGAAGGTCAAATAAAGAGCTTTCCAGACCAAAAAAAAAAGGCTAAGGAAATATATTAGCACCAAACCAGCACTGCAAGAAATGTTGAAAGAACTGCTATACTTAGTAGAAAAAATATGGAGAAAAATAGAACCACACTAAACAAAAATGGCAATAAATAAGTACATATCAATAATCACCTTAAATGTAAATGGTTTGAATGCTCTGATTAAAAGACACAGAGTAGCTGACTGGATAAGAAAGCATGACTCATCTATATGTTGTTTACACTAGACCCAAGTCACAACAAAAGACTCACATAGGTTGAAAGTGAAGGGATGGAAAAAAATCTTCCAAGCAAACTAAAAGGAACAAAAGGCTGGGGTAGCAATACTCATATCTGATAAATTAGATTTCAAAATGAAGGTCATAACTGGAGACAAAGAAGGAATCTACATCATATTGAAAGGATTCCTCTAACAGGAAGGTGTAACCTTGGTAAACATATATGCACCCAATATAGAAGCAATAAAATATATTAATAATCTTCTGGAGGACTTCAAAAAAGAAATTGACAGCAATACAATCATAGCAGGGGACTTCAACACCCTGCTAACATCACTGGATAGATCCTCTAGACCAGTGGTTCTCAACCTGTGGGTCGTGACTCCTTTAGGGGTCAAACGACCCTTTTACAGGAGTCGCCTAAGACATAACAGTAGCAAAATTACAGTTATGAAGTAGCAACAAAAATAATTGTATGGTTGGTGGTCACCACAACATGAGAAACTGTATTAAAAGGTGGCAGTATTAGGAAGGTTGAGAACCACTGTCTAGACAAAAAATAAACAAGGAAACAAAGACTAAATAATGCACTAGATCAAATGAATTTAATAGATACCTAGAGAACATTATACCACAAAGCTGCAGAATTCACATTTTTCTCAACTGCACATGGGACAACCTTAAAAATAGACCACATCTTGGACACAAACTACATCTCTACAACTTCAAGAAGATTGAAATCATATCAACCATCTTCTCAGATCACAATGGCATAAAACTAGAAATTAATTGCAACAAGAACATGCAAAGACGTCTGAACACATGGAGGCTAAATAGCATGCATGTTATTAAACAGTGAATGGGTTACTAAGAAAATCAAGGAAAAAATTAAGAATGTCCTTAAAACCAATGAAAATGAACATAGATCCAGAACATCTATGGGATGCAGCAAAAGCAGTTCTGAGAGGGAAGTTCATAGCACTACAGAACTACTTCAATAAAAAAGAAAAATTTCTAATTGACTATCTAATGTTACAACTTAAAAAACTAGAAAGCAAACAAACAAACAAAAAACCTCAGAGCAAGTAGAAGAAAGAAAATTGTAAAGGTCAGAGCATAAATAAAGTACATAGAAACTAAAAACACAGTGAAAAGGATCAATGAAACAAAGAGCTGGTTCTTTGAAAAGATAAACAAGATTGATGGACCCTTGGCTAGACTTACCAACAAACAAAGAGAGAGAACCCAAATACACAAAATCAGAAATGAAAGAGAAGTAACAACTGACACCACAGAAATGCAAAGGATAGTTAACAAATACCATTAACAAATTATAAGGCAACAAATTGGACAATCTAAGTGAAATAGACAAATTTCTAGAAACACATAGTCTCCCAAAACTGAACCAGGATGAGATAGAAAACTTGAACAGACCAATAACAACTATGGAAATTGAAGATGTAACCAAGACTCTCCCAGCAAACAAAAGCCCAGGCCTGGACGGCTTCCCAAGGGAGTTTTACCAAACATTG
The DNA here is from genome assembly GCF_014108415.1 of Molossus molossus. Classification (NCBI taxonomy): domain Eukaryota; kingdom Metazoa; phylum Chordata; class Mammalia; order Chiroptera; family Molossidae; genus Molossus; species Molossus molossus. The sequence goes on along the minus strand of NW_023425355.1, from coordinate 109,495,622 downwards.
AAAGAACAACTCACACCCATTCTACTCAAACTAGTCCAAAAAATTTAAGAAGAAAAACTTCCATATTCGTTTTATAAGGCCAGCATAATTCTAATTCCAAAACCAGAAAAAGACACTACAAAGAAAGAAAACTACAGACCAATACCCCTGATGAATATAGATGCCAAAATCCTGAACAAAATACTAGCAAATCAGATCCAGTAACACAACAAAATAATTATTCACCATGACCAAGTGGGATTCATTCCAGGGATGCAAGGCTGGTACAATATTCACATATCAAGAAATGTGATACACCACATAAACAAAATGAAAATAAAAACAATATATTATATCAATAGATGCTGAAAAAGCATTCGACAAAATCCAGCACCCATTTTTGATAAAAACGCTCAGCCATCTGGGAATAGAGGGATCATATCTCAACATAATAAAGGCCATATATGAAAAACCTACAGCCAACATCATACTCAATGGGCAAAAACTAAAAGTATTCCCCTTAAGAATGGGAACAAGACAGGGATGCCCATTTTCCCCACTCTTCTTTAACATAGTACTGGAAGTTTTAGCCACAGCAATTAGAAATGAAGAAAAAATAAAGGGCATCCAAATTTGAAAGGAGGAAGTGAAACTATCATTATTTGCAGATGACATGATATTGTACATACAAAACCCTAAGGACTCCATTAAAAATGTACTAGACTTAATAAATGAATTGGGCAAAGTAGCAGGATACAAAACTAATGTCAAGAAATCAATAGCATTCTTATACACCAATGATGAAATCACAGAAAGAGAAACTAAAAAGACAATCCCATTTACCATTGCAGCAAAAAAAAACTTAAGATACCTAGGAATAAAATTAATCAAAAAAGTAAAGGACCTCTTCACAGAAAACTACAGGTCATTGAAGAAAGAAATAGAGAAAGATATATAAAAGTGGAAGCATATACCTTGTTCACGGATTCGAAGAATTAACATCATTAAAATGTCCATACTACCCAAAGCAATCTATAAATTCAATGCAATCCCCATCAAAATACCAGTGACATACTTCACAGAACTAGAACAAACACTCCAAAAGTTTATATGGAACCAAAAAACACTCCGAATAGCCACAGCAATCTTTAAAAAGAAAAACAAAGTGGAGGAATCACATTACCAAATTTCAGATTATAAGACTAAGCCACTGTAATCAAAACAGCCTGGTACTGGCACAAAAACAGGCACATAGATCAATGGAACAGAATAGAGAACCCAGAAATTGACCCAAGACAATATGGTCAATTAATATTTGACAAAGGCAGCAAGAGCATACAGTAGAGTCAAGACAGTCTCTTTAATAAATGGTGTTAGGAAAATTGGACAGCTACTTGTAAAAAAAATGAAGCTATAACACCAACTTACACCATACACAAGAATAAACTAAAAATGGATAAAATACTTAAATGTAACTCGTGAATCCATAAAAATTCTAGAAGAAAATGTAGACAACAAAATCTCATACATCATACGAGCAGAATTTTCACTGATACAACCTAAGGCAAGAGAAACAAAGGAAAAAATGAACATATGTCACTACATCAAACTTAAAATCTTCTGCACCGCAAAAAAAACAACCATGAAAATGGAAAGGGATCCCACTATATGGGAGACCATAATCGCCAATGATGCATCAGATAAGGGGTTAATTTCCAAAATATATAGAGTGCTCATACAATTCAACAAATGGAAGACAAAGAATCCAATTAAAATATGGGCAGAGGACCATAATAGACACCTCTCCAATCAGGACATACAAATGAACAAGAGACTTGTGAAGAAATGCTCAACATCACTAATCATCAGAGAGATGCAAATTAAAACAACAATGAGGTATCACCTCACACTTGTCAGAATGGCCGCCATCAACAAATCATCAAACAACAAGTGTTGGCAAGGGTGTGGAGAAAAGGGGTCTCTAGTACACTGCTGGTGGGAATGCAGACTGGTGCAGCCACTATGGAAAACAGTATGGTGTTACCTCAAAGAATTAAAAATTGAACTGCCATTTGGTCCAGTGATCCCACTTCTAGGAATATATCCTATGAAGCCTGAAACACCAATCAGAAAGAATATGTGTACCTTCATGCTCATAGCCACAGTATTTACAATCACTAAGATCTGGAAACAGCCCAAGTGTCCATCAATAGATGAGTGGATAAATAAGCAGTGGTACATATATACAATGGAATACTATCCAGCTGTAAAAAAAAATCTCTTATCCTTTGAGAAGACATTGAGGGACCTCGAAATTATGATGCTAAGTGAAATAAGCCTATCAGAGAAAGGCAAATACCACATAAATCACTTATTTGTGGAATGTAGTGAACAAGGTGGACTGATGAACAAAATAGGCCCAGAGACATAGAAAAGAATGTGGTTCAGACTGACAAACCTCAGAGTCGGGGTGTGGGGGGAGGGATGAGATGAACCGAAGAGCTTATATGCATGTATGCATAACCAATGGACATAGACAACAATGCTGCTGGAGGCGGTGGGATCGCGGGGGGGGGGGGGGGACAGAGAAATATATGTAACAAAAATAAATTAATAAAAATTAGAAAACAATAAATAAAAATATAATCTTATAGTACATAGTTTTATCACTTGCTATTATATGGTATTTTTTCCAAATGAAGATATTTTTCTTAGAGCCAGGTGATTATTAATGTTAATAATAGCAATTTATTTATTTAATTAATTATTTTTATTCGATGCACTTTATTATATTAAATGCATTTAATGCTCATGAAAACTTTATCAGGCTGACTGTTATTATTACCACTTTACAGACAAGTAAACTAAGCCACAGAGCAGTGAAGACATACAGCCATTTAGAGAGAGCCTGGTGGTTCCAGTGGGGAAGAGAAAAAAGAGGCCAAGGTTGTTGGGGATGGCCCTGAATAAGCCCTTGGTATCCCTGCAGAATGGTTCTTCATGGCCTTGGATTCCATTTTCTTTGGCATCTACATAGTAGAAGGTGTGCTTAAGATCATTGCTCTGGGTCATAAGTACTTTTCTGACTCCTGGAACAATCTAGGTGGATAGGATTGAAGGCCTGTGCGTGTATGTATAGTAGGATCCACTAAACTGCCTAGGGCAGTGGTTCTCAACCTTCCTAATGCCACGACCCTTTAATGCAGTTCCTCATGTTGTGGTGACCCCCAACCATAAAATTATTTTTGTTGCTACTTCATAACTAATTTTGCTACTCTTATGTCTTAGGTGACCCCTGTGAAAAAGTCATTTGACCCCCCCCCAGTGGGGTCGCAACCCACAGGTTGAGAACTGCTGGTCTAGGGGACCCTGAGGACAAAAAAGGACAGGGGAAGGGGGTATTGGAATTGGGAAGGCTGTGGGTTTGGGCTAGGGGACTAGGCAGGAGCCCATTATAATCAGGCACCCTTATGCCCTCAGAGTTCATTCATCATGGTCATGCCTGTGCTGGACTTCATGCTCATGCAGCTCAACTCCCACTCCTTCATGTTCATCATCTACAGTCAAAGCATCTCCCAGATCTTCAAGAGCTGGTGGGCCCTAAAAGTCACCCTGGTCACAGCTGCCCACCCTGGTGTAGGGATTCTAAAGGAAGAGTGACACAGGACTGTGCTCATAGGGAATGTGCTATGACCTATTCATAGAATGGGAGAGAGGACACTGCAGACTTCAGTCAATTTCTGGTAAGTTTCCTGCCACCTACTAGGATCAATCTCTATTTTCCAGAGAGGGGTGGGGACTGTCCCAAATCACTAGCAAATGAGGGATTTCCGGCTTTTATTGTCAGCTCTGGCTCCTGGCACAAATCCCCCCTGCTCCCACCCGGCTGGTTGAGCCTCCCTCTCAATATCTGCCCATAGCTTCCTAACCAACACCCAGGAAGTGACTAGAACCCTAGCATAGACCCTATAAATAGACCCCTGTGAGCCTAGCTTGGCCCTGAATAGCCAATCCTCTTCTCTGGTGCCCCAGGCACTGTTCCACTAATCTGACCTCACGTACTTCCAAAACACCATCTTCACTCTTTTCACCTTGCTCACCCTAAATAACTGGTCCCTCATCTACCTGGACAGTGGGGCCCAGGGTAGGTCAGGCCCCCGGCTGACTTCAGGAGAGGGGGCTGGCCATATGGGCAGACCTTGTGGGCTCAGTTACCCCATCTGCAAAGTGGGACTTCTGAGAGTTGACCAGGAACTCACAGCTCAAGCGACTCCTCTCTCCCAGGTGCCTGGTACATTAACAATAGCAATTTAAACCTAAACAAAATGAATAAATTTGCTGTTATTCTGATTACAGGCATTAATCTCCACTCTGCCATAGACATTACTTTCAAGATGAATCTTGCCTGTAAAAATTTAATTTTGCTCTTTTAATTTGCAGGCATGTATATCAAAATACTTCTTATTTCTTGGATTGGCTTAATAGCAGATCACATTTCATTCTTTAGTATGTTGGCTTTGAATTTAATTAATTTTGTTTTTAATATAATTACTTTCTTTTCATTTTTAAAATATTTGGGTTTCTCTTTTTGGTTTTAGAGACCCAGTATACTTTCATGTACATCTGTCCTAACTTCTCCAGAGCGAGGGCCTCAGATCTTGCTGTTTATGAGTCTCAAGCCTCAGGTACAGTGCCTGGACCAGGACAATGACAGTATTGATAACTACCATTCATCAAACAAGTGCTGTTTTCCAGGCATTGTACCAAATGTTTTGTGTGCATTATCAAAATTTGTTGAGACAATACTTTCTGAAATATTGGCCCTCTTAAATCAAAACTACAATGAGATATCACTTCACACCCATTTTGATGGCCAGTATCAAAAAAAAAAAACAGAAAATAAAAGTGTTGGTGAGGGTGTGGAGAAATTGAAACATTTATGCACTGTTGCTAGGAATATAGAATAGTGCATCTGCTATGGAAAACAGTATGGAATTTCCTTTAAAAATTAAAAATAGAACTATCTACCATATGATTCAGCAATCCCACTTCTGGGTATATATCCAATACAACTGAGAGCAGGGTCTTTTTTTTTTTTTTATCCTCACCCAAGGACATTTTTCGATATTTTGTTCAGATAGAGTGAGAGGGAGAGAGAGAGAGAGAAACATCGACGTGAAAGCGACACATCGAGTGATTGCCACCCACACAACCCAACCAGGGCTGGGGACAAACTGCAACCAAGGTACGTGCCCTTAGCGGGAACCGAACCCAGGTCTCTCCGGACTGCAGGCCTACGCTCTAACAGCTGAGCCAAACCGGCCAGGGCGAGAGCAGGGTCTTTAAAAGATATTTTCACACTTGTGTTCATAGTAGCATTATTCACAAAAGCCAAGAGGTCAAGCAACCCAAGTGTCCATGAATGGATAAATAAACCGTGATATATATAATAGAATATTATTCATCCTTAAAAGGGAAGGAAATCCTGTCACATGCTATAATTTGGGTGATGCTTAAGGACATTATACTAAGTGAAATAAGCAGTCACAAAAGGACAAATACCGCATGATTCCACTTATGCAGGTATCTTAAGTAGTCAACCTGTTTTTTGTTTTTTAAGAACATAAAGTTTTCTTTACATACTTTTTGGAGTGGTAGGGGACACTACATTTCTATTCAAAACATTTTTAACAGTACAGAGGTCTTTTGTTTTTTTACACTTATTATGCCATGAATTCATAGGGAAGGGTTCCAGCAGCTCAGGCCCCTTTCCATTGGTTCTCACAAAGTGCGCTTCTCTGGGCTGAACAGGCTGGTGCTTCAGTTGAACACAGGTAACTTTTTCTTTGACTTTCTTCTTTTACTGACAATTTTCTTCATGTTTCAGGAATCTATCTCGGCTCTTAGAGTGCTTAATATGCTCAATATGTATATTAATTCTCTTTGCAGGACTCTTGCCCTTAACTTGTTTGTTCACAACAATGTGCACTGCATGCTGGGTGACATTGTAGACTCTTCCAGTTTTACCACGGAAACATTGGTGAGGCATTCCTTTTTGAACAGTGCCCATTCCCCTGATGTGTACAACATCACCTTTCTTGTAGATTTGCATGTTTGTGGCCAAAGGAACAACTCATGTTTTCTAAAAGGCCTAGAGAATGTATAGCGGGTGCCTCTCTTCTTTTCCTTTGTGTTAGTCAATTTGACTAACTGAAAAGGTAAAGTAGTCAAACTCTTAAAAAGAGAAAGTAAAAGGATGGTGGGCAGGGGCTGAGGGGATGGATAAAAGGGTGTTCAATGGGCACACAGTTACAGAGTTGCAAGATGAAAAGGTTCCAGAGATCTGTTATATAACAATCTGAATATAATTAACATGAGAGAACTGTTACTGTTTTTTAAAGTTTATGATGGTCAATTTTATGCTGTGTTGTTGTTTTTTTTTACCACAATTAAAAATAAAAATAAGGGTTTAACTGTGCTTCAGCTCCCTCTCGGTCTGTGTCTCGACCCTCACTACTGCAATGAGCTTCCTCAAAAGTTTCCCACCACCTGGTTCAGCCAGGCTGTCCAGCAGCAGCAGCAGCAGCAGCCAGATACCGAGGTGGTGACGAACAGAAAGGGCCTCGGCACTGGCACTCTTTACATTGCTGAGAGCAGCTTGTCTTGATTAAATGGCTCTGGGTTGGAATTCTCACTGGAATACTCCACCATTAGTTTGCATGCAGTATCCAGGGATCTAAATGCCTATTTAAAAGACCATTTATATGTTATGGTGAATGCCAAATTTGGAGAAGAATCAAAAGAACCTGTTGATGAATAAGAGGAAGACAGTGATGATGATGCTGAACCATTGCTGAATTTAGATTTATTCCTAGTGATAAATCAGCATTGGAAGCAATGTTCACTGCAATGTGTGAATGCCAGGCTTTGCATCCAGATCCTGAGGATGAAGATTCAGATGATTAGGATGGAGAAGAATATGATGTGGAAGCACATGAACAAGGGAAGGAGGGCATTCCTACATTTTATACCTATGAAGAAGGATTATCCCATTTAACAGTGGAAGGCCAGGCCACATTGGAGAGATTAGAAGGAATGCTTTCTCAGTCTGTGAACAGCCAGTATAACATGGCTGGAGTCCAGACAGAAGATACAATAAAAGATTATGAAGATAGGATAGGTAGATACTACACCCACAGTTGCTGGACAGTTTGAGAATGCAGATGTTGATCACTAAAAATGATTTTATGCTGCTTTGGAATTCTGCTCATAACTCTAGGAAAGAACTTGGTGCCTTGCCACTGTGGAGTGGGTGTTGATGAAAGTATTTTTCCTTCCCCAAAACTTACCTAAACCAGTTCTTTCTTGAGACAGTCTGTACTGAGACAACAAGTTGTCACCAGCAGAAGAAACTATGACCTTTATTAACAAAGGTATATTAACTTAACCAAGAAGGTATTTGTAGTTTATTATTTATCCCCAAACTTTCTATATCTAGGTACCCTCTAAGTAGGCCTATAATTTTTGCATTCAGCTTATGCATCTTCCATAACCTAGCAGGGCTATATGGCGAAAATGCACAGGCACTTAAGTATTGATAGACTGGATGGGAGAGAGGCTGAATCTAATATATACTGCTTCACGACCAAAGGATATCCTTACGCTTAAAAAGAAAGGCAAAGATCTCAATGAATTCTGGCCTCTCGTCATTCTCCACAGGGGTAATGATCTTATTACTAATTGGAACCCAGATCAATTCATTCAGGCATCTCTAGGGAACCTCTTTGGAAACATCCTAGCCACACATACTAATACAAGCGCTTCTCCTGACTAGCTTTTGCTCCTTGTACCATGTTTCACCAGTCTGTTGTAACCTCTTAGGTTATGTTGTAACGTTATAGCATTTAATTTCTAGTCTTTTTGTTCAGTTTCTGTAACAGAACACATAAAATTGGGGTGAACTCCTGGAAGTGCTTCACATTGTTTTTTCCTTGTAACAGCTTAACAAATAAATCTAGGAGTTCATCACTACCAAACCGTTTTTATATGAAATGATGAAGGGTCTTTTTAAAGAAAAAGATAAAATGTAGGAACAAACAAAATGGCAATGAATACATATCTATCAACAATGGAATCTACAAACAAAATGAACAGGAAGAACAGGAACATTCTCATAGATACAGAGAATATTTTGTTGGTTGCCAGTTGGGAAAGGGGTTGGGGGAATGGATGAAAAAGGTGAAGGGATTAAGAAGCACAAATTCATTGCTAGACTGACAAACCTCAAAGGGAAAGGGGTTGGGGGGGTGGGAAGAAATAAACCAAAGAACTTATATGCATAACCAATGGACACGGACAATAGTATGGGAAAAGGTGGGAGGGGGGCGGGAGTGGGGAGGAGGGGGTCAATGGGGGAATTCTTTTAATAAAAAAATTTTAAAAAAATAAAAAATAAAATAAAATAAAATAAAAGATGAGATTCACAAAAAAAAAAAATAGATTTTCTATGTTAAAAAAATAAATAAATAAAAATAAAATATAAATTAGGCTCTCTCACTTTAAGGATTAAGAAACTAAGACTCAGAGGGTTATGTGTCTGGTCCAAATTGGCACTGATTCAAGGCTCAAGAGTGCTTATGCCACAGAATGTTTTCACTTACTTTAAATTTAGATGTATTTATCTTGGAATTTAACAGAATTTGGTACATTTGAAAATTTTCTCTTTTCAAGGGAAAGGTATACCTTTTTAATCTTATTTTTAGTTAGCATGACAATGATTTGTCTTCCTAAAATGGTTCACTTCTGTACAAAGGCAAAATATGGATGTTTCAAAATCCAACATTCACTTTCAAATAAAGTGAGAGAATAAAAACTAGTGGATGAAACCATTTAAATCTTCAAATATTGTGTATGGTAATTTCTTGAGATATAATTGGCATATAACATTATTTTCTTTTTTTCTTATATTTTATTTATTTATTTATTTTTGTTACAGATACTTCTCCTTTTCCCCCACTGATTCCCCCCTCTCCCTCCCTCCCAGCCCTGTCCCCAGCTTTGTTGTCTATGTCCATTGGTCATGCATACATGCATATAAGTTCTGTAGTTTATCTCTCCCCCACCATCCCTCTTCTGGGGATTGTCAGTCTGTATCTCACCTCCACATCTCTGGGACTACCCCATTCCTCAGACTGTCATGTTCATTATGTTCTACAAATAAGTGAGATCATATGATACTTGTCTTTCTCTGTTTGGCATGTTATGCTTAGGATAATACTCTCCAGGTCCCTCCATGTTGTCTCAAAGGAAAAGAGATCTTTTTTCTTACAGCTGCATAGTACTCCATTGTGTATGTGTACCACAGCTTTTTTATCCATTCGTCTACTGATGGACACTTGGGCGGTTTCCAGATGTTAGCTTTTGTAAATAGTGCTGCTACAAACATGGGGGTACATATATTCTTTCTGATTGATGTTTCAGGCTTCTTAGGGTATATTGCTAGAAGCGGGATCACTGGGTCAAATGTCAATTCAATTTTTAATTTTTCTGAGGTAACACCATATTGTTTACCATAGTGGCTGAAGAAGTCTGCATTCCCATCACCAGTGTCCTAGAGTCCCCGTTTCTCCACACCCTCGTCAACATGTGTTGTTTGATGATTTGTTGATGGCAGCCATTCTGACAGGTGTGAGGTGATACCTCATTGTTGTTTTAATTTGCATCTCTCTGATGATTAGTGATGTTGAGCATTTCTTCATATGTCTCTTAGCCATTTGTATGTCCTGATTGGAGAGGTGTCTATTTAGATCCTCTGCCCATTTTTTAATTGGGTTCTTTGTCTTCCTTTTGTTGAGTTGTATGAGCACTCTATATGTATTGGAAATTAACCCCTTATTTGATATATCAATAGCAATTATGCTCTCCCATACAGTGGGTTGCCGTTCCATTTTGAAGACTGCATCTTTTGTTGTGCAGAAGCTTTTGAGTTTGATGTAGTCCCATGTGTTCATTTTCTCCTTTGTTTCTCTTGCCTTAGGTGATGTATCAGTGAAAATTCTGCTGGGTATGATGTTTGAAATTTTGTTGCCTACAGTTTCTTCTAGGATTTTTATGGATTCATGAGTCACATTTCAGTCTTTTATTCATTTTTTGTTTATTCTTGTGTATGGTTTAAGTTGTTGGTTTAGTTTCGATTTTTGTTTGTTTGTTTGTTTGTTGCATGTAGCTGTCCAATTTTTCCAACAGCATTTATTAAAGAGGCTGTCTTTGCTGCACTGTATCCTCTTGCCCCCTTCATCAAATATTAATTGAGCATATTGCCTTGGGTCCATTTCTGGGTTCTCTATTCTGTTACATTGATCTAACTGCCTGTTCTTGTGCCAGTACCAGGCTGTTTTGATTACAATGTCTTTGTAGTATAACCTGAAATCTGATAATGTGATCCCTCCTACTTTGTTTTTGTTTTTGTTTTTTTTCAAGATTGCTGTGACTATTCAAGGTCTTTTTAGGCTCCATATAAACTTTTGAAGTATTTGATCTAGTTCTGTGAAGTATGTCATTGGTATTTTGTTTGGGATTGCATTGAATCTATAGATTGCTTTGGGTAGTATGGACATTTTAATGATGTTAATTCTTCCAATCCATGAACAAGGTGTGTGCTTCCACTTTTTATATCTTCCTCTATTTCTTTTTTCAATGACCTCTGGTTTTCTGCGAATAGCTCCTTTATTTGTTTGGTTAAGTTTATTCTTAGGTATCTTAATTTTTTTGCTGCAATAGTAAATGGAATTATTTTTTTCGTTTCTCTTTCTGTGAGTTCATCATTTCTTGACATTAATTTTGTACCCTACTACTTTGCAAAACTCATTTATTAAGTGCAGTAAATTTTTATAGACTCTTTGGGGTTTTTTACATATAGTATCATGTCATCTATGAATAATAACAGTTTCACTTACTCCTTTCCAATTTGGATTCCTTTTATTTTTTCTTCATGTCTGATTGCTATCGCTAAGACTTCCAGTACTATGTTAAATAAGAGCGGTGAAAGTGGGCATCCTTGACTTGTTCTTGTTCTTAAGGAAAATGCTTTTAGTTTTTGCCCGTTGAGTATCATGTTGGCTGTAGGTCTTTCATATATGGCCTTTATTATGTCAAGATATGATTCCTCTATTCCTACATTGCTGAGCACTTTTATCCAAAATGGATACTGGATTTTGTCAAAGGTTTTTTGGCATCCATTGATATGATGATATGGTTTTTATTTTGTATTTTATTTGTGTGGTTTATCACATTTATCGATTTATGAATATTTTAACAGCCTTGCATCCCTGAGAGGAATCCTACTTGGTCATGATGAATAATTATTTTGATGTATTGCTGGATCCAATTTGCTAGTATTTTGTTCATCAGTGATATTGGCCTGTAGTTTTCTTTCTTTGTGGTGTCTTTTTATGGTTTTAGAATTAGAATTATGCTGGCCTCATAAAACGAGTTTGAGAATCTTTCTTCTTCTTGAATTTTTTGAGATAGTTTGAGGAGAATGGATGTTAGTTCTTTTTTGAATATTCAGTAAAACTCCCCCGTGAAGCCATCCGGGCCTGGGTTTTTGTTTGCTGGGAGATTCTTGATTTCATCTTCAACTTCCTTAGTTGTTATTGGTCTGTTTAAGTTTTCTATCTCTTCCCGGGCCAGTTTTGAGAGACTATCTGTTTCTAGAAATTTGTCCATTTTGCTTAGATTGTCGAATTTGTTGCCATATAATTGTTCATAGTAGTTGTTTACAATCTTTTGTATGTTACTTCTCCTCTTTCATTGCTGGTTTTGTATATTTAGGTTCTCTCTCTTTGTTTGTTGGTGAGTCTAGCTAAGGGTCCATCAATCTTGTTTATCTTTTCAAAAAACCAGTTCTTTGTTTCATTGATCTTTTGAATTGTTTTTTTTTGGACTCTATGTCATTTATTTCTGCTCTGATCTTTACTATTTCCTTCCTTCTACTTGCTCTGGGGTTTTCTTTTTGTTTGCTTTCTTGTTCTTTAAGTTGTGAGGTTAGATACTCTATTAGAGTTTGTTTGTTTGTTTGTTTCATGAGGCAAGCCTGTAATGCTATGAATTTCCCTCTCAAAACTGTTTTGCTCTATTCCATAGATTTCGTGTGGTTGTGTGTTCATTTTTATTGGTTTCCAGAAAGTTTTTAATTTCTTCCTTCATCTCCTTGATAACCCATTCATTGTTTAATAACATGCGATTTAGCCTCCATGTTTTCAAATGTCTTTGCATGTTCTTGTTGCAATTGATTTCTAGTTTTATGCCATTGTGATCTGGGAAGATGCTTCATATGATTTCAATCTTCTTGAACTTGTAGGGACTTAGTTTGTGTCCTAACATGTGGTCTATCTTTGAGAATGTCCCATGTGCACTTGAGAAGAATGTGAATTCTGTAGTTTTAGGGTGTAATTCTCTGTAGATATCAATTAAATCCATTTGGTCTAGTGTTTCATTTAGAGTCTCTGTTTCCTTGCTAATTTTTTGTCTAGAGCATCTATCTAGTGGTGTCAACGGTGTTGAAGTCCCCTGCTATGCTTGTATTGCTGTCGATTTTTCTTTTGAAGTCCTCCAGAATATTTTAAAGATATTTTGGTGGTCTTATATTGGGTGCATATATGTTTATCAAGGCTATAGCTTCCTTTGGGATAGATCCTTGCAATATTATGTAGTGTCCTTATTTGTCTCTAGTTATGGCCTTCATTTTAAAATCTATGTTATCAGATTTGAGTATTGCTACCCCAACTTTATTTTGCTTTCCGTTTGCTTGGAAGATTTTCTTCCTATCCCTTCACTTTCAACCTATGTGAGTCTTTTGTTGTGAGGTGGGTCTCCTGTAAACAACATATAGATGAGTCATGCTTCCTTATCCAATCAGCTACTCTGTGTCTTTTTATTGGAGAATTCAGTCCATTTACATTTAAAGTGATTATTGATATGTACTTATTTATTGGCATTTTTGTTTAGTGTTGTTATAATTTTCTTCCTATTTCTTCTACAAATTACAGCAGTCCTTTAACATTTCTTGTGGTGCTGGTTTGGTGCTAATGTTTTCCCATAGTTTTTTTTGTTTGTTTGTTTTGGTCTGGGAAGCTCTTTATTTGACCTTCTATTTTGAATGTTAGCCTTGCTGGGTAGAGTAGTCTTGGATTTAGATCCTTGTTTTTCATGACCTTGATTACTTCATGCCATTCCCTTCTGTCCTGTAGTGTTTCTTGTGAGAAGTCACCTGAGAGCCTTATGGTGGTTCCTTTTTAGGTAATTTGTTGCTTATCTCTTGCAGCTTTTAGGATTCTCTCTTTGTCTTTAATTTTTGGCATTTTGAGTACTATGTGTCTTGGTATGGGCCTGTTTGGGTTCTTCTTACTTGGGGCTCTCTGTGTTTCTTGAACTTGAATGCCTTCTTCCTTCATCAAATTATGAGAATTTTCTGTCACTATTTTTTCCAAATGTATTCTCTCACTCTTGCTCATTTTCTTCTTCTTCTTCTTGGACTCCTATGATGCGAATATTATTATGTTTCCAGTTGTCCCACAGTTCTTAAGCTGTCTTTTTGTATTTTAATCATATTTTTCTTTTGGCTTTCTGATTGGTTGATTTTTTCTACCCTGTCTTCTAAATCACTGATCCGGTCCTCCACTTCCTCTACTCTGCTGTTTAGACCTTCCAATCTCTTCTTTATTTCTGATATGTCATTCTTAATTTTTTCTTGGTGGTTTTAAATTTCCAACTGGTTGATTTTCAACATCTCTATCTCCTTACTCATGCTGTTGAGCTTCCTCAAGATCATGGCTCTGAATTCTAGCTCTTTTAACTTGCCTAACTGCTCCATATTTATCTCATCTTTGGTAGAGGTCTCTTGTTCTTTCATTTGGCTTTTGTTTCTGTATTTCACCATTTTGGCTATCACATTGGGTTTTGAAGCCTGCCAAGTTTTTCCTGTGGGTGTTGGTGTTCTGCTGTTTGTGTCTCCCTCTTCTGTGTTTGCATGAGCAAGGAAGGACTCATGTTATACACCACTGTCAAGTCTTACTTTCCTGTTTAGAGTTGCTAGCCCAGGAATGGTACAGTTATCCTCTAGCTTTTTGCCTGGAGGCTATCAGCAGTGTTTATATGAAGAGTTTTGGGTTGTCAGTTGAATGAAACCTTCTTCAAGTGCTCAGCTTAAGGGGATTTCTTGAGGATGGGGCAGATGCTGGTTGTTAGTGAACCTCAATTTGAATTTCAATGGCCCACAGGGTGGGGTTGAATATCCGAGGGAGGGGCCCACTGCCTCTCCCCAGAGCCCTGGGAAGGAGCTAGATGGCCACCATCCTGCTAGGCTGGAACTCAGCAAAAGTTCTGAGCCCCCTCCTAATCCCAAGTGTCCCCACCCAGTTCCAGTCCAGTCTGCCCTCCCTCTGCCAAAGCCCAAGGTGAGTGGCTGTGGCTATTTTAGCATCTGTCCCAGCTCTGCGCTGTTGAGCCATTTGGGAGTTTAACCCGAGGGTGCTGCTCAAAGCTAAGGCTGCTGCTGTCTGTGGGCTCCTAGCCCCCCTCTTGTGCTTCTGCAATTCTACCAGGATCAAGTCAGTGTCCCTGGTTATATGATCCTCACAAGCTGCTTTTCTGTTGCTTTTTCCCACTGATTTGTCTGTGTTTTAGTTGTAATTCCAATTTGGTCCTGGAAGACGGTCTGTGTAGCTTCCATTCACTCTGCCGCCATTTTGGAATCTTCACTATAATTGCCTTAAATGTAAATCTATATAATTATTTCTAAAAACGTATACATGACTAGTGAGAATTCATAATCAGAACACCAAAAATCAATGCATAACATATTAAATGCATTTCCCTGGCTTCACAAAAGTTCCTCTAACAATGACTGAAACCATAGGAGTTATGCTCAGAAGAAAGCTCTATGAAGAAAACACACTATGGCTTTGAATCCACTGGGATACATCAATAAAGGACATGTAAGAGTAGCCAGGACATTATGACAGACTCCAGTGTTACTGTTATCAGAATTTCTGAGGCCAAGTATTAGCCTTGGCCTGGTCCTCAGTTTTCAGATTGCCTGCCTTTTCTCAGAGCCTGTTGACCTAGCCCTCAGTCCTGAAGCACTGAGTTCATTAAAGCAGGTCCACATGGTCCCTGCCCTCACATTACTGTTCTGGAATAGAGCCCAAGTTAGGCAAGAACCATACTCCTTCACAGGTAATGGCTTCAGCAGGTCAGAGATTAATTATGCTTGAAGCTGCAACATTTAGCAAATAAACTCACAGGCCATCCAGCTAAATTTGAACTTTGGATGAACAATGAATAATTTGTGCTATAAGTGTGTCCAATGCAATATTTGGGACATATTTAAACTAAAAAAGGATTTGTTACTTATCTGAAATTCACATTGAATAAGATGTTCTAATATGAAACAAGATCTGCCCTCAAAGGCTTTATAATCTGGTCAGGGTTAAAATAAGTGTACAAACGAACTGTGGCACAGGCCACAGGCTGAGTCTTTTTTGTTTTGTTCCCCTAGTGGGAACCAAACCCACAACTCTCTGGTCTGCAGGCCGACACTTCAACTGCTGAGCCAAACTAGCCAGGGCCACAGGCTGAGTCTTAAGAGTGGTACTATCCAAATACTAAAGGCTCACTAACACAAGAGGTCACTGATGTATTGTTTCTTCACATCTTATGCTAAAATTTGTTGAAGATGAGTAAGCATCATGTTTGTGCTGTCATTAGGGAGGCCATATGTGGTATAGCCATATATGGGAATGTTTTTTTTATATCCTTCTAAGAGTTTAAAAAAGGGTATCTCCTAAGAAACCTTAATTGCCCATCCAAATACAATAAAAAAACCAAAACAATAACTGAAGTTCTGGCCATGCCGAAGATCTATTTATTTCCAATAGTAAGTTTAGGGTGTAACATCAAACCAAAACAAAATAAAGCAGAAACTAATTTTATCATGTAGTTACCACTGTATAATCTGGTGCCTGAGAATACTATCCCTGAATGTTCTGGACATAATAACCACTCCTAGGTCTAATCAAACTCTACTCTACACTAGTATAGCAGTCAGACCCCAAAATAACATTATTTCACTTCCATGTAGTCAAAAAAGAGAGAGAGAGAGATTCCAAAATGGTGGCAGAGTGAATGGAAACTACACAGACCATCTCCCAGAACCAAACTGGAATTACAATTAAATAAAGTAAAATCCTTGGGAAAAAGTGAAAGAAAAGCAGCAGGAGAGGACCCATATAACCAGGGACAAGAAAAAACACTGAATCAAGCCTAGGAGGTCTGTGGAGGCACAAGAGGGTGAGCTGAGAGCCCATGAACAGCAGCAGTTTTAGCTGTGACCAGTTCCCTCTAGGTTAAAATCCCAAACCAGTTCCACAACACAGAGGGCCAGGTCAGAGCAATAACTTAGCTACAGCCCCTCACTTTAGGCTCTGACAGAGGGAGGGTGGGCAGGACTGGAACTGTGTGGGAACACTCCAGATTTGGAGGATGCTCAGAGTTTTTGCTTATTTATAGCCACACAGGATGGTGGTCATCTTGCTCCATCCTGGAGCTCTGGGGAGAAGTAGCAGCCATTCCCTTGGAGATTTAACCCCACCCAGCTGGGCCAGAAAAATACAAATTGAGGATCATTAACAACCAGCATCTGCTCCACACTCTGAAAATCCTCTTCCACAGAACATGTGAGGCAGTATTTCTTTTTTTTTCTTTTTTAATTAATTTCTTTATTTCTGTTACAAGTGTTTCTCCTTTTTCCTACAGTGATTCCCCACTCCCATTGCCTCCCCACTCCCATTCCCTCCCCACCCAGTCCCAAGCTTTGTTGTCCATGTCCATTGTTCATGTACACATGCATATAAGTTCTGTGGTTTATCCTTCTGCACCACCACCTCTTCTGGGGATTGTCAGTCTGTACACCACTTCCACGTATCTGGGGCTACCCCATTTTTCACACTGTTATGTTCATTATATTTCACAAACAAGTGAGATCATATGATACCTATCTTTGTCTGTTTGGCTTGATTCACTTAGGATAATACTTTACAGGACCCTCCATGTCGTCTCAAAATATAAAAGACTTTCTTACAGCTGCATAGTACTCCATTGTGTATATGTACCACTGCTTTTTTATCCATTCATCTATTGATGGACATTTGGGGGGTTTCTAGATCTTAGCTATTGCAAATACTGCTGCTATGAACATGGGGGTACATATATTCTTTCTGATTGGCATTTCAGTCTTCTTAGGGTATATTCCTAAAAATGGGTTCACTGGGTCAAATGGCAATTCAATGTTTAATTTTTTGAGGTAACACCATATTGTTTTCCATAGTGGCTGCACCAGTCTGCATTCCCACCAGCAGTGTACTAGAGCCCCCTTTTCTCCACATCCTTGCCAACACTTTTTTGATGATTTGTTGATGGCGGCCATTCTGACTGGTGTGAGGTGATACCTCATTGTTGTTTTAATTTGCATCTCCCTGATGATTAGTGATGTTGAGCATTTCTTCATATGTCTCTTAGCCATTTGTATGTCCTGTTTGGAGAGGTGTCTATTCAGCTCCTCTGCCCATTTTTTAATTGGGTTCTTTGTCTTCCTTTTGTTGAGTTGTATGCGCACTCTCTATATATTGGAAATTAACCCCTTATCTGATATATCATTGGCAATTATGCTCTCCCATACAGTGGGTTGCCTTTCTATTTTGATGATTGTATCTTTTGCTGTGCAGAAGCTTTTGAGTTTGTTGTAGTCCTATGTGTTCATTTTTTCCTTTGTTTCTGTTGCCATAGGTGATGTATCAGTGAAAATTCTGCTGCGTATTACGTCTACATTTTGTTGCGTACAGTTTCTTCTAAGATTTTTATGAATTTATGAGCCACATTTAACTCTTTTATCCATTTTGAGTTTATTCTTGTGTATGGAGTAAGTTCATGGTGTAGTTTTTTTTTCTTTTTTTTCTTTTTTTTGCATGTAGCTGTCCAATTTTCCCAACACCATTTATTAAAGTGGCTGTCGTTACTCTACAGTATGCTCTTGCTACCTTTGTCAAATATGAATTGAGCATATTGCCTTGGGTCTATTTCTGGGATCTCTGTTCTGTTCCACTGGTTTATGTGCCTGTTCTTGTGCCAGTACTAGGCTGTTTTGATTACAGTGGCTTTGTAGTATAACCTGAAATCTGGTAATGTGATCCCTCCTACTTTACTCTTCTTTTTCAAGATTGCTGTGGCTATTTCAGGTCTTTCTTGGTTCCAGATAAACTTTTGAAGTATTTGTTCCAGTTCTGTGAAGTATGTCATTGGTATTTTTATGGGCATTGCATTGAATCTATAGATTGCTTTGGGTAGTATGGACATTTTAATGTTCATTCTTCTAATCCATGACAAGGTATGTGCTTCCACTTTTAATATCTTCCTCTATTTCTTTTTTCAATGACCTGTAGTTTTCTGCGAATAGGTCCTTTATTTCTTTGGTTAAGTTTATTCCAAAATATCTTAATTTTTTTTTGCCACAGTGGTAAATGGGATTGTGTTTTATTTTCTCTTTCTGTGAGTTCATCATTGGTGTATAAGAATCCCATTGATTTCTTGAGGTTAATTTTGTATTCTGCAACTTTGCCAAATTCATTTATTAAGTCCAGTAAATTTTTGATGGACTCTTTGGGGTTTTCTACGTATAGTATCATGTCATCTGCGAATAATGACAGTTTCACTTCCTCCCTTCCAATTTGGATCCCTTTTATTTTTTCTTCCTGTCTGATTGCTGTGCATAAGTCTTCCAGTACAATGTAAAATAAGAGTGGTGAAAGTGGACATCCCTGTCTTGTTCCTATTCTTAAGTAAAATGCTTTTAGTTTTTGCCCATTGAGTATGATGTTGGCTGTAGGTCTTTCATATATGGCCTTTATTATGTCAAGATATGACCCCTCTATGCTGAGCATTTTTATCAGAAATTAATGCTGGATTTTGTCGAACGCTTTTTCAGCATCTATTGATATGATCATATGTTTTTTATTCTTCACTTTACTTATGTGGTGTATCACGTTTATTGATTTGTGAATATTCTATCAGTCTTTCAACCTTGGGATGAATCCCACTTGGTCATGGTGAATAATTTTTCTAATGTATTTATGGATTTGATTTGCTAGTATTTTGTTCAGGATTTTGGTGTCTATGTTCATCATGGATATTGGCCTGTAATTTTCTTTCTTGTAGTGTCTTTTTCTGGTTTTGGAATTAGAATTATGCTGGCCTCATAGAACGAGTTTGGAAGTCTTCCTTCTTGAATTTTTTGAAATAGTTTTAGGAGAATGGGTGTTAGTTCTTTTTTGAATGTTCAGTAAAGCACTCCCCCATGAAGCCATCCGGGCCTGGCCTTTTGTTTGCTGGGAGATCTTGATTACATCTTCAATTTTTTAAGTTGTTACTGGTCTGCTCAAGTTTTCTATCTCTTCCTTGTCCAGTTTTGGGAAATTTCTAGAAATTTGTCCATTTGGCTTAGTATGTCAAATTTGTTGCCATTTAATTCGTCATAGTTGTTGTTAATGATGTTTTGTATTTCTGTGGTGTCAGTTGTTACTTCTCTTTCATTTCTAATTTTGTGTATTTGGGTTCTCTCTCTTTGTTTCTCGGTGAGTCTAGCTAAGGTTCCATCAATCTTGTTTATCTTTTTGAAAAACCAGCTCTTTGTTTCATTGATCCTTTGAATTATTTTTTTGGTCTCTATGTCATTTATTTCTGCTCTGGTCTTTACTATTTTCTTCCTTCTACTTGCTCTGCGGTTTTCCTTTTGTTTGCTTTCTAATACTTTAAGTTGTGAGGTTAGACAGTGTATTAGACATTTTTCTTGCTTCTTGAGGTAGGCCTGTAGCGCTCTGAACTTCCCTCTCAGAACTACTTTCACTGCATCCCACAGATTTTGTGTTGTTGTGTGTTCATTTTTATTGGTTTTCAGGAAGTTTTTAATTTATTTCTTGATCTCCTCGGTAATCCATTTATTGTTCAATAACATGCTATTTAGCCTTCATGTTTTCAAATGTCTTTGCATGTTCTTGTTGGTGTGGAGTTCTAGTTTCATGCCATTGTTATCTGAGAAGCACATACCTTGTTCATGGATTAGAAGAATTAACAGCATTAAATGTCCACACTACCCAAAGCAATCTATGGATTCAATGCAATTCTCATCAAAATATCAGCGACATATTTCGCTGAACTAAAACAAATACCTCAAAAGACCCCGAATAGCCACAGAAATTTTGAAAAATAAAAGGACAAAGTAAGTGGGATCACAATACCAGATATCAAGTTATACTACAACGCCACTGTAATCAAAACAGCCTGCTACTGGCATAAGAACAGGCATATAGATCAATGGAGTAGAACAGAGAACCAAGATATTGTGCTCAATTAATATTTGACAAAGGTGGCAAGAACATACAATGGAGTAAAGACAGTCTCTTTAATAAATGGTGTTGAAAATATTGGACAGCTACATGCAAAAAAATTAACTAGACCATCCACTGATGCCATACACAAGAATAAACTGAAAATGGATAAAAGACTTAAATGTGGCTCGTGAATTCATAAAAATCGTAGTAGAACATGTAGGTGACAAAATTTCAGGTATCATACGCAGCAGAATTTTTACTGATACATCACCTAAGGCAACAGAAACAAAGGAAGAAATGAACACATCAGACTACATAAAACTCAAAGCTTCTTCACAGCAAAAGAAACCACCATCAAAATGGAAAGGGAACCCACTATATGGGAGAGCATAATTGCCAACAATACATCAGATGAGGTGTGCAATTTCCAAAATATATAGAATACTCATACATCTCAACAAAAGGAAGACAAAGAATTCTATTAAAAATGGCCAGAGGACCTATATAGAAACTTCTCCAAACAAGACATACAAATGGGTAAGAGACATATGTAAAAATGTTCAATGTCACTAATCATCAGAGAGATGGAAATTAAAATGACTATGTGATATCAGCTCACATCTACCAGAATGTCTGCCTTCAACAAATTATCAAACAAGTGCTGGAAAGGGTGTGTAGAAAAGGGGACTCTAGTACACTGCTCGTGGGAATGCAGACTGAGGCAGCCACTATGGAAAACAGTGTGGTGTTTTCTCAAAATTAAAAATTGAACTGCCATTTGATCCAGCGATCCCACTGCTAGGAGTATATCATAAGAAGCCTCAAACACCAATCAGAAAATATATGTACCCCTATGTTCATAGTGGCACTATTTACAATCAATAAGATTTGGAAGAAGCCCAAGTGTCCATCAATAAATGAGTGGATAAAGAAGCTGTTGTACATATATACAATGGAGTACTATACAGTTGTAAGAAAGATCTCTTTTCCTTTGAGACAACATGGAGGGACCTCGAGAGTATTATGCTAAGCGAAATAAGCCAGTCAGAGAAAGACAAATACTGCATGATCTCACTTATTTGTGTAATATAATGAATAAGGCGGACTGATGATTGAAATAGACCCAGAGACATAGAAAGGAGTATGGTTCAGACTGACAAACTTTAGAGTATGGGGGGTGGAGGGGGATGGATGAGATGAACCAAAGAACTCATATGCATGTATGCATAACCAATGGACATAGACAACAATGCAAGGGGGTGGTGGGGAGTGGGATGGGGAGGAGCATATCTAGGGGGGAAAAGGAGAAACATCTATAACTGAAAAATTAATAAAATTAAAAAAAAACTTGTAATAAGTATTTTGCTATGAGATGACTTGTGCCTTATTAAATATTGTTGAACAAATAAAATCTGATTTTTGCCCACAAAAAAAAAAAAAAAAAATGAGAGAGAGAGAGACACAAAACTATGAAGTGTTTACTATCCTTTGATTTAATAACTGGTTTTGTCTTTGATATTACCTTTAATGTATATAATACTCTTCCCTAGGTAAAGCCTCAATTTAAATATAAAATAATAAAAATATTTTTCATGTAACATAAACAGTAATTTTTTTAAAAACTAGAGGTCCATACCCTTGAGGATCTTTAAAACTAGATTTCTTTGTTTCCTTCTGTAGTTCTCCCCCTTTCAAAACATTTGTTCTTTGCCTTGGCCAGTTTTGCTCAGTAGTTAGAGTGTTGGCCTGCGGTTCAGATAGACCCAGGTTCGGTTTTCACTAAGGGCATATACTTCGTCCGGGCCCTGGTTGGGGTCATGAGGGAGGTAGCCACTCGATGTGTCCCTTTCACATCGATGTCCTCTCTCTCCCTCCCACTCTATCTGAAGAAAAACGGAAAGATGTCCTTTGGTGAAGATAAACAAAAAAGAAATAGCCCTGGCCAGTTTCGCTCAGCGATTAGAGTGTCGGCCTGCGGTCCAGAGAGACCTGGGTTCGGTTCCCACTAGGGGCGCATACCTCGGTTGCCGTTTGTCCCGGGCCCTGGTTGGGTCGTGCAGGTGGCGACCACTTGATGTGTCCCTTTCACATCGATGTCTCCCTTTCTCTCTCTCTCTCTCCCTCCCTCCCACTCTATCTGAACAAAAAATGGAAAATTTTCTTCGGGTAAGGATTAAAAAAATTTATTCTTTATTCTTTAAAAAGAAATTATGCATCTGTTGTTTTGAAAATATTTCAAGGTCTTCTTGGGAATATACATATTATCCTCTCAAATCTTGAAATATCTGGAGTTCTGGAATATATACCAGAATTATTTACTTCTGAAGATAATAAACTCTTTAATTTCCTCACTTTTTGTATGTTTTCAGTTCTTATGGTCCTGGGTTTCTGAACATTATATTCTAAGACATCACTTTCCTCACTCAATGTGTCAGATTATGATACTCCCAAGGTAGAATCACTGAAAAAATATCTTCCATATTAAGTCCTAGTCTTAAACCTTTGTAATGGTGAGCCTAAGTTTCCTCTGCCCTCATTAAAAGCCCAGAAGGCTATGGGGTGGAAACAGAGATTGGTAAGAGAGAGTCTTACATTAGTGCATTTTTTTTCTGTCATTCCTGTCCTGAAAATGGTTAAAACTTTTGAAGTTCCAAACGTGATACTTGCTTGTTGATGTAATTTAGAGGAATTTAATATTTCCAAATGAATTTGCTCAAGAATATGTAGCTCTATGTCTTTGAGATATCTGCTGCTGATTAGTATCCCTAATTAGTACAGTGGCTTGTTTATTCAATCCATTGCCTATTGATGAACATGCAGGTTTCTCTCAAACTTTTGTTTGTTCAAATAGTGTTCAATAAATAACCTTGTGCATTGTTTTTTCTAATCTATTCAGGTGCAGGTCAAATTTGATTCTTAGAAGTGGGATTGCTGGGTCAATCTATGAGTGTATTTTCATTTTTGCTAGATACTGCAATTCCTCTGCAAACACACACACTTTTTAATATTTTTTTTAACCTCACCCGAGGACATTTTTTGCATTTATCTTCAGACAGAGTGGAAAGGAGAGAGAGAGAAACATCAATGTGAGAGAGACACATCAACTGGTTGCCACCCACACAACCCCAACTGGAGCCGGGGACAAACTGCAACCAAGGTACATGCCCTTAGCGGGAACCAAACCCGGAACTCTCTGGTCCATGGGCCGACGCTCTAACAGCTGAGCCAAACCGGCCAGGGCCACACACACTTTTTAAACACCTAAGCCTCACAAGAAACTCTCACGTATGATTTTTGCGTAGGTATTCCTACCTCCTATGTAGTGATACTAGAACAGTGTAGCTATTCAGGGGTATGATGTTGGAGTTACCTCTGGGAAGAACAGGCAGGCATGACCCTCGCTGTGACTTAGACAACACTTATCTTCACTCTTTTTCTGTTGCTTACTTCCTCCATCAAGATCTGTTACAGACTGAATGTATCCCCAATGTGTGTGATGGTATTAAGAGGTAGAGCCTTAGGAAGATGATTAGGTCATGAGAGTGGAGCCTTCATGAATGGGATCAGTGCCCTTATAAGAGACCCTATAGAGTGCTCTCTCTCTCTCTCTCTCCCCCTTCCTCCCTCCCTCCCTCCCTCATGAGAAAATGGCTGTGTGCAACCAGGAACTGGGCCCTCATCAGAACCTGATCATGCTAATACCCTGATCTTGGTCTTCCAGCCTCCAGAACTGTGAAAAATAAATGTCTGTTGTGTATAACCACCTAGTATATGGTACAAATAAATGTCTGTTGTGTATAACCACCTAGTGTATGATACTTTGTTATAACAGCCCAAATTTACTAAATGTCACTCTCTTTGGGGCCTTTGTGAGGCCCCAAAATTTGCCACTCCCCCAAGGGAACCCTAGTGATGCTTTATCTATTCTTGCCCTCTCTCTGGTAACTTAAAATGATACTCTGACTTCAACAAAAAACATCCCTTACTCTCTACCCCACCCCCACCCAGGCCCTGTTTGAAGATTTAGAGATAATCCACAACATCAGTGGGGATTTCAGTTAAACACTCCCTTACCCAAAGGACCAACCTTTATGGTGGCCTAGAGACAAGTCACTACTCTGTACAAAACCTTTGCTCATGCTCCATTCCTCCCCTTGGAGACAGGGCGCTGAATGCTTCTCTCCAAGTTTTCTCTAATTATGTGTCTGCACAAAGGATGCATCACTTGTTTCTTTACTATTCAGAAAATTCCTGGATTGTTAAATCAGATAATACAAATATGTCCTGGAGTCTCATGAAAGAGTGGCCTCCATGTTCATTTTTGAATAAACTAACCACAACCCTACCAGAAAACTATTCTTCAGTGAATTGACCTTATTAAGAGTTTAGATTTGATGACTGGGTTAATCAGCAAATAGATAAATTCATTCCCTTTTCTTTGCTGTCCTCACCCCCTTCCTCCTACTTTCACCAGCAGTGGCAGTCCTGAGACTTAGTAGATAAAGTTTATATGCGGCACACTCCGACAGATGAAGAAAATTATTGCATTTAGAGGTGGTCACTTGATAACATACACTGGTATTGACTCTGTACTTCCTTGCTTCTCTCCCCCACTGAGGTAAAGCATATTACAACTTCTGCCTCGGGCTCTGCTTTCTGGGGAAATCAGTCTAAGACATAAAAAGAAAAGGGAGTGATAGGAGCTACAGTGTAACTAAACCTCTGGCTCTAATTTGAGAAGGGCTCATAGGAAAAAAGGAGTCAGACACTGGTAAGCAATGACTCAGAGAAGGATATATAGCTCAGGGAGGCTGCTTAGGGTGGGAGCATCAACAATCCTTGCATGTTAAAAATTGAAGGGGAAAAGAAACACCACTTTTGTATGGTAAAATGCCATAGACATAGTCAAAGGGAAAAAAAGCAGAAAAAATATTTGCAGATTATATATAGCAAAAGCTCTTAACAACTGAAAGGGGGGGGGGGACAATAGAAAAAAAAGGTAAAAGATATAATCAGAGGGTTCCTAAAAAGGAAAAGGAAAGAATCTCAAACATATGAAAAAATGTTCAACTTCACTCATAATAAGGGAAATGTAAATTATAACTACACTGAAATACCATTTCTTATTTATCAGATTGGCAAAAATTCAAGATTGAAAATGTACTCTGTTGGCAAGCTTGTAGGGAAATAAGGATTCTTATTCATTGCTGGTGGAAATGCAAAATGTTACAGCCTCTATGGAGGGGAATTTGGCAATATCTAGCAAAAATGCAAATACATGTAGAGTTTAGCCCAGCAATTGCACTTCTAAGAATCAAATGTGAATTACACCTGAACAAATTTGAAAGAACATATGCACATGGTTATTTATTGAGCATTATTTGTACAAAGGTTGTAGAGCAACCCACATGTCAATAGGCAACATATTGAATAAACCATTGTACAGCCACACAAGGGATACTATGTAATCATCACACACACACAAAATAAAAGAATAAAGAGGATCTCTATATTAGTTTACTGTGACTGCCTTTAAAAATTACAACAAACTAAGTGGCTTAAAGCAACAGAAATATAGTCTGTCACAGTTCTGAAGGCCAAACGTCCAAAATCAAGGTGTTTGAGAGAGAATCTGTTCCATGCTTCTCTCCTACCTTCTAGTAGCTGTCCACAAGCCTTGGCATTCTTTGACCTGTAGCTGCATCACTCTAATCTCTGCCTCTGCTTTCACATGGCCTTTCCCACAGTGTCTCAAACCCTCCCCTCCTTTCTCTTATAATAATACTCATAGTTGGATTTAAGGCTTGCCCTAATCTTATCTTGTTGATCTTATCTTGAGATCTTTTCCTTAATTACATTTGCAAAGACCCTTATCTTCTGGTGAACACAATTCAACCCACTATAATTTTCATAAAATGATATGGATTAATTTTCAGAATATATCTGTAAGTTTAAAAAGCAAGGTGAAGAACAATTTAATAGTATGCTATATTTTGTATAAGAAAGGAGGAGAAATAAGAATACACACACAGCCCGGCTGGTGTGGCTCAGTGGATTGAACATCGTCCCATGTACTGAGAGGTCCTGTTCGATTCCCAGTCAAGGCACATGCCAGGGTTGCAGGTTCAATGCCCAGTAGGGTGTGTGCAGGAGGGGGCCAATCCATGTACAGTCATCCCTTGCCACTTTCTGTATCGACTCTCGCGGCTTCACTCTATTGCAGTTTTTTCAAACTCTACATGTATAAATAAAGAATCCCACTTAGTGGAAATTCATTTATCATGGTAGAGTCTAGAACTGATTAACCGTGATAAACGAGGGCCAACTATATCTCTCTCACATCGATGTTTCTATCTCTCTCTCCTCAAAAATAATCAATAAAAACATTTAAAAAAATACACACACAACAAGATGGTGGCAGGCAGGACTGGAGGGAGGGTGAGTGGGTAAGAGAGTGAGCTAGTGTGTGAGTGGACCGGAAGGTGGACGACCAAACTCCTGCAGTGCAGAGACATGGAGCAGAAGGTTCTTGTGCTGTGGATGGGAGCAGCCAGCTACCTCTGTAAGCGGCTCTTCAGGATGCTTCTCCCTGTGCCAAGGGGAGGTCCCACCATTATGGAAGATCCCGGGTCTTCCCTAGGAGGAGGCAGTGGGAGTGGCTAGGGCCCAGAAACCTGAGCACGCCAGCACAACTGGCACCATCAGACCAGTGGACACTGTGCCAACACAGACCAGTGCACAGTAGTGGAGCTCCAAAGGTGCTGGACATGGAAGCCACAGACAGCCCGGAGCCCATCCCCCATAGAAGCAGCCTGATCAGAGTCTAGATGTAATCCCAGCAATAAAGACTAGGGAGCACACATCCATCCGCAGGCAACAGAAGCACAGACCAGCAGCTGAGTCCCATCCCCAAAAACTACAGCAAAAGCTGAGCAGGAGTTGAGCACCACCAGGCAGCAGCACTCCCCAGCCACCAGCTGCGGGACCTGGGGAAAAACAGAGGCCTGTGCAGTCCAGCAGCTCATAAGAGCAGTGGGAAGCTGCAGACTGAGAGAGACTGGTGCAATCCAGTTGCCCGTGCACGGGAACTGCAGGGTGAGGGAGCACCAGAGAGGAATATGCTACCTAGCAGGGACTGTGCAATCCACTTATCCGCAAGACCTGTGGGGTGCTGAAGCACCAGAGAGGACTGTGTGACCCATCAGAGACTGTTTGATCTAGTTACCTACATAACCTGCGGGGTGCTGAAGCACCAAAGAGGATGGTGTGACTCAGCAGGGACTGCCCATCTGGTTACCCATGGGACCTGCAGGGTGCTGAAGCACCAGAGAAGCCTGTGCGACCCAGTAGGCACAGTGTAATCTAGTTACCTGTGGGAACTGTGGGGTGCTGAAGCACCAGAGAGGACTGTGCAACCCAGCAGCCCATAACATAGGCATAGAGCAGGGTCCCCAAAGGGATTGTGCAATCCAGTTACCCACAGGACCTGCAGGGTGTGGGGGCACCAGAAAGGCCTATGCAACCCAGCTGCACACAAGATAGGCTTAGAGGAGGTGAAAATGGAGGTAGAGCAAATAGAAGCTACACAGATGATCTCCCAGGACCAAATGGGAATTACAAATATAATAAATACAAATCCTCAGAAAAAAGCAACAGAAAAGCAGCAGGACAGGACCATAAAACCAGGCACACTGGTAGGATATGTGGAGGTGCGAGAGGGTGGCAGGATGGGAGCCCAAGGACAGCAGCAGTCTTAGCTGTGAGCAGTGCCTTTGGGGAATAAAAACCAAACCCACTCCACAGTGCAGAAAGCCAGAACAGAGCACTAAAATAGTCACAGCCACTCACCTGGGGCCTATGGCAGAGAGAGGGCAGACTGGGCTGGAACTCTGTGGGGACACCAGGGACTTGGAGGACACTCAGAGTTTTTGCTGAGTTGCAGCCAAAAAGGACGGTGGACAGTGTGCTCCTTCCCAGAGCTGTGGGGAAAAGCAGCAGTGCCCCTCCCTGGGAGATTCAGACTTCCCCAGGTGAGGCAAAGAAATGCAAACTGTGGCTCATTAACAACCAGCATCAATCCCAATCTCTGGGAAACCTCTTATGCAGAACACCAAGGCTACATTCCAAGGCACTGAGTAACTGAGAATACTAGCCCCCAGGAAAAAGTGAGAGGATAACTGAACCTTTCCTGGGCTTGCAAATCTACCCAGGAAAGTAAGACTTCACAGTGGTGTTTAACATGTTCCACATAGGCTCATCCAAACCCAGTAGATGGATCCACAAACAGCAGAAAACCAACACCTACAGGGAAAATTTGGCAAGCATCAAAACCCACTGAGATAGCCAAAATGGTGAAACTAAGAAACAAATCCCAAATGAAAGAACATGAGAACTCTATTGTAGATGAGATAAATAAAATGCAGTTAAACAAATTATTAGAGGTAGAGTTCAGAGCCATGATCTTGAGGAAGCTCAACAACATGGGTAAAGACATCAGCACCATGAGTAAAGATATAGAAACATTGAAAACCAATGAAGAGGAGCCCTAGACAGTTTTGCTCAGTGGTTAGAGCATCGGCCTGCAGTCTGGAGAGACCCAGGTTTGGTCCCCGCTTAGGGCACATACCTTGGTTACAGTTTGTCCCTGGCCCTGGTTGGCTACTGTGTGTGGTAACCACTTGATGTATCCATTTCACATCGATGTTTTTCTCTCTCTCTCTCTCTTCCTTCCACTCTATCTGAACAAAATATCAAAAAAGGTTCTTGGAGGAGGATTAAAAAAAAACATACACACACAAAAAAAACCAACGTGGAAATGAAGAATGACATAGCAGAAATTAAGAATACATTGGAAGGACTAACCAGAAGAGTAGAGGAACCTGAGGACTGGATCAGTGAATTAGAAGACAGCATAGAAAAAATCAAACAATCAGAAAACCAAAAGAAAAAAAAAAAAAACAATTAAAAAACAGGGAGACAGCTTAGGAGAACTGTGGAACAACTGGAAACGTAATAATATTTGCATCATAGGAGTTTCCAAAGAGAAAGAAAATGGGCAAGTGTTAGGGAATATATGTGAAGACATAGTGACATAAAACTTCCCTAATTGGGTGAGGGAAGAACACATTCAAGTTCAAGAAGCACAGAGAGCCCCAAGTAAGAAGAACCCAAACAGGCCCACACCAAGACACATAATACTCAAAATGCCAAAAATTAAAGACAAAGAGAGAATCCTAAAGGCAGCAAGAGATAAGCAACAGGTTACCTACAAAGAAAACTTCATAAGGCTCTCAGCTGACTTCTCAACAGAAACACTACAGGCCAGAAGGGAGTTCAAGGAAGTAATGAAGGTCATGAAAAACAAGGATCTGAATCCAAGACTACTCTATCCAACAAGGCTGTCATTCAAAATAGAAGGTCAAATAAAGAGCTTCCCAGAAGAAAAAAAAAAGGCTAAGGGAATATATGAACACCAAACCAGCACTGCAAAATATACTGTGATTAGTAGAAATATAGGAAGAAAAATAGAACCACACTAAACAAGAGGGGTAATATATAAGTACATATCAATTATAACCTTAAATGTGAATGGTTTGAAATCTGCGATAAAAACACACAGAGTAGCTGACTGGATAAGAAAGCATGACTCACATACATGGTGTTTACAAGAGGCTCACCTCACAACAAAAGACTCACATAGGTAGAAAGTGAAGAGATGAAAAAAAATCTTTCAAGCAAATGGGAAAAAATAAGCAGGGGTAGCAATACTCATATCTGATAAAGTAGATTTCAAAATAAAGGACATAACTAGAGACAAAGAAGGCCACTACATAATACTGAAAGAATCTATCCAACAGGAAGATAAAGCCTGGGTAAACATATATGCACCCAATATAGGAGCACCAACATATATAAAAATTCTTCTGGGGACTTAAAAGAAGAAATCGACAGGAATACAATCATAGCAGGGGACTTCAACACCCCGTTGACATCACTGGATAGATCCTCTACACAAAAATTAACAAGGAAACACAGACTCTCACGGAACCACCAGATCAAATGAATTTTATAGATATCTACAGATAATTACACCCCAAAACTGCAGAATTCACATTCTTCTCAAGTGCACATGGGACATTCTCAAAGATAAACCACATCTTAGGGCACAAACTAAGTCTCTACAAGTTCAAGAAGATTGAAATCATATCAAGCATCTTCTCAGATCACAATGGCATGAAACTAGAAATCAATTGCAACAAGAACATGCAAAGACATTGGAACACATGGAGGCTAAATAGCATGCTATTGAACAATAAATGGGTTACCATGGACATCAAGGAAGAAATAAAAAAAAACTTCCTAGAAAGCAATGAAAATGAACACACAACAAAACAAAATTTATGGGATACAGCAAAAGCAGTTTTAAGAGGGAAGTTCATAGCACTACAGGCCTACATCAAGAAGCAAAAAAATTTCTAATATACTATCAAACCTCATGACTTAAAGAACTAGAAAGAAAACCCCACAGCAAGAAAAAGGAAGAAAATAGTACAGATGAGAGCAGAAATAAATGACATGGACATTTAAAAAAAAAATTCAAAAGATCAATGAAACAAAGAGCTGGTTCTTTGAAAAGATAAACAAGACTGAAGGACCCTTAGCTAGACTCACCAAAAAACAAAGAGAGAGAACCCAAATACACAAAATCAGAAATGAAAGAGAAGAAATAATAACTGACACGACAGAAATACAAAGGGATCACTAACAAATATTATGAACAATTACACGGCAACAAAGTTGACAATTTAAGCAAAATGAACAAATTGCTAGAAACACATACTCTCCCAAAACTGAACCAGGAAGAGATAGAAATCTGAAACACCAATAACAACAATAGAATTTGAAGATGTAATCAAGACTCTCCCAGCAAACAAAAGCCCAGGCCCGTACAGCTTCATGGGGGAATTTTACCAAACATTCAAAGAAAAACTAATACCCACTCTCCTAAAACTATTTCAAAAAATTCCAGAAGAAGAAAGACTTGCAAACTCGTTTTATGTGGTCAGCATCATTCTAATTCCAAAACCAGAAAAAGACACTGCAAAGAAAGAAAACCACAGGCTAATATCCCTGATGAACATTGATGCCAAAATCCTGAACAAAATACTAGCAAACTGAATCCAGCAATATATCAAAAAAACCACCATGACCAAGTGGGATCCATCCCAGGGATGCAAGGGTGGTACAATATTTGCAAATCAATAAATGTGATACACCACATAAACAAAATGAAAGAAAAAAAAATATATGATCATATCAATACATGAAAAATCATTTGACAATATCCAGCACCTATTTCTGATAAAAACCCTCAGCAATCTGGGAATAGAAGGATTATATCTTGATATGATAAAGGCCATATATTAAAGACCTACAGCCAATATCACACTCAATGAGCAAAAACTAAAATAATTTTCCTTAAGAACAGGAACAAGACAAGGATGCCCACTTTTGCCACTCTTATTTAACATAGTACTGGAAGTCTTAGTGACAGCAATCAGACGGGAAGGAAAAATAAAAGGGATCCAGATTGGAAAGAAAGAAGTGAAACTGTCACTATTCACAGATGACATGATACTATACGTAGAAAACCCCAAAGACTCCATAAATTCACTAGACTTAATAAATGAATTTGGAAAAGTAGCAGGACACAAAATTAACATCAAGAAATTGATGGCATTCTTATACAACAATGATGAACTCACAGAAAGAGAAACTAAGAAAACAATCCCACTCACCATCTCAGCAAAAAAATTAAGATATCTAGGAATAAACTTACCAAAGAAATGAAGGACCTAGTCACAGAACACTAAAGGTCATTGAAAAAAGAAATAAAGGAAGATATAAAAAAGTGGAAGCACATACCTTGTTCATGGATTGGAAGAATTAACATCATTCAAATATCCATACTACCCAAAGCAATCTATAGATTCAATGCAACCCAATCAAAATTCTAATGACATATTTCAGAGAACTAGAGCAAATACTTCAAAAGTTCATATGGAACCAAAAAAGACCCCGAATAGCCACTGCAATCTTGAAAAAAAAAGAGAACAAAGTAGGAGGGATCACATTACCAGATTTCAGGTCATACTACAAAGTCACTGTAATTAAAACAGCCTCATAATGGCACAAGAATTGGCAGATAGATCAATGGAACAGAATAGAAAACCCCAAAATGGACCCAAGACAATATGCTCAATTAATACTTGACAAAGGTGGCAAGAGCATACAGTAGAGTATTGACAGCCTCTTTAATAAATGGTGTTTGGAAAATTGTACAGCTACATGCATAAAAATGAAACTAGACCATCAACTTATACCATACACGAGAATCAACTCAAAATGGATAAAAGACTTAAATGTGACTCATGAATCCATAAAAATCCTAGAAGAAACTGTAGACAACAAAATTTCAGACATCATATGCAGCAGAATTTGCAATGATACATCACCTAAGGCAACAGAAACAAAGGAGAAAATGAACACATGGGACATCAAAATCAAAATCTCTGCACAACAAAAGAAACAACCACCAAAATGGAAAGGCAACCCACTGTGTGGGAGAGCATAATTGCCAATGATACATCAGATAAGGGGTTAATTTTCAATATATATAGAGTGCTTATTCAACTCAACAAAAGGAAGACAAAAAACCCAATTAAAAAATGGGCAGAGGAACTAAACAGACACCTCTCCAAACAGGACATACAAAAGGCTAAGAGACATATGAAGAAATGCTCAACATCACTAATCATCAGAGAGATGCAAATTAAAACAACAATGAGGGCCCTGGCCGGTTTGGCTCAGCGGTTAGAGCGTCGGCCTGCGGTCCAGAGAGACCCAGGTTCAGTTCCCGCTAAGGGCACGTACTTCGGTTGCAGTTTGTCCCGGCCCTGGTTGGTCGTGCGGGTGGCAGCCACTCAATGTGTCCCTTCACGTCGATGTTTCTCTCACTCTCTCTCTCTTCCTCTCTCTCCCTCGCACTCTATCTGTACAAAAAATGGAAAAATATCCTCGGGTGAGGATAAAAAAAAAAGAAAAAGAAAACAACAATGAGGTATCACCTCACACCTGTCAGAATGGCCGCCATCAACAAATCATCAAACAACAAGTGTTGGCGAGGGTGGGGAGAAAAGGGGACTCTAGTACACTGCGGGTGGGAATGCAGACTGGTGCAGCCACTATGGAAAACAATATGGTGTTACCTCAAAAAATTAAAAATTGAATTTTCATTTGACCCAGTGATCCCACTTCTAGCAATATACCCTAAGAAGCCTGAAACACCAATCAGAAAGAATATATGTACCCCCATGTTCATAGCAGCACTATTTGCAATAGCTAAGTTCTGGAAACAGCCCAAATGTCCATTAGCAGATGAATGGATAAAAAAGCTGTGGTGCATATACACAATGGAGTACTATGCAGCTGTAAGAAAGAAAGTTCTCTTATTCTTTGAGATTACATGGTGGGACCTGGAGAGTATTATTCTAAGCGAAACAAGCCAAGCAGAGAAAGGCAAGTATCACATGATTTTATTTATTTGTGGAATAAAATGAACATAACAGTCTAAAGAATGGGGTACTCCCAGAGACACGGAAGTGGGGTACAGACTGACAATCCCCGGAAGAGGGGATGGGGGAGAGATAAACCATAGAACTTATATGCATGTATGCATGGACATGGACAACAAAGCTGGGGACAGGTCGGGGAGGGTTTAGGAGGGGGTATCAGTGGGGAGAATAGGAGAAACATCTGTAACAAAAATTAATTAAATAAAGAAAAATAAATAAATACGTAAATAAAGGGACTATAAAAGTAATAATTAGGAAAAGAATGCACACACATATATATGTGTATATATGTGCAGATGTTTTGGGGTGTGGAGAGTGGTGAGAAGACAGGGATAAAAGGAAGACTTCTGAGTATACCTTGTTATATAGTTTTACCTTTTGAAACATGTAAATATTTTACTGCTCAAAAATACAATTTAAAATTTTAAAAACCATAAAATTAAAAACAAACCTGAAAAAATTAACTTAGCCTTATATCATGTAATACTATGCAGAGGTAATAATTACTTGATGTGGCATTATTATACTGAAATCTAAATATCCCTAGTAATACATATTGTAAGACAAAAAGAAATATAAGCAAATCTTTAACTTCATTCCATAGTTTGTTAGTAATAATATCACTATTATTGTTTTAACACCATTTTATTATATAATTAGATAAAGTAAATAATTATTAGAGACCAAGTTTTTCTGTGTAAGAGAAAAGAGGTACAACTAAAAATATTTTAATGTTGCATTTCCCTCAGCTTTATTAAAATATAAATGATATATAACATCGTTATGACATATAATACAGTTGAAGGTGTGCAACGTATCACGATTTTATATACATATATGTTGCAAAATGATTCGCACAATAAAGTTTGTGAATGCATCTATCACCTCACATAATGATTTTATGTGTGTATATATGGTGAGAACATTTAAGATGAACTTCACTGCCAGCAACTTTCAAGTATATAATACAGTATCGTTAGCTATAATTGTCATGTTGTACATTAGATCCCCAGAACGTATTCATCTTCTGACTAAATTCATAGCTTTTGACCAACAGTTGCCCATTTTCCCCCATCTCCAACCTTTGGCAACCACCATTCTATTCTCGGTTTCCATGAGCTTGGAGTATTTATTTATTATTCTTTTTTATTAATTTATTTTTCTTAAAAATGTTTCTCCATTTTCCCTCCTTGACAGTCACCCTCCAATCATGCCCTCACCCTGGCATAATTGTCTATGTCCATTGGTTATGCATATATGCATATGAGCTCTTTGGTTTATCTCTTCCATCCTTCATGCCTCCCTCTTCTGAGGTTTGTCAGTCTATACACTACTTCTATGTCTCTGGGTCTATTTTGTTCATCTGTTTTTTGTTCATTATATTGTGAGATCATGTGATATTAGTCTTTCTCTGCTTGGTTTGTTTCGCTTAGCATAATACTCTTGAGGTCCCTCTACATTGTCACAAAGAATAAGAGATCTTTCTTTCTTACAGCTGCATAGTATTCCATTGTGTACATGTACCACAGCTTTTAATCCACTCATCTACTGATGGACACTTGGCTGTTTCCAGATCTTAGCAATTGTAAATCATGCTGCTATGAACATAGGGGTAGATATATTCTTTCTGATTAGTGTTCCAGGTTTCTGAGGATATATTCCTAAAAGTGGGATCACTGGGTCAAATAGCAGATAAATTTTTAATTATTTGAGGAAACACTATATTGTTTGCCATAGTGGCTGCACCAGTCTTCATTCCCACCAGCAGTGTACTAGAGTCTCCTTTTCTCCACACCCCTGACAGCACTTGTTCCATTCTGGCAGGTGTGAGGTGATACCTCATTGTTGTTTTAATTTGCATCTCTCTGATAATTAGTGACATTGAGCATTTTTCATATGTCTCTTGACCATTTGTATATCCTCTTCGGAGAGGTGTCCATTTAGGTTCTCTGCCCATTTTTGTAATTGTGTTCTTTATCTTCCTTTTTTGAGTTGTATGAGTACTCCACATATTTTGGAAATTAACCCTTTATTTGATGTATCATTGACAATTATACTCTCCCATAGAGTGGGTTGCCTTTCCATTTTAATGCTTGTTTCTTTTGCTGTGCAGAAGCTTCTTAGTTTGATGTAGTCCCATTTATTAATTTTTTCTTTGTTTCTCTTACCTTAGGCGTTATATCAGTGAAAATTCTGCTGCATGTGAAGTCTGAAATTTTGTTGCCTACATTTTCTTCTAGGATTTTTATGGATTCATGAGTCACATTTAAGCCTTTTATCCATTTTGAGTTTATTATTGTGTATGCTGCAAGTTGGTGTTCTAGCTGCATTTTTTGTTTGCATGTAGCTGTCCAATTTTTTCAACACCATTTATTAAAGAGACTGTCTTTACTCCATTGTATACTCTTGCCACCTTAGTGAAATATTAATTGAACATAATGTCTTGGGTCAATTTCTGGGTTCTCCGTTTTGTTCCATTGATCTATATACCTGTTATTATGCCAGTACCAGGCTGTTTTCATTACAATGGCTTTGTAGTATAACCTGATATCTGGTATTGTGATTTTTCCTACTTTGTTATTCTTTTTCAAGATTGCTGTGGCTGATTAAATTTGGGATAGTTTAGGTCGAAAAATGGCGGCGGAGTGAACGGAGCTACACAGACCGTCTCCCAGAACCAAACTGGAATTACAACTATAACACAGACAAATCGACGGGAAAAACCAACAGAAAAGCAGCTTGCGAGGACCATACAACGAGGGACACTGACTCCATCCCGGTAGGCTTGCGAAGGCGCGAGACGGGGCTGGGGGCCCACGGTCGGCAGCTCGGCAGCGGCCTTAGCTGTAAGCGGCGCCCGCGGGTCACACTCCCAGGCGGCCCCACAGCGCAGAGCCGGGACAGAGGCTGAAACAGCCACAGCCACTCACCTTGGGCTCCGGCGGAGGGAGGGCAGACTGGACTGGAACTGTGTCGGGACACTCGGGGTTTGGAGGGCGCTCAGAGCTTTTGCTGAGTGCAGCCACTCAGGACGGTGGCCACATTGCTTCTTCCCAGGGCTCTGGGGAGAGGCAGCAGCCCCTCCCTCGGAGATCCAACCCCACCCTGTGGGCCATTGAAGTGCTAATTGAGGCTCACTAACGACCAGCATCTGCCCCACCCTCGTGAAAGCCCCTTGGCTGAGCACCAGAGGGAGTTTTTCAATCAACTGACAATCCAAAACTCATCAAGTAACCTAGACTGCTAGCCTCCAGGCAAAAAGCTAGAGGATAACAGTACCTTTCCTGGGCTGGCAACTTTAACCAGGAAAGTAAGACTTGACAGTGGTGTTCAACGTGGGTCCTCCCTCGCTCATCTAAACACAGGAGAGGGACCCACAAACAGCAGAACACCAACACCCACAGGGAGAACTTGACAGGCTCCAAAGCCCACAGTGATAGCCAATATGGTGAAACACAGAAACAGAAGCCAAATGAAAGAGCAAGACACCTCCACCGAAGATGAGATCAATGTGGAGCAATTAGGCATGTTAACAGAGCTAGAATTCAGAGCCATGATCTTGAGGAAGCTGAACAGCATGAGTAAGGACATAGAGACACTGAAAATAAGCCAAATGGAAATTAAAAACCAACAAGAAGAGATAAAAAATGACATATCCGAAATGAAAAACGCATTGGAAGGTTTAAAAAGCAGAGTAGGGGAAGCTGAGGACCGGATCAGTGAATTAGAAGACAGGGTAGAAAAAATCAACCAATCAGAAAAACAAAAGGAAAAAACTATTAAAAAACAGGAAGACAGCTTAAGAGAACTATGGGACAACTGGAAACGTAATAATATTCGCATCATAGGAGTCCCCGAAGAAGAAGAAAAGGAGCAAGGGATAGAGAATATATTCAAAAAAATAGTGAGAGAAAACTTCCCTAATTTGGTGAAGGAGGAAGGCATTCAAGTTCAAGAAGCACAGAGAGTCCCAAGTAAGAAGAACCCAAACAGGCCCACACCAAGACACATAGTAATTAAAATGCCACAAATTAAAGACAAAGAGAGAATCCTAAAAGCAGCAAGAGATAAGCAACAGGTTACCTACAAAGGGAACCCCATAAGGCTCTCAGCTGACTTCTCACAAGAAACCCTACAGGCCAGAAGAGAATGGCATGAAGTAATCAAAGTCATGAAAAACAAGAATCTGAATCCAAGACTACTCTACCCAGCAAGGCTATCGTTCAAAATAGAAGATCAAATAAAGAGCTTCCCAGACAAAAAAAAGCTAAGGGAATACATTAGCACCAAACCAGCACTGCAAGAAATGTTAAAAGGACTGCTGTAATTAGCAGTAGAAATGGGAAGAAAAATAGAACCACACTAAACAAATATGGCAATAAATAAGTACATATCAATAATCACCTTAAATGTAAATGGATTGAATGCTCCCATAAAGAGACACAGAGTAGCTGATTGGATAAGAAAGCATGACTCATCCATATGTTGTTTACAAGAGACCCACCTCTCAACAAAAGACTCACATAGGTTGAAAGTGAAGGGATGGAAAAAAATTTTCCAAGCAAATGGAAAGCAAAAAAAAGCTGGGGTTGCAATTCTCATATCTGATAAAATAGATTTCAAAATGAAGACCATAACTAGAGACAAAGACGGCCACTTCATAATATTGAAAGGATCTATCCAACAGGAAGATATAACCTTGATAAACATATATGCACCCAATATAGGAGCACCAAAATATATTAAAAATCTTCTGGAGGACTTCCAAGGAGAAATTGACAACAATACAATCATAGCAGGGGACTTCAACACCCCGTTGACAGCACTGGATAGATCCTCTAGGCAAAAAATTAGCAAGGAAACAGAGACTCTAAATGAAGCACTAGACCAAATGGATTTAATAGATATCTACAGAGAATTACACCCCAAAACTACAGAATACACATTCTTCTCAAGTGCACATGGGACATTCTCAAAGATAGACCACATGCTAGGACACAAACTAAATCTCTACAAGTTCAAGAAGATTGAAATCATATCAAGCATCTTCTCAGATCACAATGGCATGAAACTAGAAATCAATTGCACAAAGAACATGCAAAGACATTTCAACACATGGAGGCTAAATAGCATGTTATTAAACAATGAATGGGTCACCGAGGAGATCAAGGAAGAAATTAAAAACTTCCTGGAAACCAATGAAAATGAACACACAACAACACAAAATCTATGGGATGCAGCGAAAGCAGTTCTGAGAGGGAAGTTCATAGCACTACAGGCCTACCTCAAAAAAACAAGAAAAATTTCTAATTGATTGTCTAACCTCACAACTTAAAGAATTAGAAAGCAAACAAAAAGTAAACCCCAGAGCAAGTACAAGGAAGGAAATAGTAAAGATCAGAGCAGAAATAAATGACATAGTGACCAAAAAACAATTCAAAGGATCAATGAAACAAAGAGCTGGTTTTTCGAAAAGATAAACAAGATAGATGGACCCTTAGCTAGACTCACCAAGAAACAAAGAGAGAGAACCCAAATACACAAAATCAGAAATGAAAGAGGAGAAGTAACAACCAACACCACGGAAATACAAAAGATCGTTAACAACTACTATGAACAACTATATGGCAACAAATTCGACAATCTCAGCGAAATGGACAAATTTCTAGAAACACACAGTCTCCCAAAACTCTTCCCGGAAGAGATAGAAAACTTGAACAGACCAATAACAACTAAGGAAATTGAAGAGGTAATCAAGACTCTCCCAGCAAACAAAAGCCCAGGCCCAGATGGCTTCACGGGGGAGTTTTACCGAACATTCAAAAAAGAACTAACACCATTCTCCTCAAATTATTTCAAAAATTTCGAGAAGAAGGAAGACTTCCAAACACGTTCTATGAGGCCAGCATAATTCTAATTCCAAAACCAGAAAAAGACACTACGAAGAAAGAAAACTACAGGCCAATATCCCTGATGAACATAGACGCCAAAATCCTGAACAAAATACTAGCAAATCGGATCCAGAAATACATCAAAAAAATTATTCACCATGACCAAGTGGGATTTATTCCAGGGATGCAAGGCTGGTACAATATTCGCAAATCAATAAACGTGATACACCACATAAACAAAATGAAGAATAAAAACCACATGATCATATCAATAGATGCTGAAAAAGCATTCGACAAAATCCAGCATCCATTTCTGATAAAAACGCTCAGCAATGTAGGAATAGAGGGATCATATCTCAACATAATAAAGGCCATATATGAAAGACCTACAGCCAACATCATACTCAATGGACAGAAACTAAAAACATTTCCATTAAGAACAGGAACAAGACAGGGATGTCCACTTTCGCCATTCTTATTTAACATTGTACTGGAAGTCTTAGCCACAGCAATCAGACATGAAGAAAAAATAAAAGGGATCCAAATTGGAATGGAGGAAGTGAAACTGTCATTATTTGCAGATGACATGATATTGTACATAGAAAACCCTAAAGACTCCATCAAAAATCTATTAGACTTAATAAATGAATTTGGCAAAGTAGCAGGATACAAAATTAACGTCAAGAAATCGACGGCATTCTTGTACATTAATGATGAACTCACAGAAAGAGAAACTGAAAAAACAATCCCATTTACCATCGCTCCAAAAAAACTACGATACCTAGGAATAAACTTAACCAAAGAAGTAAAAGACCTATTTGCAGAAAACTACAGGTCATTGAAAAAAGAAATAGAGGAAGATATAAAAAAGTGGAAGCACATACCCTGTTAATGGATTGGAAGAATTAACATAATTAAAATGTCCATACTACCCAAAGCAATCTATAGATTCAATGCAATCCCCATCAAAATACCAACGACATATTTCATAGAACTAGAACAAATACTTCAAAAGTTCATATGGAACCAAAAAAACCCCGAATAGCCACAGCAATCTTGAAAAAGAAGAACAAAGTTGGAGGGATCACAATACCAGATATCAGGTTATACTACAAAGCGACTGTAACCAAAACAGCCTGGTACTGGCATAAGAACAGGCATATAGACCAGTGGAACAGAACTGAAAACCCAGAAATGGACCCAAGGCAATACGCTCAATTAATATTTGACAAAGGTGGCAAGAGCATACACTGGAGTAAAGACAGCCTCTTTAATAAATGGTGTTGGGAAAATTGGACAGCTACATGCAAAAAAATGAAACTAGACCATCAACTTACACCATACACAAAAATAAACTCGAAATGGATAAAAGACTTAAATGTGACCCGTGAATCCATAAAAATTCTAGAAGAAAGTGTAGGCAACAAAATTTCGGACATCATACGGAGCAGAATTTTCACTGATACATCACCTAAGGCAACAGAAATAAAGGAGAAAATGAACACATGGGACTACATCAAACTAAAAAGCTTCTGCACAGCAACTGAAACAATCATCAAAATGGAAAGGCAACCCACTGTATGGGAGAACATCATTGCCAATGAT
The DNA here is from genome assembly GCF_014108415.1 of Molossus molossus. Classification (NCBI taxonomy): domain Eukaryota; kingdom Metazoa; phylum Chordata; class Mammalia; order Chiroptera; family Molossidae; genus Molossus; species Molossus molossus. The sequence continues at coordinate 109,454,072 of NW_023425355.1, read as the reverse complement.
GTATCAGATAAGGGGTTAATTTCCAGTATATACAGAGTGCTCATACAACTCCACAAAAGGAAGACAAAGAACCCAATTAAAAAATGGGCAGAGGAGCTGAATAGACACCTCTCCAAACAGGACATACAAATGGCCAAGAGACATATGAAGAAATGCTCAACATCACTAATCATCAGAGAGATGCAAATTAAAACAACTATGAGGTATCACCTCACACCTGTCAGAATGGCCGCCATCAACAAATCATCAAACAACAAGTGTTGGCGAGGGTGTGGAGAAAAGGGGACCCTAGTACACTGCTGGTGGGAATGCAGACTGGTGCAGCCCCTGTGGAAAACAATATGGTGCTACCTCAAAAAATTAAAAATTGAACTTCCATTTGACCCAGTGATCCCACTGCTAGGAATATACCCTAAGAAGCCTGAAACACCAATCAGGAAGAATATATGTACCCCCATGTTCATAGCAGCACTATTTACAATAGCTAAGATCTGGAAACAGCCCAAGTGTCCACCAGTAGACGAATGGATGAAAAAGCTGTGGTACATATACACAATGGAATACTATGCAGCGGTAAGAAAGAAAGATCTCTTATCCTTTGAGACGACATGGAGGGACCTGGAAAGTATTATCCTAAGTGAAAGAAGCCAAGCAGAAAAAGACAAATACCACATGATCTCACTTATATACGGAATATAATGAACATAACAGTCTGAGGAATACAGTAGACCCAGACACATGGAAGTAGGGCACAGACTGACATCCCTCAGAAGAGGGGATGGGGGGTGGGGGGGGTGGGAAGAGATAAACCACAGAACTTATATGCATGTGGGCATGACCAATGGACATGGACAACTAAGCCGGGGACAGGGTGGAGGGGGGGTGGGGTGGGGGGTGCCAATGGGGTAAAAAGGTAAAATATCTGTAACAAAAAAATAAATAAATAAATAAAATTCAAAAAAAAAAAAAAAAATTTGGGATAGTTTAAGCATGAAAAATAAGTAATATAATTATAATAATTCATAAAATAAAAAAACACACCAAAAAGCCCTAAACATAACACATTTTTATTTTACAACATTAAAAGCAATTATTATACATACTCCTAATTTTTTAAATGGGTAATTAAAGGGGAGGATCTGAACACTTTTTTTTTTTTTTTTTTTTTTTGCCTTTTCAGTAGAAATTGTAATGTCAGGGCTTATGAAATAGTCCCATTGTAAGGAAAAGCTCTTCATTGCTGCAGAATGTCTACTAATAAATGAAGAAGAAATAATAAAATTAGAGCTATCATTATTTTGCTACCTTCAGTGAAATAATTGATTCAGACAAAAAACATCAATGGAAGCTAAAACATATAAAACCCTTACATCTCCATTACCTCATGGAGAACTGAATATTCCCTTAGCACTACAGATAACTTTTTTAGCTGAAAAGTAAAAAATGTTAAGTATAATGGACAGATATAGAATGTAGGGGAAAATTGTGAAAGACTTTGAAGTGGACCTACAATTCCACTCTTCAATGAAAAACTAAGTGTACAAGTTAGCTGATTCCACTGGATCTCTGGGCCTTTCATTGCCTTTGAGATATTTTACAACTCTTTAAGTTAGACAATACTGAGAATAATGCAAATGATTCCTGCCCATAGAACAGGAAATTGTCTGGGAGAGATGTAGTTGACTACTGCCCTGTGGACATTGACCAATTTAAACAAATCCATTTCAGCATTTATTCAGTCTGTATATGTGTCCGTTCTTTGGATTTTTCTTTGAACCAGTGTCACATCTTTCCCTTTTAATTAATGGTTTAAATGAAATCTTTGGTACATGTTACTTTTATTCATATGAGAGTCCTGAGTTTATCCTTTTCAGAAATTGTCTGTTATACAGGAGGAAACCACTTTGATTCAGTGAACAAAGTTTGCATCCCTAATGATGGAAACATTTTTTAAAAAATGGGACACATACTACATCACCTATATAGTATTCCTGAAAAGAATGTTTAAACCTGAATATAAACAAATCTTTAGATCTAACTTCTTTACAGATTAATTGTGGGAAAAGAAACAATCTAAATGATACTACAGGGAAATGATCACACAAAGTCAGAATGTGAGACATAGAAAATATATGATTATTCTCTTCCAACAATCAATGTCATAAATAAGAAAAAAAAAGTCTAAATTGAGAAAGATTGAGGAAACATAATTACAAAGGACAGTCAATGATTCTTGACTGAATTCTGACTCTAAAAAACAGTGATAAAAGGCCATTTTTAAACAATTGGAGACATTTGTAAAAGGAAATGGGTATTAGATGATAGTAAGGAATTATTAGAACTATTGTTCAGTTTCTTATAGTATTATTGTAGTTATATAGGAGAAAGCTATTTATTTGGAGACAAATGCTAAAATCTTTAGGAGTGGAGTATCATGATATCTGTACTTTAAAAGAGTTCAGAAAGGAAACAAATATGGCAAAAGGTTAGCAATTGTTGAAACTAGTTAGTGAGTATAAAGTTTTTCAATTTCTTATTCTTTCTATTGTATATTTGAAGTATATCATAATAAAAAATGAGACTACCCTTGCCGGTTTGGTTGGAGCGTCGGACTGTGGACCAGAGTCCCGGGTTTGGTTTCCGCTAAGGGCACGTACCTCGGTTGCAGTTTGTCCCCACCCCCCTCCAGGTTGGGGTTGTGTGGGTGGCAACCAGTCACTGTGTGTCTCTCACATCGATGTTTCTCTCTCTCTCTTCCTCCCTCTCTCCCTCCTGCTCTATCTGAAGATAAATGCAGAAATGTCCTCGGGTGAGGATAAAAAAATAATGAGACTAAAAGAAACCCTTTTGTGTGAAGAAACATTTTGAGAAAGGTAGTTTCATCCACATTTGTTTTCCTTTTTGTTATGCATCCTTCCTAATATCTCAGTTTCATAAGGGGACTTTAATAAAATTAATGGTGATCAATTTATAATGATATAATTATCTGGGTTCCATTTCATTAGTAACTTTTAAGTGATAACCCCTTTTAATAGAAACCTGATGACGAGTGGTAATGGTGGGTGGTCTATTAATTATGAATACCAACTAACTAAGTTTTTATTAAATTAGATAAAGCAAGTATGCTTAAAAAGGTTCAAGTGGGCTGCTCCCCCTTTATGCCCTAGACTTGCACATTTGGACTCTTGGGCTATAGTTCAACACCATAATTTTACTACACAGAAATATAGGCAAAGGAGATCAAGTTTTAACAACTAGTGGTAGGGTTGAGACCAGAAACCAGGTATACTGACTCTCAGCGTATTACTCCTTTTACTACCCAGCAGTTCTCAACAGCTGGGCTTATCTATATAGATGGAAGTGGATTTTTATCACAATGAGTCAGGGTTGCTAATGGCATTTAGTAGCGACAGGTTATGGATGCTAAGAATATGCAATTCAAAAGGGTGTTTTATACAGTCAAGATCTGTCTTACCTCAAATGACATTATTGCACCATCTCCCCCTAACACACACACACACACACACACACACACACTGGGAAACTACTACCAAAATACAACTTACTGCCAATTTGACTGATTAAATACACACTGTAATACAAAACAATTCAAAACAAGCAAGAAAAATGATCATTATTGCCTAGCTGGTGTGGCTCAGTGGATTGAGCATGGTCCCATGCACTGAGAGGTATTCGTTCAATTCCTAGTCAAAGCATATGCCCAGATTGTGGGCTCAATCCTTGGTAGGGGGTATGCAGGAGGCAACTGATGGATGTTTCTCTCTCACATCAATGTTTCTATGTCTCTCTCCCTTCCTCTCTCTCTAAAAAAAATCAATAAAAACATATACAAAATAAAAAGAGCATTATTCATTTATTTATTTAAATTTTTTTTCCCATCACCATTTATCCCCTCTATGGCCTCTTCCACCTCCATCCCTCCCCAACAATTACCACACTGTTGCTCACTCCCTCCACCCCCCAACATCCTTCCACCAGAGCTGTCTGCCTGCTCTCTATTTTATTTTTAATTCTCACCAGAGGATATTTTCCCATTGATTTTTAGATAGAGTGGGAAGGCGGGAGAGGGGAGAGAGATAGAGAGATTGATGTGGGAGAGACACATTGATTGGTTGCCTCCTGAAAGACCTCAACTGGGCCAGGGATCAAACCTGCAACCACAGTTTGTGCCCTAGACTGGGAATCAAACTTGTGACTCTTCAGTCTGCAGGCCAATGCTCTAACCACTGAGAAAAACCGGCCAGGGCTGCTCTCTATTTTTAAACATTAATATTTTTTAAGAATCAATTTTATTCTTATTGATGCTTGTTTCATTAAACTTTACTTGAATATTCTAGTCAAATATCAAATGAAGAATTGTGAAGTATGCTTGAAAATTTTTGAGATTAAAACTGTTTTACATAAAACATATTGAGCCCTGGCCGGTTTGGCTCAGCGGTTGGAGCGTGGGCCTGCGGTACAGAGAGACCTGGGTTCGGTTCCCGCTAAGGGCACGTACCTCGGTTGCAGTTTGTCCCCGGCCCTGGTTGGTCGTGCGGGTGGCAGCCACTCGATGTGTCCCTTCACATCGATGTTTCTCTCTCTCTCTCTTCCTCTCTCTCCCTCTCTCTCTATCTGAACAAAAAAATGGAAAAATGTCCTCGGGTGAGGATAAAAAAACAAAAAACATATTGAGCCTTGGCCAGTGTTGGTTGGGTGTTGTCCTGTGCACCTAAAGGTTGCCAGTTGCTGGTTTTGATTCCCAGTCAGGGCACATGCCCCAGTTGTGGGCTGGATCCCTGTTGGTGGGGAGCTCATTGATATTTCTCTCTCTCTCCCTCTCCTTTCCTCTCTCTCTAAAAATCAATAAATTATTCTTTAAAAAAACTTATACTGCCCTGGCCAGTTTGGCTCAGTGGTTAGAACGTCGGCCTGCCGTCCAGAGAGACCCAGGTTCAGTTCCCACTAAGGGCATGTACCTCGGTTGCAGTTTGTCCCCGGCCCTGATTGGGTCGTGCAGGTGGCAGCCACTCGATGTGTCCCTTTCATGTCGATGTTTCTCGCTCTCTTCCTCTCTCTCCCTCCTGCTCTATAAAAAAAAAAAAAGCTTATATTGACATAAGATGCGAACGAAAACTAGAATGAACTGAATTAATTTACTAAGAAACAAGAGCCCCTGCCTCCAATAAAATAAATACATAATAAAAAAAATTAAAATAAACCAACATAGTGAACCCCTTTGACTTTAAATTAAACCTTTTTTTCCCCAAAATTCAGGGAGCTGGAGGGGGAAAAAAATCACAATACACTCAAAACAGAACAATACTTCATTCTATTCAAGACCATATAAATGAACAATAATATGTGTCAAAGTGCTGTGGTTAACTGGAACCCATGACTGTCGTGAATACTGCAGACCTTCGGTACTCTTAAGAGTAATGTAGCTATCACATTTTGCATTTATTTTTCCAACCAGTATTCAGCAAATATGTTTTCATTTATTTTAGAGGTAAAAACATAGAAACAGAGAATGCCTAAAATGTTCTAGAATATGCTGAGTAGTCTTGAAATGCGTGCTATGGAAAATCCATTAGTTTAATTTTCAGCTGAGTACCTGCTATGTGACAGACTGAGTCTGGTGCTATGATACGTACTGTGAATGAAAAAGGAGCTGTGTAATAAAACTGACAAGCTCAGTAAGGCCACATGGTAAGCCTGGCAAGCTCAGTGACCAACATTAACCACACAGGATGGTCTGATCATAAATTCCTAACTGGGCAAGTCATGGCAGGTAGTCATGACCCAGCCCTATAGCTTCCTTAGCAAGGGTCAGTCTTTACCTTAAGTGAGCCCTATTGTCTGTTCTTATGCATTGAGGATAACATACCTTTGAAATGTCAGAGCATTTCTCTTCTAGACCCCTCAAAGTTGCAATCTCAAGCACAAGACCACCAGAGCACTAGATCATAGCACTCTTCATTGTTACCTTGTTCCCTGCACATCATCTCTACATGCTATAAATGTTAACTATTGACTATCCTATTCCCACCAATGTAAAAGAAGTATGTGTTTCTCCATTCTGCTTTTTATCCAATCCTAGAGATTTCCCTGCTTTGCTTTCTCCCACCTCCTTGATCTACCACCAATGAATTTCCTGTAACCCTCCTTACACTTCTCTTTTGATTCTAATGTATAAAATAAATTAAAAAACTGCCATTTTCCAGAGCATTTTCTCAATCCATTGAGATTTTTGTTTTCCTGAAATTGTCATCATTTTGGCTCAAATAAACTCATAAAACTTTTCTATAGGCTGTACATCCTTTTGTCAACAGTACTAGAAATAAAGTATCTTGACCTCAGTTAAACATTTCACAAAATCTTATATCGTGGACAAAAAGTAGAAATATGGAAGGCATTCAAAACAAATTTGATAAATTTGTAATTGATTTGTAATGATATAAAAATGTTTTAATTAATGGATCAACACCAACTAGGATGACACTTTCTAAGGTCGTACTTATCTTTGGTCAGTTCTCTTCAGCACATTTATTAATAATTTAAATGAATATTCAAAGACTTTTTAAAATCATAAGTTAGTAAGAACAAAACTCAGAAGGACAATATCCTCAGTGTAAGAATATAAAGAGAATTCCACAGACTGGAATGATGTGCCCAATAAGCAAAATGAAATTAAAGAGGAATAAATTTTATGTACATTTCCATATTTAGTTTAAATAATTCAGTTATACAAGTTCGGAATGAAGACGATAAGGTAGTTTGAGTATAAAATGAATTAAGAATTTTACTTACTGTCCGGCTGATGAGGCTCACCCATGCAACAAGAGGTCGCCAGTTTGATTCCTGGTCAGAACATATGCCCAGGTTGTGGGCCAAGTTCGCAGTGAGGGGCATGCAGGAGGCAGCCAATCAATGCTCTCGCTCATCAATGTTTCTATCTCTCTCTTTCTCTCACTTCCTTTCTCTCTAAAATCAATACAAAAAATAATAATAATAAAGGATTTTACTTATTTCTATAAAAAATCAACTTGAGCTGCACTGGTAGGTTTGGTTCAGCCATTGGAGCATCGGCCTGAGGACCAGAGAGTCCCAAGTAAGGTTCCCGCTATGGGCAGGTACCACACACACACACACACACAAAATCAACTTGAGGTAATACTTTGATGTGGCCCCTAAAATCCAGCTCAAACCCTGTTATAAGAAGCAAAGTATCAAAACCACTGATTTATAACTTTTTTTATCCCAAAACACCAAGAGCTAAGACAATCAGAACCAGAGCCATATTTTTGTCTTAAAAGTTCATATAGGGATTGAGGAAAAATGGCGACGGAGTGAATGGAACTACACAGACCATCTCCCAGGACCAAACTGGAATTACAACGAAAATAAAGACAAATCGTCAGGAAGGTGCAACCGAAAGGCAGCTTGGAAGACAACATGACCAGAGACACTGACTCAATTTTGGTAGGCTTACGAGGATGTGAGAGGGGGCCGGGAGCCAGGGGTCCGCAGGGGCCTGGGCTGGGACCTGCTGCGGCCTCGGATGGGACCAGTGGCTGCCTCAGCTGGGTCCTGCGACCTCGGCTGGGACCTGTGGCCTTGGCTGGGACCAGCGGCTGCTCGGCTGGTTCCTGTGACCTCAGCTGGGTCCTGCGACCTCGGCTGGGACCAGCAGCTGCCTCTACTGTGTCCTGGGACCTCGGCTGGGTGCTACGCCCTCGGCTGGGAGCTGCAGCAGCCTCAGCTGCCCTTATCTGGGAGGAGCGCCCTCGGGTTAAAGTCCCAGGCGGCTCCACAGTGCAGAGCCCGGACAGAGGCTAAATTGGCAGCAGCCACTCACCTTGGGCTCCATCACAGAGGGGGCAGACTAGACTGGAACTGTGTGGGGACACTTGGGATTTGGAGGGCGCTCAGAGCTTTTGCTGAGTGCAGCCACACAGGACTGTGGTCATCTTACTCCTTCCCAGGACCCTGGGAAGAAGCGGCGGCCCCTCCCTAGGAGATTCAACCCCACCCGGTGTCCATTGAAATGCTAATTGAGGCCCATTAAAAACCAGCATCTGCCCTACCCTCTGGAAATCCTCTTACACTGAACACCTGAGGTAGTTTTTCAGTCAACTCAGAAACCAAGGTTCTTCAGTTGACCGCTACCAGTAGCCTCCAGGCATAAAAGCTAGAGGATAATTACCATTTCCTGGGCTAGCAGCTCTAACCAGGAAAGTTAAGACTTCACAGTGGTGTTTAAAGAGGGTCCTCCCTGCCTCATCCAAACCCAGGAGAGGGAGCCACAAACAGCAGAACACCAACACCCACAGAGAAAATTTGGCAGACTCCAAAGCCCACTATGATAGCCAAAATTGTGAAACACAAAAACAAAAACCAAATGAAAGAATAAGAGACCTCTACCGAAGATGAGATAAATGAGGTTCAGTTAAGCAAGTTAACAGAACTAGAATTCAGAGACATGATCTTGAGGAATCTCAACAGCATGTGTAAGGACATGAGCACCATGAGTAAAGACATACAAATGTTGAAAATCAACCAGTTGGAAATTAAAAACAACCAAGAAGAAATGAAATATGACATATAAGAAATAAAAAACCGATTGGAAAGTCAAAATAGCAGAGTACAGGAAGCTGAGGACCGGATTAGTGAATTACAAGATAGGCTAGAAAAAATCAACCAATCAGAAAAGCAAAAGGAAAAAAATAATGAAAAAAACAGGAAAACAGCTATAGAGAACAGTGGGACAACTGAAAACGTAATAACATTCGCATCATAGGAGTCCCCTATGAAGAAGAAAATGAGCAAGGGTTAGAGAATATATTTGAAGAAATAGTGACAAAAAAATTCCATAATTTGGTGATGGAGGAAGGCATTCAAATTCAAGAAGCACAGAGAACGCCAAGTAAGAAGAACGCAAACAGGCCCACACCAAGACACATAGTAATCAAGGTGCCAAAAATTAAAGACAAAGAGAGAATCCTTAAAGCAGCAAGAGAGAAGCAACAGGATACCTACAAAGGAAACCCCATAAGGCCCTCAGCTGAATTCTCAACAGAAACACTACAGGCCAGAAGAGAATGGCATGAGGTAATTAAGGTCATGAAAAACAAGAATCTGAATCCAAGACAACTCTACCCAGCAAGGCTTTCATTCAAAATAGAAGGTCAAAGAAAGAGCTTCTCAGATAAAAAATAAAAATAAAAAAAAACAGGCTAAGGGAATATATTAGTACCAAACCAGTCCTGCAAGAAATGTTAAAAGGACTGCTGTAATTAACAGAAGAAATAGGAAGAAAAATATAACCACACTAAACAAAAATGGCAATAAATAAGTACATATCAATAATCACCTTAAATGTAAATGGATTGAATGCTCCCATAAAAAGACACAGAGTAGCTGATTGGATAAGAAAGCATGACTCATCTATATGTTGTTTACAAGAGACCCACCTCACAAAAGACTCACATAGATTGAAAGTGAAGGGATGGAAAAAAAATCTTCCAAGCAAACGGAAGAAAAAAATAGCTGGGGTAGCAATACTCATATCTGATAAAATAGATTTCAAAATGAAGGCCATATCTAGAGACAAAGAAGGCCACTACATAATATTGAAAGGATCTATCCAACAGAAAGATAGAACCTTGATAAACATATATGCACCCAATATAGGAGCACCAAAATATATTGAAAATCTTCTGGAGGACATCAAAGGAGAAATCGATAGCAATACAATAACAGGGGACTTGAACACCCCTCTGACTTCACTGGATACATCCGTTAGACAAAAAAAAAAAAAAAATAGCAAAGAAACAGAGACTCTAAATGCAGCACCAGACCAAATGGATTTAATAAATGTCTACAGAGGATTACACCGCAAATCTATAGAATTCACATTCTTCTCAAGTGCACATGGGACATTCTCAAAGATAGACCACATGTTAGGACACAAACTAAGTCTCTACAAGTTCAAGAAGACTGAAATCATATCAAGCATCTTCCTAGATGACAATAGCATGAAACTAGAAATCAATTGCAACAAGAACATGCAAAAACACATGGCAGCTGAATAGCATATTATTAAACAATGAATGGGTTACCAATGAGATCAAGGAAGAAATTAAAAAATTCCTAGAAACCAATGAAAATGAAGACACAACAACAAAAAAACTAAGAGATGAAGCGAAAGCAATTCTGAGAGGGAAGTTCATAGCACTACAGGCCTACCTCAAAAAAAAAAAAACAAGAAAAATCTCAAATACAATATCTAAACTCACAACTTACAGAACTAGAGAGGAAACAAAAAGAAAACCCAAGAGCAGGAAGAAGGAAGGAAATAGTAAAGATCAGAGCAGAAATAAACGACATAAAGTCCAAAAAAGCATTTCAAAGGATCAATGAAACAAAGAACTGGTTTTTCTAAAACATACACAAGATTGAAGGACCCTTAGATAGACTCACCAAGAAGCAAAGAGAGAGAACCCAAATACAAAATCAGAAATGAAAGAGGAAAAGTAACAACTGACACCTCAGAAATACAAGATATCGTTAACAATTATTATGAACAATTATATGGCAACAAATTCGACAATCTAAGCGAAGTGGACAAATTTCTAGAAACACATAGTCTCCCAAAACTGGACCAGGAAGAGAAGAAAATTTGAACAGACCAATAACAACAGAAGAAATTGAAGATGTAATCAAGACTCTCCCAGCAAACAAAAGCCCAGGCCCAGATGGCTTCACGGGGGAGTTTTACCGAACATTCAAAAAGAACTAACACCCATTCTCCTCAAACTATTTCAAAAAATTCAAGAAGAAGGAAGACTTCCAAACACGTTCTATGAGACCAGCATAATTCTAATTCCAAAACCAGAAAAAGACACAACAAAGAAAGAAAACTACAGGCCAATATCCCTGATGAACATAGACGCCAAAATCCTGAACAAAATATTAGCAAATCGGATCCAGAAATACATCAAAAAAATTATTCACCATGACCAAGTGGGATTCATTCCAGGGATGCAAGGCTGGTACAATATTCGCAAATCAATAAACGTGATACACCACATAAACAAAATGAAGAATAAAAACCACATGATCTTATCAATAGATGCTCAAAAAGCATTCGACAAAATCCAGCATCCATTTCTGATAAAAACGCTCAGCAATGTAGGAATAGAGGGATCATATCTCGACATAATAAAGGCCATATATGAAAGACCTACCACCAACATCATACTCAATGGACAGAAAATAAAACATTTCCATTAAGAACAGGAACAAGACAGGGATGTCCACTTTCGCCATTCTTATTTAACATTGTACTGGAAGTCTTAGCCACAGCAATCAGACATGAAGAAAAAATAAAAGGGATCCAAATTGGAAAGGAGGAAGTGAAACTGTCATTATTTGCAAGATGACATGATATTGTACATAGAAAACCCTAAAGACTCCATCAAAAATCTATTAGACTTAATAAATGAATTTGGCAAAGTTGCAGGATACAAAATTAACGTCAGGAAATCTATGGCATTCTTGTACATCAATGATGAACTCACAAAAAGAGAAAGTGAAAAAACAATCCCATTTACCATCGCGCCAAAAAAATTACGATACCTAGGAATAAACTTAACCAAAGAAGTAACGGACCTATTTGCAGAAAACTACAGGTCATTGAAAAAAGAAATAGAGGAAGATATAAAAAAGTGGAAACACAAACCCTGTTCATGGATTGGAAGAATTAACATAATTAAAATGTCCATACTACCCAAAGCAATCTATAGATTCAATGCAATCCCCATCAAAATACCAACGACATATTTCATAGAACTAGAACAAATACTTCAAAAGTTCATATGGAACCAAAAAGGACCCCGAATAGCCACAGCAATCTTGAAAAAGAAGAACAAAGTAGGTGGGATCACAATACTACAAAGCGACTGTAACCAAAACAGCCTGGTACTGGCACAAGAACAGGCATATAGACCAGTGGAACAGAACTGAAAACCCAGAAATGGACCCAAGGCAATACGCTCAATTAATATTTGACAAAGGTGGCAAGAGCATACAGTGGAGTAAAGACAGCCTCTTTAATAAATGGTGTTGGGAAAATTGGACAGCTACATGCAAAAAAATGAAACTAGACCATCAACTTACACCATACACAAAAATAAACTCAAAATGGATAAAAGACTTAAATGTGACCCGTGAATCCATAAAAATTCTAGAAGAAAATGTAGGCAATAAAATTTCGGACATCATACGGAGCAGAATTTTCACTGATACATCACCTAAGGCAACAGAAATAAAGGAGAAAATGAACACATGGGACTACATCAAACTCAAAAGCTTCTGCACAGCAAAATAAACAATCATCAAAATGGAAAGGCAACCCACTGTATGGGAGAACATCATTGCCAATGATGTATCAGATAAGGGGTTAATTTCCAATATCTATAGAGTGCTCATACAACTCCACAAAAGGAAGACAAGGAACCCAATTAAAAAATGGGCAGAGGAGCTGAATAGACACCTCTCCAAACAGGACATACAAATGGCCAAGAGACATATGAAGAAATGCTCAACATCACTAATCATCAGAGAGATGCAAATTAAAACAACAATGAGGTATCACCTCACACCTGTCAGAATGGCCGCCATCAACAAATCATCAAACAACAAGTGTTGGCGAGGGTGTGGAGAAAAGGGGACCCTAGTACACTGCTGGTGGGAATGCAGACTGGTGCAGCCGCTATGGAAAACAATATGGTGCTACCTCAAAAAATTAAAAATTGAACTTCTATTTGACCCAGTGATCCCACTGCTGGGAATATACCCTAAGAAGCCTGAAACACCAATCAGGAAGAATATATGTACCCCCATGTTCATAGCAGCACTATTTACAATAGCTAAGATCTGGAAACAGCCCAAGTGTCCACCAGTAGACGAATGGATAAAAAAGCTGTGGTACATATACACAATGGAGTACTATGCAGCGGTAAGAAAGAAAGATCTCTTATCCTTTGAGATGACATGGAGGGACCTGGAAAGTATTATCCTAAGTGAAAGAAGCCAAGCAGAAAAAGACAAATACCACATGATCTCACTTATATACGGAATATAATGAACATAACAGTCTAAGGAATACAGTAGACCCAGAAACATGGAAGTAGGGCACAGACTGACATCCCTCAGAAGAGGGGATGGGGGCTGGGGGTGGGAAGAGATAAACCACAGAACTTATATGCATGTATGCATGATCAATGGACATGGACAACTAAGCCAGGGATGGGGTGGAGGGGCGGTGGGGTCGGGGGTGCCAATGGGGTAAAAAGGTAAAATATCTGTAACAAAAAATAAATAATAATTCATAAAAAAAAAACAACACATGATCATATCAATACAGGACGAAAAAGCCTTTGACAAAATCCAGCATCCATTTCTAATAATAACGCTCAGCAATGTGGAATAGAGGGATCATATCTTGACATAATAAAGGCCATATATGAAAGACCTACAGCCAACATCATACTCAATGGGCAAAAACTAAAAGCATTTCCCTTAAGAACAGGAACAAGGCAAGGATGCCCACTTTCGCCACTCTTATTGAACATAGTACTGGAAGTCTTAGCCACAGCAATGAGACAGGAGGAAAAAATAAAAGGGATCCAAATTGGAAAGGAGAATGTGAAACTGTCATTATTTGCAGATGAAATGATACTATATGTAGAAAACCCCAAAGACTCCATCAAAAATTCACTAGACTTAATAAATGAATTTGGAAAAGTAGCAGGATACAAAATTAACGTCAAGAAATCAATGGCATTCTTATACAACAATGATGAACTCACAGAAAGAGAAACTAAGAAAACAATCCCATTTAGCATTGCGGCAAAAAAATTAAGATACCTAGGAAAAACTTAACCAAAGAAATAAAGGATCCATTCGCAGAAAACTACAGGTCATTGAAAAAAGAAATAGAGGAAGATATAGAAAAGTGTAAGCACATACCCTGTTTATGGATTGGAAGAACTAACATCATTAAAATGTCCATAAAACCCAAAGTAATTTATAGATTCAATGCAATCCCAATCAAAATACCAACGGCATACTTCACAGAATTAGAACAAGTACTTCAAAAGTGTATATGGAACCATAAAAGACCTCGAATTGCTACAACAATCTTGAAAAAGTAGAACAAATTTTGAGGGATCACATTACCAGAATTCGGGTTATACTACAAAGTCACTATAATCAAAACAACCTGGTACTGGCACAAGAAGAGGCATATAGATCAGTGGAATAGAACAGAGAACCCAAAATGGACCCATGTCAATATGCTCAAGTAATATTTGACAAAGGTGGCAAGAGCATACAGTGGAATAAGAAAAGCCTCTTTAATAAAGGGTGTTGGGAAACTTGGATAGCCACATGCAGAAAAATGAAACTAGACCATCAACTTACACCCTACACAAGAATCAACTCAAAATGGATAAAAGACTTAACTGTGACTCATTAATCCATAAAAATCCTAGAAGAAAATGGAGGCAACAAAATTTCAGACATCATATTCAGCAGAATTTTTACTGATACATCACCTAAGGCAATAGAAACACAGGAGAAAATGTACACAGGGGACTACGTCAAACTCAAAAGCTTCTGCACAGCGAAAGATACAATCATCAAAACGGAAAGGCAACCCACTGTATGGGAGAGCATAATTTCCAATGATATATCAGATAAGGGGTTAATTTCCAATATATATAGAGTGCTCATGCAACTCCACCAAAGGAAGACAAAGAACCCAACTAAAATATGGGCAGAGGAACTAAATAGACACCTCTCCAAACAGGACATACAAATGGATAAGAGACATATGAAGAAATGGTCATCATCACTAATCATCAGAGAGATGCAAACAATATGGAAAACTATGGAAAACAATATGGTATTACCTCAAAATTTAAAAATTGAACTTCTATTTGACCCAGTGATCCCACTTCTAGGAATATACCCTAAGAAGCCTGAAATACCAATCAGAAAGAATATATGTACCCCCATGTTTGTAGCCACACTATTTACAATAGCTAAGATCTGTAAACAGCCTAAGTATCCATCAGTAGACGAATGGATAAACACGCTGTTGTACATATACGCAATGGAGTACTACGCAGCGGTAAGAAAGAAAGATATTTTATCCTTTGAGACTACATGGAGGGACTTGGAAAGTATCATCCTAAGTGAAACAAGCCAAATAGAGAAAGACAAGTATCATATGATCTCACTTATTTGTGGAATATAATGAACATAACAGTCTGAGGAATGGGATAGTCCCAGTGATGTGGAAGTGGAGTACAGACTGACAATCCCCAGAAGAGGGGTTGTGGAGGAGAGACAAACCACAGAACTTATATGCATGTATGCATGCACAATGGACATGGACAACAAAGCTGGGGACAGGGCAGGGAGGGAGGGAGAGGAGGGAATAAGTGGGGGGAAAAGGAGAAACATCTGTAACAAAAACTAATTAATAAAAAAATAAAGAGAAATTAATTAATTAATTAAAAATACATATAGGATGCCAAAGGCAAAAGACATAGACTCATGGGCAAGTGAAGTTTTATTTATGTTTTTTAACGTTTCATCTTTTATTTATGGTTAAGTAGTTCTTATTTAAAGCTTAGTATATTATGGTATTAGTTATTCTGTTTGAAATATCTTATTTTATTTTATTTTTGCTACAGATGTTTCTCCTTTTATCCTTACTGATTCCCCCTTCCCTTTCCTCCCCGCCCTGTCCCAAGCTTTGTTGTCCATGTCCATTGTTCATGCATACATCCATATAAGTTCTGTGGTTTATCTCTCCTCTACCACCCCTTCTGCTGGGGATTGTCAGTCTGTACCCAACTTCCATATCTCTGGGACTACCCCATTCCTCAGACTGTTTTGCTTATTATATTCCACAATAAGTGAGATCATATGCTACTTGTCTTCTCTTTGGCTTGTTTCATTTAGAATAATACGTTCCAGGTCCCTCCATGTCGTCTCAAAGGATAAAAGATCTTTCTTTCTTATAGCTGCATAGAATTCCATTGTGTATATGTACCAGATCTTTTTTATCCATTCGTCTACTGATGGACACTTGGGCTGTTTCATGATCTTAGCTATTGTAAATAGTGCTGCTATGAACATGGGGGAACATATATTCTTTCTGATTGGTGTTTCAGGCTTCTTAGGGTATATTCCTAGAAGTGGGATCACTGGGTCAAATGGAAGTTCCATTTTTAATTTTTTGAGGTAACACCATATTGTTTTCCATAGTGGCTGCACCAGTCTGCATTCCCACCAGCAGTGTACTAGAGTCCCCTTTTCTCCACACCTTCGCCAACACTTGTTTTTTGATGATTTGTTGATGGCAGCCATTCTGACAGGTGTGAGATGATACCTCATTGTTGTTTTAATTTGCATCTCTCTGATGATTAGTGATGTTGAGCATTTCTTCACATGTCTCTTGTTCATTTGTATGTCCTGTTTGGAGAGGTGTCTATTTAGATCCTCTGCCCATTTTTTAATTGGGTTCTTTGTCTTCCTTTTGTTGAGTTGTATGAGCACTTTATATATTTTTGAAATTAACTCATCTTATGTATCGTTGGCAATTATTTTCTCCAATAGAGTGGGTTGCCTTTCCATTTTGGTGGTTGTATCTTTTGCTGTGCAGAAGCTTTTGAGTTTGATGTAGTCCCATGTGCTTATTTTCTCCTTTTATTCTGTTGTGTTAGTGTCTGAAATTCTGCTACCTACATTTTCTTCTAGGATTCCTATGGATTTATGAGTCACATTTAAGTCTTTTATCTGCTTTGGGTTTATTCTTGTGTATGGTGTAAGTTGATGGTTTAGTTTCGTGGGGTTTTTTTGCATGTAGTTGTCCAGTTTTTCCAACAGCATTTATTAAAGAGCCTATCTTTACTCCACTGTATGTTCTTGCCCCCTTCATCAAATATTAATTGAGCGTATTGCCTTGGGTCCATTTCTCGGTTCTCTATTCTGTTCCATTGATCTATCTGCCTGTTCTTGTGCCAGTACCAGGCTCTTTTGAGTACAGTGGCTATGTAGTATAACTTGAAATCTAGTAATGTGAACCATCCTACTTTGTTCTTCTTTTTCAATATTGCTGTGGCTATTCAAGGTCTTTTTTGGTTCCATACAAACTTTTGAAGTATTTGTTCTAGTTCTGTGAAGTATGTCATTGGTATTTTGATGGGGATTACATTGAATCTATAGATTGCTTTGGGCAGTATGGGCATTTTAATGATGTTAATTCTCCCAATCCATGAACAGGATATGTGCTTCCACTTTTTTATATCTTCCTCTATTTCTTTTTCCAATGACCTGTAGTTTTTGCGAATAGGTTCTTTATTTGTTTGGTTATGTTTATTTCTAGGTATCTTAATTTTTTGCTGTGATGGTAAATGGGATTGTTTTTTTGGTTTCTCTTTCTTTGAGTTCATCATTGGTGTATAAGAATGCTCTTGATTTCTTGACAGTTATTTGTATCCTGCTACTTTGCCAAATTCATTTACGTCTAGTAAATTTTTATGGAGTCTTTGGGGTTTTCTACATGTACTATCAAGTTATGTTTTAAATAGTCTGTTGGATGACTGATCCTTGAACTATTTCTCACTCTGATCTAGATCTAGGTGGGTAATTGTCCCATGATACTCCAGTTCACTACATTTTGGGGAGTATATTGATAACTCAAGTAAGTTCTGAGGAGGAAAATTAGGATAGTGAAGCATTTGGAAATTCTCAAAGTAAGAACTAGAAGAAAATAATTTGTTTTTTACTTTAATGCTTTTCTCTCTCTTTTATTTTAACTCATCTTTATGGTTGAATGTTTTACATATGTTTCTCCTCTTTTTCCCCATTGACCCCCTCCTCCCCAATTATGCCCCCCTCCTGCCTTCCCCACTCTATTACCAGTGTCCATTGGTTATGTATATATGCATAGCTCTTTGGTTTATCTCATCCCGCTCTCTCCCCCCTTCCCTTTGAGGTTCATCAGTCTAACAACCAATTTGTACTTCTTAATTCCTTCATTTTTTTACCCATCCCCCCAGCACCCACTCATCTGGCAAGCAACAAAATGTTCTCTGTATCTATGATTCTGTTTCCGTTCAGCTTGCTCATTTTGTTTATAGATTCAATTGTTGATAGATATGCATTAATTGCCATTTTATAGTTCATATTTTTGTTCTTCTTCTCCTTCAAGAAGATCCTTCAGCATTTCCTATAATACTGGCTTGGTGGTGGTGAATTCTTTTACCTTTTTCTTGTCTGGGAAACTCTTGATATGTCCATCGATTCTAAATGATAGCTTTGCAGGATAGAGTAATCTCATTTGTAGGTCATTGCTTTTCATCCCCTTGAATATCTCTTGCCACTTCTTTCTGGGCTGCAAAGTTCCTTTTGAGAAATCAGCTCACAGTCTTATGTGAGCTCCTTTGTAGGTAACAGACTGCTTTTCTCTCACTGCTTTGAAGATTCTCTCTTTGTATTTAATCTTTGACATTTTGATGATGATGTGTCTTGGTGTGGACCTCTTTGGGTTCAACTTGTTGGGGACTCTCTGTGCTTTCTGGACTTGTATGTCTGATTCCTTCACCAAGTTAGGGAAGTTTTCTATCATTATTGTTTCAAATAGGTTTTCAATTACTTGCTCTCTCGCCTCTCCTTCTGGCACCCCCAAGATGCGAATGTTGGTATGCTTGAAGTTTTCCCAGAGGCTCCTTACACTATCCTCATTTTTTTAAAATTCTTGTTGTTGTTGTTGTTTTCTGCTTTTTTATATTCCAAATTGATGGTTTGCTTCTTGGCTTTACCTACTCTACTATTGATTTCCTATAAATTATTCTTTATTTCAGTTAGTGCACCCTTAATTTCAGACTGGTCCTTTTTTATGTTGTTGATGGTCTCACTAAGTTCCTCAGAGATCTCCTTAAGTTACTTGAAGGTGTCACTAAGTCTCTTGAATGTCTCACCAAGTTCCTTGAGCAACCTTATAACCTGTGTTTTGAACTCTGCATCAGATTGTTTGCTTATCTCCATTTTGTTTAGTTCTTTTCCTTGAGGTTTTTTTTTGGGGGGGGGGCATGTTTCTTTGTCTCTCATTTTGGCTGCTTCCCTGTGATTGTTTCTATGTATTAGGCAGAGTTGCTATGTCTACTAGGCTTTGTAAGGTAGGCTACTGTTGTAGGTGTCCTATAGGATCCAATGGCACAGCCTCCCTGATCACCTCAGCTGAGCCCTCGAAGTGCACTCCTCATGTGGACTGTACACCCTTCTAGTGTAATTGAGTCTTGATTGCTGTTGGCACATCAGTGGGAGGGATTTACTCAGGCTGATCAGCTGCAAGGTCTGGCTGTGCCCACTAGCCGCTGGCCTCTGACTACCTTGGAGGATCAGCTGTGTAGGGGCCCACCACACAGAGCAAGACTTACTTCAGCAGGGCTCTGGTACCCACTGAGTTTACTCATTTAGTGTGTCATTTGTGGAGGTGGTTGGGTGGTGGTGTTTTGATGTTCTCTGAAACTGTCCTCTGGGTGTGCTGGCTCTGATGCAAGGTCAGCCACTGCCTGTGTTCTATCTAGGGCCACCCAGCATAAGCTACAAAGTGACCTGAAGATGGATGCTTCTTGTGCTGGACTTGGAGGTGTCCAGGAAAAGCCAAGTTGTGAACCAAGGCTGGCTGCTTCTAGTGCCAGGCCTGGGGCCACTTAACGAGATGTGTGGGGCTAGCTGAGACCAGTTACTGCTTGTTTAAGATATTTTAGGAAACTCTGAAGCAGGATCCAAGACACGCCAATCCTATGGTAAAGCCACTGGAAACATCTTGGGTGGGCCCAAAAGTTGGGTGGGGCGGGGCCAACAGTGTGAACCAGGTTGCTGGAGTCCCAGATATGGCAGCCGTCTGCTGCCCCAGGGAAGGGCTCACCAAAAGATCATCAGCCTCTACCAACACATCTGTCCAGGCAAAAGCTGCCCCTACTGCTCCTGTCCCAAGGCCAAACAGCTCAGTTCTTCCCTGTATGTCTCTGGTGCCCCTCAAGCTGACTCTCCTCTGAGCTCAGAGGGAGCAAGTCAGAGTAAGTCTGTGCGCAGTCCCTTTAAGAGGAACTGCCTGGGGCTCCCACAGTCGCAGTCTCCCTCTGCCTCAGTTTCTGCTGGTTTTTCCAGCCAGAAGTTATGGGGACTTTTCTTCCTGGCACTGGGACCCTGCGCTGTGCGCCTGCTGTGGGACAGGGACCCCTCAATCCTCAGGGAGGATCTTCCTGGGCCAAGGTGTCCCTCCTAATTTTTATCCACCACATGTGGGCGTGGGACCAGCCTGTCCGCACCTCCACCCCTCCTACCAGTCTTGATGTGGTGGCTGCTTTAATTTTTTAGTTGTAGGACTTCCATTCAGCTTGATTTCAGGCAGTTCTGAATGATGGTTGTGTTGTGGTTTTGTTGTAATTTTGTTGTGGTTGTGGGAGGATACCATGTTTACCTACACTGCTACCTTGACTGGAAGTGAAGGAAATAATTTTTTTAAAAAGTACTTCAGAACTAGAAGGAAATATTTAGCTTAAACGAAAAAAACAAAGACTTGAGAAGATTCATAAAACGGCATATCATGGTGGATCACTGACTCAACTCTGGACTCAAGGACACCTGGATTTAATCCAGCTCTACCAGCTCATTATACATGATTAAATAGAATATTTAAGGAATTTAGAGCCCATTTAAAGAGTTATATGTCACCTGAGTAAGGTTGAAGATTTACAGCTATCCAAATCAGTAGTGAAAGGTATATCACTGGGGTCTCCATGAACCAAGAAACTATAAAAAAAGAATCCCTTTGTACCCAATGGCTAAGGTAGACTCATTTGGGAAGCATAAAGCCTGTAAATACTGTATCTTGGTCTTGAATCTCTGACTAATAAGCAAATATACCCTGGTAGCCAAAGCCACTTTCCAACTCCAGCTCCAGTCTCCTGATATGATAGGTAAATCTGCTACCCTTGTTTGAGTAAGTGGCTTTTCTACTCTGGAGAGAATTTAGAATGATATAATGAAGTAAATAATCATGATAATAATGCTTTTATTTAATTAAAATTAATCTCTTTGTAATGTTTAAGAGAATCTGCCATTTTAAGAAATCTGTCAGATGATTATTTTTAATTTTTTATTTATTAATTTGTTTTTGTTACAAATGTTTCTCATTTTTCCCCCATTGACACCCTCCTCTCCTTCCCCCCCACCCCATCTCCAGCTTTGTTATCTATGTTCATTGGTCATGCATACATGCATGTAAGTTCTTGATTTATCTCTCCCCCCACAAACGCCCCTACTCTGAGGCTTGTCAGGCTATACCCCACCTCCATGTCTCTGGGTTAATTTTGTTCAGCAATTTGTCTAGTTCATTATATTCCACAAATAAGTGAGATCATGTGATATTTGTCTTTCTCTGCTTGGTTTGTTTCGCTTAGCATAATACTCTCCAGGTCCTTCCATGCCATCTCAAAGAATAAGAGATCTTTCTTTCTTACAGCTGCATAGTATTCCATTGTGTACATGTATCACAGCTTTTAATCCACTCATCTACTAATGGACACTTGGGTTGTTTCCAGATCTTAGCTATTGTAAATAGTGCTGCTATGAACATAGGGGTACATATATTCTTTCTGATTGGTGTTTCAGACTTCTTAGGGTATATTGCTAGAAGTGGGATCACTGGGTCAAATGGAAGTCAATTTTTAACTTTTTGAGGTAACATCATATTGTTTTCCATAATGGCTGCACCAGTCTGCATTCCCACCAGCAGTGTACTAGAGTCCCCTTTTCCCCACACCCTCGCCAACACTTGTATTTGATGATTTGTTGATGGCGGCCATTGTGACAGGTGTGAGGTGATACCTCATTGTTGTTTTAATTTGCATGTCTCTGATGATTGGTGATGTTGAGCATTTCTTAGATTAGCCTTGAGCAATTGACTTTGAATTGTAGTTTCACATAGAAAAGTGTAAGAGAATTGACCAAATGTAGTAATAGTATTGAAATGTTTAAGAGAACGCAAGATTCAATAAATTTATAGGCTGAATTTATTATTTTTACCAAAGTCATTTAACTACCTAGCAGGATTTTGTTTGTTAGGATTGTATTTATGCCTTGTCAGGCACTTGAAGGGCTTGAAAGTTCAAATATATTAAATGTATGAGTATAGTTTAAAAAGAAAAATATGTTTATAAATGATATTAATTGTTTAAAGTGAATTTAATTTGTTTGAGTTGTGTTGACTATTAATCAGAGAACAAATGAAAGTACTGTCCTTATTTTATTTTATTTTATTTTATTTTATTTTATTTCAAATGTGGGGTTTTTTTTGCCCTGCCGGTTTGACTCAGTAGTTGGAGCATTGGCCTGTAGAGCAGAGAGTCCCAGGTTCGGATCCTGCTAGGGGCACATACCAAAATAAATAAATAAATACATAAATACATAAATACATAAATACATAAATACATAAATAAATAAACTTTTTATTGATTTTTTTAGAGAGAAAGTAAAGGAAAGAGAGATAGGAACATAGATGTGAGAGAGAAATATTGATGGGCTGCCTCCTGCTTGCCCCCTACTTAGGATCCAGCCTGCAACCTGGGTATGTGCCCTGACCTGGAATCAAACCAGGACCACTTGGTCCATGGGATAACTGAATTCACTGAGCCACACTGGCTAGTCAATTGTCCTTATTTTATACAGCAATTATGAGATTTATAAATAGCATAACTATTCACGTATTAAACTTAACACTTTAAGAAATATGAATTATGTAAGTTTAAAAATTGAATATTAAAAAAATAAAATAAAATAAAAATTAAATATTAATATAAACCTCATCTACTTGTAGATGGGTGCAAGAGTACCCCTAGGTCACTAACAACCTTAGATTGATGTATCTATTAGTATGTCACTTTAGGATGAGCTTTATTAGCCTCATCTGTAAAATTCCTAGAATTTTTGTGAAAATTAAATGGGATAATTTTTTTAATCACGTAATCCAATATCTACCATAAAGTTTATTTTGGCAGATTGTGTGTATAAAAGTCCTCAAAAATATGGATTTAAACATGAAAATTTGTTGTCAAGTAGAAGAGGAACCAAATGCATTCTGTAATGTCCTGGAGAATGGAGTTGGTAGTTCCAGAAACATGAAGATTCTGGGTACTTATCTATGTTTCAGGCACTGTACCAAGTGCTTTACATACATTATTGTGTTTATTCCTCTCAATATGCTGGTATAATTAGGGTTTGATCTGAGAAGCAGAACCACTGTGAGTAATATAAAAGATTTATTCGAGGGACTAGACCCTACAAAGTAGTGGGAGCTGTAGAGTTTATATATAGCTCTTGTTTCTGTGTCTGGTTTTGGGACCAATAGTCAGCCTAGCCAGCAATTGGGAAGAGAAGATAGATGTGAAGTCTGAGAGAGCAAGAGGGAACTGAAACCCACATCGGTCTCTCATCAGAACTCATATTGGTTAGATGGGTCTCACATTGAAACCTTTGTCAGTCTCTCACTGTCTCTAAGCCTCTGACTTTGAAGATGCATGTGACCGGCAGAAGAGCTGGTACACTTGACCCTGAAACTTCACACAAAAGTCTTGTAGGATGCAGAAATGCTGAAGAAGATCTGACAGGAGCTGGAGGAGTTGCAGGCCCAGTTGCTGACCTGCACAAATAAAGTAAACCAGGTTTGTGACAATGCAAGGAAACTGCAACAGCACTGGCCCAACACCCCACTTCTTGTCTCACTCTGCCCTTCCATTTCTCTTGTAGACAACCCTGACCCAGAACCAATCAAGGAAGGTAATTTGGGGAAACTTAATTCTACCTTAGCAAAGTTGATACAATGCTAAGCTACCACTGTCTTGTTATCCTCATTTTACAAAGTGACTTAAAAGGTTAAATAATTATGCAAAGCAAAATCAGCCAGTCAGAGAAAGACAAGTATCACATGATCTCACTTATATATGAAATCTAATGAACAAAATAAACTGATGAACAAATTAGATCCAGAGATATGGAAGTAGGAAACAGACTGACAAATCTCAGAGGGAAAGGGAGTAGGGGTGAGGGAAGAGATTAATCAAAGAACTGATATGCATCTATGCATAACCCATGAACACAGACAACAGTGTAGTGAAGGCCTGGGTGGGGGGTGGGAACAAGATGGAGGAGGTCAATGGAGGAAAAAGGGAAGGCATCTGTGATATTCTCAACAATAAAGATAACTTTTTAAATTTTTAATTTATTTTAATTTTTATTTTTTAATTACTTTATTTATTTTTATTACAGATGTTTCTCCTTTTTCCCCCACTGGCTTTCCCCTGCCCCTCCCTTCCTGCCCTGTCCCCAGCTTTGTTGTCCATGCCCATTGTTCATGCATACATGCATATAAGTTCTGTGGTTTATCTCTCACCCACCACCCCCTCTTTGGGGGATTGTCAGTCTGCACCCCACTTCCACGTCTCTGGGTCTACCCTGTTCCTCAGACTGTTATGTTCATTATATTCTACAAATAAGTGAGATCATGTGATATTTGTCTTTCTCTGCTTGGCTTGCTTTGCTTAAGATAATACTTTCCAGGTCCCTCCATGTTGTCTCACAGGATAAGAGATCTTTCTTTCTTATAGCTGCATAGTACTCCATTGTGTATATGTACCACTGCTTTTTTATCCATTCGTCTACTGATGGACATTTGGGCTGTTTCCAGATCTTAGCTATTGTAAATAGTGCTGCTACAAACATGGGGGTACATATATTCTTTCTGATTGGTGTTTCAGACTTCTTAGGGTAAATTTATACATAGGTTAAATAACTTACACAAGGGCCCACAGATGGTAAGTTGGAAAAATGGAATGTGAACAAAGGCTGTATGACCCTCTAATACCTCACCCTAATGTCAGGGAATTGAGTTTCTGCCCTATGGAAAGATAACCTGTTTAGCAGGATGAGCTTACCCATAATGGAACCAGCTGCCTTGCAAAGCAGAGGGTTCTCTGTCCTAGCCGATGCTCAAACAGACTGCAAAACCTTTTGTCAGAGACATTACACAGGAGGGTGCTCACTGGGAGGGAGAATGAACTAGGTGCGTAATAGCAGCACTTTCAACTCCAAGATTCTATGTTTCTAGAACATACAGTTCAGAGCAAGATTGTGCGCTCACAATGTATAAGGAATATAACAGAAGGGATGAAGAAGAAGACAGAAGCACTCAAGGGTGGGCAGGAAAGAGACTTAGCCAAGCTGTGCCTGATAGTGCCAAATTCCACTGTGAGAGAAATGAAAATTACAGTCAATCCAAGAGCTATTTCATACACAGGATGCCACATAATTAGCTGTATAGTGGTGATTTTTTTTCATCATAAATTAACTTGATTTTACTGAATTTGTTGGCCATTTTTGTTGTGTAGATATGATTTTTAAAATTCCTATGAAAGAACTCCAAATTCAGGCACACTTTGCACACTCTTCAAACTGAAAGTGTAATTAATTGAGAACATTACAAAAGGTTTGAAGCAAATATCCAAATATTTCAAAAAAACTGCTTAGAAAAGAATTTTCATATTTGAAGCTTTGCCAACATAAACACATAATAACAAACCTTATGTCTTGGTAACAGTTGTAAAAATGAAAGGAAAAAGGCAGTGACTCGTCCAACTTTCTGCAGCAGATACATCCTGATGACATCTTTCCAAAGCAGATATTACAATAATTTTCTTTTTCCTTCTCAAATTCTACAGACTGATTAACTATACAAATTGGAGATCATGGAAAATCTATACAAAGATATTAAATGAAATTGATTTCTAACCAAGAAAAATATTAGTAAAGTTGATGGGTTGACATTTAAAATCTCAAAGCTGATAGATATAAATCCCATGAGATATGCCCTTGCAATATGCAGACACCTCTCTCCACACTTCTCTCCCTGCTCTCCTCTCAGAAGGCTCACCTGAATAGAACCTATTAGTGGGCATCATTGTTCTCTGGCTTTGAACTTAGCCAACAGGCAGCACAAAAAGATCAAAGGGAGGAAGAAGAGTGAAGTTATGGTATCTATTCTCCTGGAAGTCTCCTTACAGGGTCACCTTGGGTTAACTGGGTCTCTCAACAAAAGATTGTGTTCTTCTCAAGGTATCTCTCTACAGCTCTCTCTCTCTTGCTTGCTAGCTCTCATTCTCTCTCTTTCTCTCTCTCATTACATTGGGCCTAGAGGTGGTAAAGGTTCACCACTGTTAACACCCTGAAGGTACTGCACTCTCCCTACTCCATGCCCCTCAACTTTGTTGACAGTCAACTTATTAAACCTTCCTCAAATTATCTTAATTAGAGGATGCCTTTTGTTTCCTGTTGGGACCCTGACTGATACACATGGAAAAATTAAAATGCCAGTAATTATTCAATCTCAATATCAATATTATGTCCACCATTTTCAGAAAGTTGGGGCATGATTTTCACATTTCCACTGCTGAAAATTATAATTATGAGGAAGATGATTACACCTAGAGTTAAGTGTTGTTAATAGTTCAAGTTCTGGAGCCAGAATTCCTGGGTTGAGTATCAGGTCTGATGGTTACTAGTTGTATGAGTTTTGGTAAATCATCTAGCCAAGTCATTCTCAACCCAGGAGCAGTTTTGCCCCTCAGGTGACATTTAGTAATGTCTGGAGATGTTTTTGTTGTTGCAACTGGGGACAGGCGGTTGCTACTGCTACTTAGTCATGAGTAGAGGACCAAGATGTATTAAGTATATTACTATGCACAGGACAGCCCCACAACAAAAAAATAACTGGTCCAAAATGTCAATAATCCTGAGGTTCGAAAACCTTGATTTCCTAATCTATAAAGTGCAGTTAATATTAGCATATACCTCATAGGATTGTCTAAGGGTTCAATAAGCTAATACATGTAAAGCAATTAGCACAAGGCCTGAGCTATAGTATATGTTCAGTAAATGTAAGGTGGCATCATCATCATCATGAGACTCTCTAAGAGCTCAGAGCACAAAGATAACTTGCTCAAAGGCAGGAACTTATAAATTCATTATGAAAGACAACTAATTCCACTATAGCACTGTGAAAACAGAAATCTTATCTGGCTTTATTCTACTGTATCTCCAGTACCTTCATGTCTAACACATATTTTATTTGTTGAAAATATTCAATATGGCACATTTTTGGTCATGAAAAAGATAATGAATATAATGCACTCAGTAGAATTCCTAACATTCAGTAGATAGATGCTCAATGGTAGTGGTGGCTATGGTGGTTATAATGAATGTTATGCCAATATATCTTTTGAGCCTGAAAACAAAAACTACTATCTTCTTTCAGCTTCTTGCTCAAATTTTGTTACTTTTATTCACTAACTTTTCAACAACTCAAGACCAAGAAGACTCACAGATAAGTTATATAATTTCTCAAACTGCAGAATACATGTTTATGTTATTCATGTATTTTAAAACCTTGTTGATTTAGAATTATCTCAAGTAGAAATTTTTATCCCCCTTTATACCCTCTTCCACCTCCAATTCTTAAATCTTTAATTTTACCTTGCTTCAGTCCAATAACAGGATTTAGGTTGGAGTAATATTTTGAAAAATTAAGCAAGATGACCAGGGGAAAGGGAAAATGGGAGTAGAAAAAAATTGATGAAGAAATAAGTTAGGTTATAATTCCCCCAAAATACCCTGTAAGAACCTGTCCACATGCTAGAAGGCCACAAATTTGGCAGGTAAAGGCCCAGAATCATTTATGACCCATCATATATGTCAGAGGGCTCTACAGTGAATGATTATTCTTAGCAATGAGACATGAGAGAAAGTTTTCCCTATATAGAGGACATTGAAATAAAATTAAGCTCTCCACTGGTAAGTTTAAAGTCTGTAGTTACTGGGGCTATTCATTCTTTTTTTGAATTTACTTTTTATTGCATTTATTGGGATGATATTTGTTAATAAAATTATATAGGTTTCAGGTATACAATTCTATAATACATCATCTGTATATTGTATTGTGTATTCAACACCCCAAGTCAAGTCTCTTTCTATCACCATTTATCCCCTCTTTACTTTTTCTACCTTCTCCCACCCTCCTTTCCCTCTGTTAATCACTGTAAAGTAGGCTGTGTCAATGAGTTTGTGGGTTTTTTTAGGGGGGGGTTGCTTTATCCCTTCACCTTTTTCACCCGGCCCAGGTCTATTCTTTATGTCTTACAGTGTAAACCAAAGTGCCAGAGTCCAATAAAAGCAACTATATAAAGGGATAAAATAGCATGGTTCAGATAGAAATCTTTCTGGTAGTCTCCCCTTGGCCTGGGCTAAGAGAGCACTTTAAAGAATGACCAGATAGGATGTGTGTATTGCTCACACATAAGTTCAGCTAGGACCTAGGCAATCTGTGGTCATTCCTGGGAGTGATTACCTTTGTGACAAGTGCAGACAGATGTTCTTTTTTTCCATGGCCATTTATTCCCGCTACGCCCTTTTCCACATTGCCCCTTCCCACCCATCTCCAATCACAACACTGTTATCCATGTCCATGAGTTCTCTTTCTTCTTTTTCTTTTTTGCTAAACCCCTCCACCACATCCTGTAACATCCCCTCACCACCAGATCTGTCGGCCTGCTCTCTATCAATGAGTCTGTTTCTATTTTTTGTTTGTTTGTTATTTTATTCATTAGATGGCACATATGAGTGAAATCACATGATACTTGTCTTTTTCTGACTGGCTTAACTCTTTCTTTTCTCTTTTATTTATTATTGTTTTAATTATATATTTATTTTTGTTACACATATATCTCCTTATCCCCCCACTGATTCACCCCTTCTCCTCCCTCCCCACCCTGTCCAAAGCGTTGTTGTCCATGTACATTGTTCATACATACATGCGTATAAGTTCTGAGGTTTATCTCTCCCCCAAAACCCCCTCATCTGAGGATTGTCAGTCTGTACCCCACTTTCACGTCTCTGGGACTACCCCGTTCTTCAGACTGTTATGTTCATTATATTCCACAGATAAGTGAGATCATGTGATATTTGTCTTTCTCTATTTGGCTTGTTTCGCTTAGGATAATACTTTCCAGGTCCCTCCATGTCGTCTCAGAGGATAAGAGATCTTTCTTTCTTAGAGCTGCATAGTAATCCATTGTGTATATGTACCACAGCTTTTTTATCCATTCGTCTACTGATGGACATTTGGGCTGTTTCCAGATCTTAGCTATTGTAAATAGTGCTGCTACAAACATGGGGGTACATATATTCTTTATGATTGGTGTTTCAGGCTTCTTGGGGTATATTCCTAGAAGTGGGATCACTGGGTCAAATGGAAGTTCAATGTTTAATTTTTTGAGGTAACACCATATTGTTTTCCATAGTGGCTGCACCAGTCTGCATTCCCACCAGCAGTGTATTAGAGTCCCCTTTTCTCCACCCCTCGCCAACACTTGTTGTTTGATGATTTGTTGATGGCTGCCATTCTGACAGGTGTGAGGTGATACCTCATTGTTGTTTTGATTTGCAGCTCTCTGATGATTAGTGATGATGAGCATTTCTTCATATGGCTCTTAGCCATTTGTATGTCCTGTTTGGGGAGGTGTCTAGTTCCTCTGCCCATTTTTTAATTGGGTTCTTTGTCTTCCTTTTGTTGAGTTGTATGAGCACTCTACAAATATTGGTAATTAACCCCTTATCTGATGTATCATTAGCAATTATGCTCTCCCATAGAGTGGGTTGCCTTTCCATTTTGATGATTGTATCTTTTGCTGTGCAGAAGCTTTTGAGTTTGATGTAGTCCCATGTGTTCATTTTCTCCTTTGTTTCTGTTGCCTTAGGTGATGTATCCATGAAAATTCTGCTACGTATAATGTCTGAAATTTTGTTGCCTACAGTTTCTTCTAGGACTTTTATGGATTCATGAGACACATTTAAGTCTCTTATCCATTTTGAGTTTATTCTTGTGTATGGGGTAAGTTGATGGTCTAGTTTCATTTTTTTGCATGTAGCTGTCCATTTTTCCCAACACCATTTATTAAAGAGGCTGTCTTTACTGCACTGTATGCTCTTGCCCCCTTTGTCAAATATTAATTTAGCATATTGCCTTGGGTCCATTTCTCGGTTCTCTATTCTGTTCCACTGGTCTATATGTCTGTTCTTGTGCCAGTACCAGGTTGTTTTGATTACAGTGGCTTTGTAGTATGACCTGAAATCTGGTAATGTGATCCCTCCAACTTTGTTCTTTTTTTTCAAGATTGCAATGGCTATTTGAGTTCTTTTTTAATTTCATATGAACTTTTGAATTATTTGTTCTAGTTCTGTGAAGTATGTCATTAGTATTTTGATAGGGATTGCATTGAATCTATAGATTGCTTTGGGTAGTATGGATATTTTAATGATATTTATTCTTCGAATCTATGAACAAGGTATATGCTTCCACTTTTTTATATCTTCCTCTATTTCTTTTTTCAATGGTCTGTAGTTTTCTACAAATAGATCCTTTATTTCTTTGGTTAAGTTTATTCCTAGGTAACTTAATTGTTTTGCTGTGATGGTAAATGAGATTTGTTTTTAGTTTCTCTGAATTAATCATTGGTGTATAAGAATGCCATGATTTGTTGATTTTGTATTCTGCTACTTTGCCAAATTCATTTATTAAGTCTAGTAAACTTTTGATGGAGTCTTTGGGATTTTCTACTTATAGTATCATGTCTTCTGCAAATAATGACAGTTTCACTTCCTCCTTTCCCGTTTGGGTCCCTTTTATTTTTTCCTCCTGTCTGATTGCTGTGGCTAAGAATTCCAATACTATGTCAAATAAGAGTGGTGAAAGTGGGCATCCTTGCCTTGTTCCTGTTCTTAATGGAAATGTTTTTAATTTTTGCTCATTGAGTATGATGTTCGCTGTAGGTCGTTCATATATGGCCTTTATTATGTTGAGATATTATTCCTCTATTCCCAGATTGCTTAGCATTTTTATCAGAAATGGGTGTTGGATTTTGTCGAATGCTTTTTCTGCATCTATTGATATGATCATATGATTTTTATCTTCCATTTTGTTTATGTGGTTTATTACATTTATTGATTTATGAATATTGTACCACCCTTGCATCCCTGGGATGAATCCCACTTGGTCATGGTGAATAATTTTTTTGATGTATTGCTGGATTCGATTTGCTAGTATTTTGTTCAGAATTTTGTTATCCATGTTATCAGGGATATTGGTCTGTAGTTTTCTTTCTTTGTAGTGAGTTTTGGAATTAGAATTATGCTGGCCTCTTAAAGCAAGTTTGGAAGACTTCCTTCTTCTTGATTTTTTTGTAATAGTTTGAGGAGAATGGGAATTAGTTCTTCTTTGAATGTTCGGTAAAATTTCCCTGTGAAGCCATCTGGGCCTGGACTATTGTATGCTGGGAGAGTCTTGATTACATCTTCAATTTCCTTAGTTGTTATTGGTCTGTTCAAGTTTTCTATCTCTTCCCTGTCCAATTTTGGGAGACTTTGTGTTTCTAGGAATTTGTCCATTTTGCTTAGATTGTCAAATTTTTTGCCATATAATTGTTCATAGTAGTTGTTAATGATCTTTTGTGTTTCTGTGGTGTCAGTTGTTACTTCTCTTTCATTTCTGATTTTGTGTATTTGGGTTCTCTCTCTTTGTTTCTTGGTGAGTCTAGCTAAGGGCCCATCAGTCTTGTTTATCTTTTCAAAGAACCAGCTCTTTGTTTCATTGATCCTTTGAATTGTTTTTTTGGTCTCCATGTAATTTATTTCTGTTCTGATCTTTACTATTTCCTTCCTTCTGCTTGCTCTAGGGTTTTCTTTGTGTTTGCTCTTTAGTTCTTTGAGTTGTGAGGTTAGATAGTGTATTAGAAATTTTTCTTGCTTTTTGATGTAGGCCTGTAGTGCTATGAACTTGCCTTTCAGAACTGCATTCGTTGCATCCCATAGATTTTGTGTTGTTGTGTGTTCATTTTCATTGGTTTCCAGGAAGTTTTTAATTTCTTCCTTGATCTCCATGGTAACCCATTTATTGTGCAATAAAATGCTATTTAGCCTCCATGTTTTCAAATGTCTTTGCATGTTCTTGTTGCAGTTGATTTCTAGTTGCTTGCCGTTGTGATCTGAGAAGATGCTTGATATGATTTCAATCTTCTTGAACTTGTAGAGACTTAGTTTGTGTCCTAACATGTAGTCTATCTTTGAGAATGTCCCATATGCGCCCTGGCCGGTTTGGCTCAGCGGTTAGAGCGTGGCCTGCGGTCTGGAGAGACCCAGGTTCGGTTCCCGCTAAGGGCATGTACCTCGGTTGCAGTTTGTCCCCGGCCCTGGTTGGTCGTGTGGGTGGCAGCCACTCGATGTGTCCCTTTCACATCGATGTTTCCCTCTCTCTCTCTCTCTTCCTCTCTCTCCCTCCCACTCTGTCTGTACAAAAAATGGAAAAATGTCCTCGGATGAGGATAAAAAAAAAAAAAAAAGGAGAAAATGTCCAATATGTACTTGAGAAGAATTTGAATTCTGCAGTTTTGGGGTGTAATTCTCTGTAGACATCTATTAAATCCATTTGATGTAGTGCTTTATTTAGAGTCTGTGTTTCCTTGCTAATTTCTTGTCTAGAAATTCTATCCAGTGATGTCAGCGGGGTGTTGAAGTCCCCTGCTATAATTGCATTGCTGTTAATTTCTCCTTTGAAGTCCTCCAGAAGATTTTTAATATATGATGGTGCTCCTATATTGGGTACATATATGTTTACCAAGGTTATATCTTCCTGTTAGATAGACCCTTTTAATATTATATAGTGGCCTTCATTGTATCTAGTTATGGTCTTCATTTTGAAATCTACTTTATCAGATATTAGTATTGCTACCCCAGCTTTTTTTAATTTATTTATTTATTTTTGCTTTCCGTTTGCTTGAAAGATTTCTTTCCATCCCTTCACTTTCAATCTATGTGAGTCTTTTGTTGTGAGGTGGCTCTCTTGTAGACAACATATATGTGAGTCATGTTTTCTTATCCAGTCAGCTATTCTGTGTCTTTTTATCGGAGCATTCAAACCATTCACATTTAAGGTGGTAATTGATATGTACTTATTTATTGCCATTTTGGTTTAATGTGGTTCTGTTTTTCTTTCTATTTTTTTCTACTAATTACAGCAGTCATTTTAGCATATCTTGCAGTGCTGGTTTGGTGTTAATATATTTCCTTAGCCTTTATTTATTTATTTATTTTTTTTTTGGTCTGGGAAGCTCTTTATTTGACCTTCTATTTTGAATGACAGCCTTGCTGGGTAGAGTAGTCTTGGATTCATATCCTTGTTTTTCATGACCTTGATTACTTCATGCCACTCCCTTTTGGCCTATAGTGTTTCTGTTGAGAAGTCAGCTGAGAGCCTTGTGGGGTTTCCTTTGTAGGTAACCTGTTGCTTATCTCTTGCTGCTGCCTGGCTCATTTCACTCAGCATAATGTTCTCCAGGTCCATTCATGCTGATGCAAAGGGTTCTTTAGTGCTCAGCTCATTAGGCGATAGAGCTGACAGCCGCTGGTGGAAATTGAGGGACTTAATGATGACAAAAATATTTCACATTTATGAAGTATTTCCTTGTGCCAGACTTTATTCCAAGGGTTTTAGAAATATAAGCTATTATCCCAGCTGATGTGGCTCAGTAGGTTAAGCACCATCCCATGGACTGAGAGGTTCTGGTTCAATTCCCTGTCAGGGCACATGCTCGGGTTGTGGGCTCGATCCTTGGTGGGGAGCGTGCAGGAGGCAGCCAATGGATGTTTATCTCTTACATCAATGTTTTTAATCTCCCTCTCCCTCCCTATCTTTCTAAAAAAAAAATCAATAAAAACATATTTAAAAAAAAAAAAGAAATACAAGCTATTAAATCACAGCAATGCATGAAAGGTGTACTATTCCCCATTTTACAGAAAAGGAGACTGAAGAGTTAAGGTATTATTTGCCTAACATTATAGAGCTACTAAGTGACAGCATAAGAAACTGAACATGACATCCTGGCTGCAGAGCCAACATGTATAAGGTCTATATTGTATGTGTCAAAAGAAGCACCCACTCCCACTTCATCAAGTGGATAGGCCTACAAGGTCAACGCAAGTCCCACTTAACTCAAAGCACTGCCCCTGGCTCTCGTCCACCTCAAACTTTCACTGTTTTTCATTTCAAAAAAAATGTGTATACACTGCAAGGGCAGAAATGCAATTATTGTATATCTTTATACAATAGTCCCTACCTTTAAAAGGAAGAATAGAATCTCCAGAAAATTCATAGACCACAGACTTCAAAGCCAAAATATCAAATTAAAGCTCCAGACAAGATGCTGGAGAAGGAAGACCTAGATGAGTGAAGGCTATTGAATCACGGGGCTTTATGTAGACAGTAGGATGCCAATTGGGCTGAGAAAAAAGGAAAGAGAAAAAGGAAAAGAAGCAGATGCCCAGCCAGTGTGGCTCAGTTGGCTGAGCATTGGCCTATGCATCAGGAGATCACCAGTTTGATTGCCAGTCAGGGCACATACCCAGGTTGCAGGCTCTATCCCTAGTAGGGCATGTGCAGGAGGCAGCCAATCAATGTTTCTCATGCCTACTCCTATATCTCTCTCCTTTTCCCTTCCTCTATGTGAAATTAAAAAGAAGAATGAGGAGGAGGAGAGGGAGGAGAAGGAGGAGAAAAGGAGAAGGAGAAGAAAAAAGAAGGGAGGGCCACCTTGGCAGCAGGGAATATTCAAGCAAAAGCTTGCAAAATCATATATAGCACAATGCCAGGCATATTCTAAATGCTTTACACATATTAACATATTAATGTTCATTACCACCCCACATAAATTAGGGACTATTATTATTCACCTTTCATATAAAGAAACTAATTACAGATAGGTTAAGTAACTTGACCAAGTTCACACACCTAATATGAGGCTGTTTGTCTCCAGAGACAGTGCTTCTAATATCTAAGCTACATTGCTCTCTAGAAGGAAAGTTCCCTGTAGTACAGCAGACAGAGATAGTGATGGAAAGGTAACAAGCAGTGGAGAGGCCAGATTAAGTACTTGCTAATTATGGATGCTGTAAAAGGCAGAAAGTAAAGAGTCAGAAAACCTCTGGCCAGGAGTTCTCTAATGTGTGTTTCCTGCTGTCAAGTAATGGGGTCAAGGTGTGGCAGGATAGTAAGAAGCTAGAGAAATTCCTTGACAAATGAAATAAGAAAAACTGAAACAAGATAATTAAAGAAGGCCAAACAATTTGAGCAATTTACAGCCAGCTAATTAATCACAAGGTTTTATCTTCCCTATCCAAAGACACTTAGGAGCAAATGGTTTACACATTCCAGATCATCTCCAGGCAGACTGACCTCAGTCCCAGTCCCTATTCTATAATGTTCTTTTAAACTACCCAGAAAATAACCTTGACCCCTCTGTACTTACATTTTGATGAATCGATCTTTTTTAAATATGTTTTTATTGATTTTAGAGATGAAGGGAGATGGATAGAGAGAAAAAGAGAAACATCAATGAGAGAGAGAAACAATCAGCTGCCTCCCAGAGGTCCCCTACTGGGGATTGAACCTACAACCTGGGCATGTGCCCCGACCAGGAATTGAACCAGTGACCTCTTGGTGCACCACAGGATGAGGCCCAACCAACTGAGCCACATCAGCCAGAGCAATGAATCAACATATTAAAGGACACACCTGGAAAGCTAATGAATATTCTGTTAAGACCCTCCCCTGAGAACTCCCCTAAGATTCCCACCAGCCAAAAAAAGACCAAAAAAATCTCAAGACAAAGAACCCATGGTACACTGTCTCTAGAGCATGTCCACACCTTGTATCTCTGCTCTCTTTCTCCTAAACTCTAAGGGACCCCACAAGACTTGCAACCATGGGAGCAGCAGACAGTGGCAGCTCATCCTAGGTTAACCCCCTGAAGCTGTCTCCAAGGCTCCCTTTTTCTCTGACTTTCTAGTGGGCTAACAGCAGCCCCACCTCGGCTCACTTCTGTCATTGTGACTTTTACTTCTCAGTGAGTTCCTGCAGCCCAGCATGGCTGACTTTTTTCCTATAACTTTTCTAAAAAGCCAAAGCAGCCCCACCTAGACTCTCTCCTGTTGTTTCTTGTACCTTAAGCCTTTCCTTTGTTATACCATCACCAGCTGTAATAAATATACTCTTAAAATCACCTGGACTCGAACTGTGAAATCTTGCTTTCACAAAGTCAAAAATCCACACACTACAGGCCGGCCTGAGTCAGACCCCCTGCAGGCTCATACCCATCTAGTAACAAAGGGAACTATTGCTGCATAACAAACCATTTCCAAAATTGGTGGCTTAAAACAATAACTATTTGTTTTCTCACAGTTTGAAATTTGACTAGAGATTGGTAGAGATGATATGTCTCTGCTCCATGCGATGTTACATGTGGTCAGTCATATGGCTACATTGAGCAGGAAGCTGGGCTAAAGGTGAAACATCCGATATGACCTCATTCATATGCTGTGTATAAAGATACGGAACAATCCTATGTCCAGCCCCTCAGCCTGGGTAGCAGGAGTGATTGAACACCTAAATTCTTTTCCATCTGACCACTCTCTCTCTTTCTCCATGTGGTTGCTCATCATTTAGAAATCTAGCTCAAGTTTTCTTACATTTAACTGCTGATTTCCAAGAGGGTGAAAGCTGAAATTGCCAAGTCTCTTAATGCCCAGGGCTGAAATTGGCACCACATCATTTCTGCCATTCTATTGGCCAAAACAAGTCCCAAGGTTAGCCCATTTTCAAGGGGAATGAAATAGACTTCCCTTCCTGACAGGGGGTGCAACAAGAACATTCGGAGATAAGAAAGATTATTGGCAGCTGTCTTTGCAAACAATCCACTCCAGGGACCAATAACACCAGGGGCCTCTGGATGTTTTGCTCTTATTGTCTCAATCTCTAATGCTCTGTCACAAATAACATTCTCGCCATGGATCCCCAAGTTCAATGAAAGACATAATATTAATATCCCATGTGCACTCACTCTCATCCAAAAGACTTTTGAGCTAAGAATAAAGCATGATCAGACTGTCATCAGGGAAAGAAATTTCAGATGTTACAGCTGTCCCATGAGAGAACTTGGCTCAGGTCAAGAAGAATCAGAACACCAAAGGCCACCAAGCACTTCGTGGCTTAAAGTGATAGTGCACTGTGAGGATTCTGATTTTATTATAGGGCATAGGTGGGCCAACTACAGTCTTCTGGCAAAATCCTGCCACTGACCCCTTTTGTAGATAAAGTTTCATTAGAGCACAGCCATGCTCAATCATTTATGTATTCTCTGTGGCTGCTTTAACACTAAAATATCAGAGTTAAATAGTTCCAAAAAAAAAAAAACCTGCATGGTCCATAACACCTGAACTATGCACTGTCTGGCCCTTGAAAGGAAAAGTTTGCCAACCATGGCATTGTGGATATTAAGTAATGCACTCATTCTCATGTTTTATTTTGTTTCCAAAAATTAAATTGACCCTAGGGTTCACATTTCAACTGGCAGAAATAGGCAGCTCTTGGGCCAGTCCATACAATGCCTTGAAGAGACAAGAGAATAAAAAGCTTTCAGTAATAGGATTTTAAGGTACAAATCTACATCATGCTTTTAAGCCAAACCAATTTATGCCTTTAACACATTTAGAACTTGTCCTTCAAACTTCATTGGCACAGTCTCTCCATGCATACCTCACACTCTTCCCAAGGAAGAGAGTTATAGTAGGTTTTTTACGCTCAGAGATTGTCTTTTTAAATCATTCAATAGGCAAATTGGTCATCCTCAGTGGATAATCACTGCACCAATTTACAACCCAGAGAATTCAACAGAGCTCTTAAATTTGTTAACCTACTAGTACTTGAGCTTTCTGAAAAATGCAAAGTAATTATAGAAGCTAGCCCTTTTGCTTTCACTTGGTCATATACATGAAAGATATTTTTACTGCCAAATGTTTAAAGAACTTTTAATAATGCGAAATTGTGTTGTTCCATGAGAAATTATTTTGACCGTGTTTTCATATGCAAAATAAACCCAAAAGATGAAATTTAATTTTCTTGCAAGTCTTGAAGTCTACTCTCATGCCCATCAAGAATATAGTTTTGAAATTTTGTGCTTAAAAGTTTTCAAGTTGCCCTGGCCGGTTTGGCGCAGCGGTTGGAGGGTCGGCGTGCGGACCAGAGAGTCCAGGGTTCGGTTCCTACTAGGGGCACATAACAAAAAATAAAAAAAATAAAAAAATAAGTATTCAAGTACACATACTCACTGACCCCACAATTTCTTTTTTTTTTTCTTTTTTTTTTTTATATATGAATTTTTATTTATTTTTTTGTTACAGATATTTTACCTTTTTACCCCATTGGCACCCCCCACCCCACCCCACCTCCACCCCGTCCCCGGCTTAGTTGTCCATGTCCATTGGTCATGCATACATGCATATAAGTTCTGTGGTTTATCTCTTCCCACCCCCCCACCCCCCATCCCCTCTTCTGAGGGATGTCAGTCTGTGCCCTACTTCCATGTGTCTGGGTCTACTGTATTCCTCAGACTGTTATGTTCATTATATTCCGAATATAAGTGAGATCATGTGGTATTTGTCTTTTTCTGCTTGGCTTCTTTCACTTAGGATAATACTTTCCAGGTGCCTCCATGTCGTCTCAAAGGATAAGAGATCTTTCTTCCTTACCGCTGCATAGTACTCCATTGTGTATATGTACCACAGCTTTTTTATCCATTCGTCTACTGGTGGACACTTGGGCTGTTTCCAGATCTTAGCTATTGTAAATAGTGCTGCTATGAACATGGGGGTAAATATATTCTTCCTCATTGGTGTTTCAGGCTTCTTAGGGTATATTCCCAGCAGTGGGATCACTGGGTCAAATGGAAGTTCAATTTTTAATTTTTTGAGGTAGCACCATATTGTTTTCCACAGCGGCTGCACCAGTCTGCATTCCCACCAGCAGTGTATTAGAGTCCCCTTTTCTCCACACCCTCGCCAACACTTGTTGTTTGATGATTTGTTGATGGCGGCCATTCTGACAGGTGTGAGGTGATACCTCATTGTTGTTTTAATTTGCATCTCTGATGATTAGTGATGTTGAGCATTTCTTCATATGTCTTTTGGCCATTTGTATGTCTTGTTTGGAGAGGTGTCTATTCAGCTCCTATGCCCATTTTTAAATTGGGTTCTTTGTCTTCCTTTTGTGGAGTTGTATGAGCACTCTATATATATTGGAGATTAACCCCTTATCTGATACATCATTGGCAATGATATTCTCCCATACAGTGGTTTGCCTTTCCATTTTGATGATTGTGTCTTTTGCTGTGCAGAAGCATTTTAGTTTGATGTAGTCCCATGTGTTCATTTTCTCCTTTATTTCTGTTGCCTTAGGTGATGTATCAGTAAAAATTCTGCTCCGTATGATGTCCGAAATTTTGTTGCCTACATTTTCTTCTAGAATTTTTATGGATTCACGGGTCACATTTAAGTCTTTTATCCATTTTGAGTTTATTTTTGTGTATGGTGTAAGTTGATGGTCTAGTTTCTTTTTTTTTGCATGTAGCTGTCCAATTTTCCCAACACCATTTATTAAAGAGGCTGTCTTTACTCCACTGTATGCTCTTGCCACCTTTGTCAAATATTAATTGAGCGTATTGCCTTGGGTCCATTTCTGGGTTTTCAGTTCTGTTCCACTGGTCTATATGCCTGTTCTTGTGCCAGTACCAGGCTGTTTTGGTTGCAGTCGCTTTGTAGTATAACCTGATATCTGGTATTGTGATCCCACCTACTTTGTTCTTCTTTTTCAAGATTGCTGTGGCTATTCGGGGTCTTTTTTGGTTCCATATGAACTTTTGAAGTATTTGTTCTAGTTCTATGAAATATGTCGTTGGTATTTTGATGGGGATTGCATTGAATCTATAGATTGCTTTGGGTAGTATGGACATTTTAATTATGTTAATTCTTCAAATCCATGAACAGGGTATGTGCTTCCACTTTTTTATATCTTCCTCTATTTCTTTTTTCAATGACCTGTAGTTTTCTGCAAATAGGTCCGTTACTTCTTTGGTTAAGTTTATTCCTAGGTATCGTAATTTTTTTGGAGCGATGGTAAATGGGATTGTTTTTTCAGTTTCTCTTTCTGTGAGTTCATCACTGGTGTACAAGAATGCCGTCGATTTCTTGACTTTAATTTTGTATCCTGCTACTTTGCCAAATTCATTTATTAAGTCTAATAGCTTTTTGAGGTAGTCTTTAGGGTTTTCTATGTACAATATCA
The DNA here is from genome assembly GCF_014108415.1 of Molossus molossus. Lineage (NCBI taxonomy): Eukaryota > Metazoa > Chordata > Mammalia > Chiroptera > Molossidae > Molossus > Molossus molossus. The sequence continues at coordinate 109,413,655 of NW_023425355.1, read as the reverse complement.
TGTCATCTGCAAATAATGACAGTTTCACTTCCTCCTTTCCAATTTGGATCCCTTTTATTTTTTCTTCATGTCTGATTGCTGTGGCTAAGACTTCCAGTACAATGTTAAATAAGAGTGGCGAAAGTGGACATCCCTGTCTTGTTCCTGTTCTTAATGGAAATGTTTTTACTTTCTGTCCATTGAGTATGATGTTGGCGGTAGGTCTTTCATATATGGCCTTTATTATGTCGAGATATGATCCCTCTATTCCTACATTGCTGAGCGTTTTTATCAGAAGTGGATGCTGGATTTTGTGGAATGCTTTTTCAGCATCTATTGATATGATCATGTGGTTTTTATTCTTCATTTTGTTTATGTGGTGTATCACGTATATTGATTTGCGAATGTTGTACCAGCCTTGCATCCCTGGAATGAATCCCACTTGGTCATGGTGAATAATTTTTTTGATGTATTTCTGGATCCGATTTGCTAATATTTTGTTCAGGATTCTGGCGTCTATGTTCATCAGGGATATTGGCCTGTAGTTTTCTTTCTTCGTAGTGTCTTTTTCTGGTTTTGGAATTAGAATTATGCTGGCTTCATAGAATGTGTTTGGAAGTCTTCCTTCTTCTTGAATTTTTTGAAATAGTTTGTGAAGAATGGGTGTTAGTTTTTTTTCGAATGTTTGGCAAAACTCCCCCGTGAAGCCATCTGGGCCTGGCCTTTTGTTTGCTGGGAGAGTCTTGATTACCTCTTCAATTTCCTTAGTTGTTATTGGTCTGTTCAAGTTTTCTATCTCTTCAGGGAATAGTTTTGGGAGACTGTGTGTTTCTAGAAATTTGTCCATTTCGCTTAGATTGTCGAATTTGTTGCCATATAGTTGTTCGTAGTAGTTGTTAACGATCTTTTGTATTTCCGTGGCGTTGGTTGTTACTTCTCCTCTTTCATTTCTGATTTTGTGTATTTGGGTTCTCTCTCTTTGTTTCTTGGTGAGTCTAGCTAAGGGTCCATCAATTTTGTTTATCTTTTCGAAAAACCAGCTCTTTGTTTCATTGATCCTTTGAATTGTTTTCTGGTCTCTATGTCATTTATTTCTGCTCTGATCTTTACTATTTCCTTCCTTCTACTTGCTCTGGGGTTTTCTTTTTGTTTACTTTCTAATTCTTTAACTTGTGAGGTTAGACAGTCAATTAGAAATTTTTCTTGTTTTTTGAGGTAGGCCTGTAGTGCTATGCACTTCCCTCTCAGAACTGCTTTCGCTGCATCCCATAGATTTTGTGTTGTTGTGTGTTCATTTTCATTGGTTTCCAGGAAGTTTTTAATTTCTTCCTTGATCTCCTCGGTGACCCATTCATTGTTTAATAACATGCTATTTAGCCTTCCTGTGTTGAAATGTCTTTGCATGTTCTTGTTGCAATTGATTTCTAGTTTCATGCCATTGTGATCTGAGAAGATGCTTGATTTGATTTCAATCTTCTTGAACTTGTAGAGATTTCGTTTGTGTCCTATCATGTCGTCTATCTTTGAGAATGTCCCATGTGCACTTGAGAAGAATGTGTATTCTGTAGTTTTGGGGTGTAATTCTCTGTGGATATCTATGAAATCCATTTGGTCTAGTGCTTCATTTAGAGTCTCTGTTTCCTTGCTAATTTTTTGCCTAGAGGATCTATCCAGTGCTGTCAATGGGGTGTTGAAGTCCCCTGCTATGATTGTATTGTTGTCGATTTCTCCTTGAAAGTCCTCCAGAAGATTTTTAATATATTTTGGTGCTCCTATATTGGGTGCATATATGTTTATCAAGGTTATATCTTCCCGTTGGATAGATCCTTTCAATATTATATAGTGGCCGTCTTTGTCTCTAGTTATGGTCTTCATTTTGAAATCTATTTTATCACATATAAGAATTGCTACCCCAGCTTTTTTTTTTTTTTTGCTTTCCATTTGCTTGGAAAATTTATTTCCATCCCTTCACTTTCAACTTATGTGAGTCTTTTGTTGAGAGGTGGGTCTCTTGTAAACAACATATAGATGAGTCATGCTTTCTTATCCAATCAGCTACTCTGTGTCTCTTTATGGGAGCATTCAATCCATTTACGTTTAAGGCGATTATTGATATGTACTTAGTTATTGCCATTTTTGTTTAGTGTGGTTCCATTTTTCTTCCCATTTCTACTGCTAATTACAGCAGTCCTTTTAACATTTCTTGCAGTGCTGGTTTGGTGCTAATGTATTCCCTTAGCCTTTTTTTGTCTGGGAAGCTCTTTATTTGATCTTCTATTTTGAATGATAGCCTTGCTGGGTAGAGTAGTCTTGAATTCAGATTCTTGTTTTTCATGACTTTGATTACTTCATGCCATTCTCTTCTGGCCTGTAGTGTTTCTTGTGAGAAGTCAGCTGAGAGCCTTATGGGGTTCCCTTTGTAGGTAACCTGTTGCTTATCTCTTGCTGCTTTTAGGATTCTCTCTTTGTCTTTAATTTGTGGCATTTTAATTACTATGTGTCTTGGTGTGGGCCTGTTTGGGTTCTTCTTACTTGGGACTCTCTGTGCTTCTTGAACTTGAATGCCTTCTTCCTTCACCAAATTAGGGAAGTTTTCTGTCACTATTTCTTTGAATATATTCTCTATCCCTTGCTCATTTTCTTCTTCTTCGGGGACTCCTATGATGCGAATATTATTACGTTTCCAGTTGTTCCATAGTTCTCTTAAGCTGTCTTCCTGTTTTTTAATAGTTTTTTCCTTTTGTTTTTCTGATTGGTTGATTTTTTCTACCCTGTCTTCTAATTCACTGATCCGGTCCTCAGCTTCCTCTACTCTGCTTTTTAAACCTTCCAATGTGTTTTTCATTTCTGATATGTCATTTTTTATCTCTTCTTGTTGGTTTTTAATTTCCAGTTGGCTTATTTTCAGTGTCTCTATGTCCTTACTCATACTGTTCAGCTTCCTCAAGATCATGGCTCTGAATTCTAGCTCTGTTAACATGCCTAATTGTTCCACATTGATCTCATCTTCGGTGGAGGTCTCTTGCTCTTTCATTTTGCTTCTGTTTCTGTGTTTCACCATTTTGGCTATCACTGTGGGCTTTGGAGACTGTCAAGTTCCCCCTGTGGGTGTTGGTGTTCTGCTGTTTGTGGCTCCCTCTCCTGTTTTTAGATGAGCGAGGGAGGACCCACGTTGAACACCACTGTCAAGTCTTACTTTCCTGGTTAAAGTTGCCAGCCCAGGAAACGTACTGTTATCCTCTAGCTTTTTGCCTGGAAGCTAGCAGTCTAGGTTATTTGATGAGTTTTGGGTTGTCAGTTGATTGAAAAACTCCCTCTGTTGCTCAGCCAAGGGGCTTTCAGGAGGGTGGGGCAGATGCTGGTTGTTTATGAGCCTCAATTAGCATTTCAATGGCTCACAGGTGGGGTTGGATCTCCGAGGGAGGGGCTGCTGCCTCTCATCAGAGCCCTGGGAAGGAGCAATGTGGCCACCGTCCTGGGTGGCAGCAACTCAGCCAAAGCTCTGAGCACCCTCCAAACCCCGAGTGTCCCGACGCAGTTCCAGTCCAGTCTGCCCTCCCTCTGCCGGAGCCCAAGGTGAGTGGCTGTGGCTGTTTTAGCCTCTGTCCCGGCTCTGTGCTGTGGAGCCGCCTGGGAGTGTAACCCGCGGGCGCTGCTCCCAGCTAAGGCCGCTGCCAAGCTGCCGACCGTGGGCTCCCAGCCCCGTCTTGCGCCTTCGCAAGCCTACCGGGATGGAGTCAGTGTCCCTCGTTGTATGGTCCTCGCAAGTTGCTTTTCTGTTGGGTTTTCCCGTCAATTTGCCTGTGTTATAGGTGTAATTCCAGTTTGGTTCTGGGAGATGGTCTGTGTAGCTGCGTTCACTCCGCCGCCATTTTTCGGTTCCTTCGACCCCACAATTTCAATTCTCAAATATTGTTTGTTTTTTAGGAAGAGTGGAAGGAAGAGAAGGAGGGAGAGAGAGAAAGAGAAACATCAATGTGTCTACATCTATTGGTTGCCTCCCACAAGCATCCCTACCAGGGCTGGAGATCAAACCTGCAACCCAGATATGTACCCTTGACAGATAATCAAACCCAGGACCCTTTGGTACATGGCCCGACACACTAACCACTGAACAACATGGGCCAGAGCTCAGTTCTCAAATTTTATCCCAAATTCATAATATGGTATAGTTCAAGGTTAATCATGTAGAATTATTTGTAATAGCAGAAAATCTTTTTTTTAATTATTAATTAATTTATTTTTGTTAGTAAATCTTAAATAACCTAAATATTCATCAATAAAGGTCTTGTGAAAATTAATCATAGGTAAAACATAAGCTAATGGGCATGACTGTGTTCCAACAATTTATTTAATTGTGATGGATTCATGTGATGAATTAAAAGAAATGAGGAAGGTCTTTGGAATCTTAAATAGGACAAATTCCAGGATTATTGCCAAGTGAAAAAAGCAAAGAATGGTATGTATACTATTTTATAATTTGTGAAAAAAATGGGAGGATAAGAAGAGATATAATTTGCTTGTATATGCCTTAAATACCTCTGGAAGGACACATAAGAAATTGATAACATTGTTTGTCTACAGGGGTGATTGTCAGTTAGGATCTAGCCAAAGAAAGTACTCTAAGCATTTCATTCCAAGGGAATTTAATACAGGATATTGGTTACACAAGTAATAAGAAAGTTAAGATGCTAAATTGGAGAATCTGAAGTAACCCAGAAGTTATTGATAGCAAGAAATGTCAACAACTCTCAGGGTTGGAAAGATAAATGGTTACCAGACCCTGGAAACTGAGTTAGTGCAGCAGTAGTAGAACCATGGTGGTGGTGGGGGGGGGGTAGGGATGTTTCATATGCTTCTTCCATCTAACTTCTGTTCTTTGTTCAAATATCATTTTTCCTCATATAAATCCTTTGCTTTTTTTCTCAGCAATAATTTGTTAGTGGTGAATTTATCTAGGTCTTTGTCTATAAATGTTTTCATTTAACCCTCTTAATTGAATGTTGGTTTAGCTGCATAATGACTTCCTTTAACTTGCATGAGGCATGTTCTACATAAATTTAGAGCCTTGAAAGGATGGACCATTAGTAAAAGGTGGGAAAGGAAACCACCTGCTGGCACAAGCTGACAATGAAGAGTCTTTCTCTATTTCTCTTCCTTCCCTTCCCTTCCCTTCCCTTCCCTTCCCTTCCCTTCCCTTCCCTTCCCTTCCCTTCCCTTCCCTTCCCTTTCCTTTCCTGTTCTTTTCTTCCTTCCCTTCCTTCCCTTCTTTCCATTCCTTCCTTCTTTCTTTCCTTTCTTTGTGTTCTTTCTTTCTTTCCCTGGCTTCTGAACAAAAAAAATGTTCAGGAACCCCCAAAATGAAAAGTTAACATAAAAATTCTTCCCGGTCTCTACTGCCTGGCAGAAACAATGGCAAAAATTCTTTGGAGGCTTACATTCCAGGTCTGAGATGCACAGGATTGCACAGATAAAGCTCCATTGACATCAAGCTTCAATTTCAAATTACAGAACATAAGAGAAAAACATTTCACTACGAAAAAAAGAGGGCACACAAAGAGCAGTTCTATATTCCCAAAGTATTTCAGGCACTAGAATAACCTACTGCAAAGGATAAAATAAGTATGTTTTAAAGAATTAAAGCCATAAACCAAGCAATATAATCAATTAGAACAAGTCACTATTTAAAAAGTAACAAGACGACCAGCTGGTGTGGCTCAGTGGACTGAGCATCATGCCATAGACCGAGAGGTCCTGGTTCGATTCTTGGTCAGGGCACATGCCCAGGTTTCAGGCTTGATCCCTAGTTAGGGGTGTGCAGAAGGTAGCCTATCGATGTTTCTCTCTCACATCGATGTTTCTATCTCTCTCTCCCTTCTTCTCTCTTAAAAGTTAATAAAAACATGTTTAAACATAAATAAATAAAAAGTAACAAGCAGATTTTGAATCAAACTAGTCTCCTAGAAATTAAATATATAATTATTGAAATGTGCAACACAGTGGACACTTAAATCAGATTTAACATTACTGAAGAGAATCACTGAACTCTCTGGAGAAAATATCTGAAGAATTTAATCAAAATGCAACAGCAAGATAAAAAGATGGAATATATGAATTATAGAGAATATGAAAAAGAGGTTATGACAAAAGGTAGGAAAAGAACCCAATTTAAAAATGGGCAGAGGAACTAAATAGACACCTCTCCAAAAAGGACATACAAATGAACAAGAGACATGTGAAGAAATGCTCAACATCACTAATCATCAGAGAGATGCAAATTAAAACAACAATGAGGTATCGCCTCACACCTGTCAGAATGGCCGCCATCAACAAATCATCAAACAACAAGTGTTGGCAAGGGTGTGGAGAAAAGGTGACTCTAGTACACTGCTGGTGGAAATGCAGACTGGTGCAGCCACTATGGAAAACAATATGGTGTTACCTCAAAAAATTAAAAATTAAACTTCCATTTGACCCAGTGATCCCGCTTCTAGGAATATACCCTAAGAAGCCTAAAACACCAATCAGAAAGATTATATGTACCCCCATGTTTGTAGCAGCACTATTTACAATAGCTAAGATCTGGAAACAGCCCAAATATCCATCAGTAGACGAATGGATAAAAAAGCTGTGGTACATATACACAATGGAATACTATGCAGCTGTAAGAAAGAAAGATCTCTTATCCTCTGAGACGACATGGAGGGACCTGGAAAGTATTATCCTAAGCGAAACAAGCCAAACAGAGAAAGACAAGTATCATATGATCTCACTTACTTGTGGAATATAATGCACATAACAGTCTGAGGAACGGGGTAGTCCCAGAGACGTGGAAGTGGGGTACAGACTGACTATCCCCAGAAGAGGGGGTGGGGGGAGAGATAAACCACAGAACTTATATCCATGTATGCATAAACAACGGACATGGACAACAAAGCTGGGGAGAGGGCAGGGAGGGCGGGGGTGGAGGGAATCAGTAGGGGAAAAAGGAGAAATATCTGTAACAAAAATAAATTAGTTAATTAAAAAAAAAGAAAAAGAGGTTATGAGATATGAAGGATAGAATTAGATAGTCAAATACATCTCTAGCAGGAACTAACCAAGGAGAAAATAGAAAGATCTTGGGGATGGTGGAGAATCAATATTTTAAGACATAATGGCTGACAATTTTCTCTATGTTCATTAAAGTCATAAATCTCAGTTTTAAGAAGCACATCCATTCCAAAGGGAGAAATAAAAATAAACCCAAACCTAGACACATTGCAAAGAAACATCAAAATACCAAAGTTATATAGATCTTAAAAGCCATCAGCAAAAAAATAATAGAGCACCTTAAAATAACAACAATTAAACGGAGAAAAGATATTACAACAACAGTGTCAGAGGCCAGAAGATAATGGAATAACATCTTCAAATGGCTGAGACATCAGATATCAGATTTGAATTCAATATCCAATTAAATCATCATCTAATCCAGACAGTTTCAGACAAAGACTGAGAAAATTTTCTACGAACAGATCCTTGCTGAAAATGAAGCAAAAAAAATGTCAGAGATGAAGAGAAACATTTCATGATTAAGGAGTCAATTCATCAAGAAGACATACATCTTAAATGCATATGCACCAAGCATCAGAGCTTCAAAAATGATGAAGCAAAAACTAAGAAAACTTTAAGGAGAAATAGGTAAATTCACAGTTATTATTCAATACTTCAACACTTGTTTCTCAATAATTAATAAATCAAGTAGACAGAAAATCAGTAAGAATATAGAAGACTTAAATGTCATCAACCAACGTGACATAATTGACATTTATGGAAATTCTACCCAACAACAGAATATACATTCCTTTTTTATCATTCAGAATTTTTAAAAATAAATTTATTTGTATTTATAGATGTTTCTCCTTTTTCTCCCACTGACATCTTCCTCCCTGCTCCTGTTCCTCTCCCACTTCACAGTATTTTATCTATGTTCATTGGTTATGCATATATTCATATAAATTCTTTGGTTTATCTCTTCCCTCCCCCCACCTCCCTCCTCTGAGGTTTGTCAGTCTGATCCTTATTTCCATGTCTCTGGGTCTATTATGTTCATTGGGCTATTGTGTTCATTATATTCCACAAATAAGTGAGATTATGTAATATTTGTCTTTCTCTGATTGCCTTATTTCACTTAGCATAATACTCTTCAGGTCCCTCCATGTCGTCTCAAAGGATAAAAGATCTTTCATACAACTGCATAGTACTCCACTGTGTATATGTACAACTGCTTTTTTATCCACTCATCTACTGATGGACACTTGGGCTGTTTCCAGATCTTACCAATTGTAAATAATGTTGCTATGAACATAAGGGTGCATATATTTTTTCTGATTGGTGTTTCAGGCTTCTGAGGATATATTCCTAGAAGTGGGATCATTGGGTCAATAGGCAGTTCAATTTTTAATTTTTTGAGGAAAGATCATATTTTTTTCCATAGTGGTGGCTGCACCAGTCTGCATTTCCAACAGCAGTGTACTAGAGTCCCCTTTTTTCCATGCCCTCACCAGCACTTGTTGTTTGAGGATTTGTTAATGGCAGCCATTCTGGCAGGTATGAGGTGATACCTCATAATTATTTTAATTTGCATCTCTCTGATAGTGACATTGAGCATTTTTTTTAAATGTCTCTGCCATTTGTATGTCCTGTTTAGTGAGGTATTTATTTAGGTCGTCTGCCCATTTTTTAACTAGATTATTTTTCTTCCTTTCATTGAATTGTATAAGTACTACTCTACCCAGCAAAGCTATCATTCAAAATAGAAGGTCAAATAAAGAGCTTCCCAGACAAAAAAAAAGGTAAGGGAATACATTAGCACCAAACCAGCACTGCAAGAAATGTTAAAAGGACTGCTGTAATTACCAGGAGAAATGGGAAGGAAAATAGAACCACACTAAACAAAAATGGCAATAAATAAGCACATATAAATAATCACTTTAAATGTAAATGGATTGAATGCTCCCATAAAAAGACACAGAGTAGCTGATTGGATAAGAAAGCATGACTCATCTATATGTGGTTTACAAGAGACCCACCTCACAACAAAAGACTCACATAGATTGAAAGTGAAGGGATGGAAAAAAATCTTCCAAGCAAATGGAAAGGAAAAAAAAGCTGGGGTAGCAATACTCATATCTGATAAAATAGACTTCAAAATGAAGGCCATAACTAGAGACAAAGAAGGCCACTACATAATATTGAAAGGATCTATCCAACAGGAATATAGAACCTTGATAAACATATATGCACCCAATATAGGAACACCAAAATATATTAAAAATCTTCTGGAGGACATCAAAGGAGAAATCGATAGCAATACAATCATAGCAGGGGACTTCAACACCCCGCTGACATCACTGGATAGATCCTCTAGACAAAAAATTATCAAGGAAACAGAAAATAACCCCTTATTTGATGTATCACTGACAATTATGTTCCCTTTCCATTTTGATGCTTGTTTCTTTTGTTGTGCAGAAGCTTTTTAATTTGATGTAGTACCATGTACTAATTTTTCCTTTGTTTCTCTTGTCCTAGGTAATGTATTGGTGAAAATTTGTTACATATGAGGTCTGAGATTTTCCTGCCTACATTTTCTTCTAGGATTTTTATGATTTTACAAGTGACATTTCTCCAGTTTGAGTTTATTTTTGTGTGTGGTGTAAGTTGATGGTCTAGTTTCAAATTTTTTTTTTTTTTTTTTGCATGTAGCTGTCCAATTTTTCCTAAACCATTTTTAAAGAGACTGTCTTTATTCCATTTTATGCTGTTGCCTCCTTTGTCAAATATTAGTTGACCATAATGTCTTGTGTCGATTTCTGGGTTCTCTGTTTTGTTCCATTTATCTATATGCCTGTTCTTTTGCCAGTACCAGGCTGTTTTAATTAAAATGGCTTTGTAGTATACCCTGATATCCAGAATTGTGATCCCTCCTATTCTGTTATTTTTCGAGATTGCTGTGGCTATTTGGGGTCTTTTTTGGTTACATATAAACTTTTGGAATATTTGTTCTAGTTCTGTGAAATATGTCATTGGCATTTTAATGGGGATTGCATTGAATCTATAGATTGCTTTAAGTAGTATGGACATTTTAATGATGTTAATTCTTCTAATCCATAAACAAAGTATATGCTTCCACTTTTTTCTATCTTTTCTATTTCTTTTTCCCATGTCCTGTAGTTTTCTGTGAACAGATCCTTTACTTCTTTGGTTAAGTTTATTCCTATGTATCTTAATATTTTTGTTCTAATGGTAAATGGAATTTTTTTTTAGTTTCTCTTTCTATGTGGTATATAAAAATGCCAACAATTTCTGGATTTTGATATTGCATCCTGCTACTTTCCCAAAGTCATATATTAAATTTAGTAGCTTTTTTATGAAGTCCTTAGGGTTTTCTATATACAATATCATGTCATCTGGGAATAATGACAGTTTCAATCTTCTCCTTTCCAATTTGGAGGCTGTTTATTTTTTCTTCTTATCTGATTGCTGTGGCTAAGACTTGTAGTACTATGTTAAATAAGAGTGGTGAAAGCGAACATCACTGTCTCGTTCCTGTTCTTAAGGGAAACGTTTTTAGTTTTTGCCCATTAAGTATCATATTGGTTGTAGGTTTGTCATATATGACCTTTATTATGTTGAAGTATTATGTTGAATTCTCACTTTGCTGAGGGTTTTTATCAGAAATGGGTGCATGATTTTGTCAAATGCTTTTTCTTCATCTATTGATATGATCATATGGTTTTCACCTTTCATTTTGTTTATGTGATGTATCACATTTATTGATTTGCAAATATTGTATCAGCCTTGGATTCTTGGGATAAATCTCACTTGATTTTGGTGTATAATTTTTTAATATATTGCTGGATCCATTTTGCTAAAACTTTGTTGAAGATTTTGGCATCTATGTTTGTCAGGGATATTGGCCTGTGATTTTCTTTTTTTGTAGTGTTTTTATCTGGTTTTGGAATTGGAATTATGCTGGCCTCATAAAAAGAGCTTAGAAGTCTTCCTTCCTCTTCAATTTTTTGGAATACATTGAGGAAAATAGGTGTTAGTTCTTCTTTAAATATTTGGTAAAACACCCCTGTGAATCCATTCAGACTAGGTATTTTGTTTGCTGGGAGATTATTGATTACTGCATCTATTTCCTTAGTTGTTATTGGTCTTTTCTGGTTTTCTGAGTCTTCCCAGTTCAGTTTGGGAAGGCTACATGATTCTAGGAAATTGTCCATTTCACCTAGGTTGTCAAATTTGTTGGCATATATTTGTTCATAGTATTTTCTTATAACCCATTGTATTTCAGTTATGTTGGTTGTTATTTCACCTCTCTCATTTCTGATTTTATTAATTTAGGTCTTCTCTTTTTGTCCCTTGGTTAGTGTGCCTAAAGGATGGCCAATCTTATTTATTTTTTCAGAGAACCCACTCTTGTTTCATTGATTTTTTGTAGATATTTTAGTCTCTATGTCATTTGTTTCCACTCTGATTTTTATTATTTCTTTCCTTCTACTAACTCTGGGTTTTTCTTTTTGTTCTCTTTCTAAGTCTTTAAGTTGTAGGGTTAGCTAATCTATTGGAAATATTTCTTGTTTCTTTAGGTAGGCCAGAATATACATTCTTTTCAAATTTACATGGAAGAGTCACCAAGACTGATTATATTCTATGCAACAAAAAGTCTCTATAAATTTCAATTGATTGAAATCATATAGTATCTGTGCTCTGACCACAATGGAATAAAATTATAAGTCAGTAATAGAAAGATAACTTTAAAACTTTCCCAAGTATTTGAACATTAAACAAGATACTTTAGAGAAACCCACATGTCAAAGAAAAAAATCAAAAGGAAATTTTGGGTGAATAAAATTAAAAACAAATTATCAAATTTGTGAGATGTTGTTAAAGCATTGCTTAGAAAAAAAAAAAGTTTTAAAATCTAAATTTACCACATAAAAATCTAGAAAAAGAACAGCAAACTAAATCCAAAGAAATTAGAAGGAGCTAATAAAGATAAGAACAGACATCACTGACAATCAATAAAGTGGAAATTGAAATGTTAAAAAATGCAATTTACAAGCAGCAACAAATTATAAAATATGTATGGACAATTTTAACAAAATATGCAAAATTTCTACACTGAAAATGGGAAAACATGGTTGTAAGACATTAAAGAAGACATAAATAAATGAGAAAGATAAAATGATTATGGTTTAGAACATTCAACACTGTTAAGATGTAATTGTCCCTAAATTGATGTCATGATTTAATGCAATCTCAATCAAAATCCCAGTAGGATCTTTACTACAAACTGATAAACAATTACAACATTCATATGAAAACACAAAAGGACTGAGAATATCCAAAACATTTTTGGAAAACCAGAATGAACTTGAAGGTCTTACGAGTTTTGTAATAAAGCTAGTCATCAAAACCATGTGCTTTTTACCTGAGGATAGACATAGATTAATGGGACAGACTAGTAGTCCAGAAATAGAGCCACACAATAACGCTCAATTGATCTTTGAAAAGATGACAAACTAATGCTGTAGCAATTAGATATCCATATTTTTAAAAATAGACCTTAGGATTCACTACATATATAAAAATTAATGCTAAATGGATGATGTACCTTAATGTTAAAAATTAAACTATAAAACTTACAGAGAGAACATAGAACATTTGTATACCTTAGGGTAGGAAAGATGTTTTAGGACACAAAAAGCAATATCCAAAACAAGGAAAATGTTGATAAATAGGACTTCAACAAAATTAAAAACTGCTATTTGAAATACATCTTTAAAAAAATAAAAAAGCAAGCCACAGACTTGGGGAAAATATTTACAATTCAAATATTTGACAAAGGACTTTTTATCCACAATACATAAAGAACTCTTACAACTCAATTATAAGAAGAAAAACAAACCACATTTTAAAATGGGAAAATATTTGAATAGAGCAGGAATTCTACTCTTAGGCATTTGTACAAGAGAACAAATATGTTCATACAATGCTTTAGATATGAATGTATATAGCAGTTCTAGTCATAACTGCCAAATAATGAAAACAACCCAAATGTGCATTAATAGGAATGGATAAGCATATCCATGACATGGAATACTACTCAGTAAAAAGAATGAACTACTGATGCATGCAATGACACACATGAATCTCAAATTCATAGGCTGAATGAAAATAGCCAGAGACAAGAGTACAATTCTGTATGCCTCCATTTATATAAAAGTCTAGAACTGTCAAATATAATCTATATTGACAGAAAACAGTCCAATGGTTGCCTGGAGCTAGAAGTGAGGAGGGAATTAACCACAGAGAGGCAGGAGGGAACATTTTGGGGGCAAGGATGAAAATATTCTATATACTGATTGTGCTGGAGATTACTGGTTCTAGTAACAATTGTCAAAACTCCTCAAATTGTATACTTAAAATAGATACATGTTATTATAAGTTATACCTCAATAAAGTTGATTTAAAAAAAAAAAAAAAGCATTTGTGGTGAGTTTGTCATTTGTTGACTTGGCTAACCTCAACTTCATTTCCCAGTATTTTGATTCTATGTTTTCATTTAGTGGCCCTCAAGAGCTTCTGTATGGCAAAAGAAACAAGCATCAAAATGGAAATGAAACCAACTATATTGGAGAGCAGAATTGCCAACAACACATCAGATAAGGGGTGTAATTTCCAAAATGTATAGAATACTCATACAACTCAACAAAAGGAAGACAAAGAATTCAATTAAAAATGGCCAGAGTACCTAAATAGAAACTTCTCCAAACAAGACATACAAATGGCCAAGAGACATATGAAAAAATGTTCAATGTCACTAATTATCAGAGAGATGCAAATCAAAATGACTATGCGATATCACCTCACACCTACCAGAATGGCTGCCTTCAACAAATTATCAAACAACAAGTGCTGGCAAGGGTGTGGAGAAAAGTGGACTCTAGTACACTGCTGGTGGGAATGCAGACTGGTGCAGCCACTATGGAAAACAATATGGTGTTACCTCAAAAAATTAAAATTTGAACTTCCATTTGACCCAGTGATCCCACTTCTAGGAATATACCCTAAGAAGCCTGAAACACCAATCAGAAAGAATATATGTACCTCTATGTTCATGGCAACACTATTTACAATCACTAAGATCTGGAAACAGCCCAAGTATCCATCAATAGACAAGTGCATAAAAAACAGTGGTACATATACACAATGAAATACTATGCAGCTGTAAGAAATAAAGCTCTCTTATCCTTTGTGACGATATGGAGGGACCTGGACAGTATTATGCTAAGCGAAATAAGCCAATCAGAGAAAGACAAATATCACATGATCTCACTTATTTGTGGAATATAATGAACAAAATAAGCTGATGAACAAAAGAGGCTCAGAGACACAGAAGTAGGGTACAGACTGACAAACCTCAGAAGAGTTGGGTGTGGAGTGAGGGAAGAGATAAACCTTGGAACTTATATGCATATATGCATAACCAATGGACATAGATAATAATGTTTTGTGAGGAGGGATGGATCGAAAGGTGGGTGTCAAAAACATCTGTAACAAAAATAAATTAATTAATTAAAAAATTTTTTTAAAAGGGAAGATTGTTGAAGAATAACTATAAGGGTTCCATAAACAGTCCTTGGTGAAATATTCAAGCGAGGGAAAACAAACAATACTTACCCTCAAGGCTCTTGGTAGGCAGGAGAAGGGATTATTCCACAAAGTAGCTTCTGCATACATGGAAGTCTTTTGCTGGGTCCCGAAGAGGACCCAGAGGAATTAAGGACTTGAGTTCTGGGTTAAAGTTTCTTAAGGAAGATCTGGAATCCATTGAGCTCCATGTCCAGCCTGGGTAGAGGGGGAAGAATTAGAGGGCCCATTAACAATGGAACATATTTCTGATATATTGAATTTTTGAAAAGATAAAATGAATTTGTCATACTTCTTTCACTTCAGATCAAAATAAATCTTTTGACTTTTATTGGGGGGAAAAAACAGTAAGATCACACAGTGCACAAAAGTAGAGAGGAACAGTGATCAGTTGTGGCTCCAAGATCACAGTGCCACCAATTCCATCACAGAGGCAGTGTGAATCAGGCAGAAGTATGTAAGAAGTGATAAGGAGGACAAAAACAACAACGATAACTGTGGTGGTATAAATCCATATTAAGAAGAAAGGTGCCCTGGCAGGTTTGGCTCAGTGGTTAAAGTGTAGGAACCAGAGAGTCCCAGATTCGGTTCCCACTAAGGGCATGTACCTTAGTTGCAGTTTGACCCCAGCCTCGGTTCGGGTCGTGTGGGTGGCAGCCAGTTGATGTGACTCTCTCACACCTATGTTTCTCTCTCTCTTCCTCCCTCTCTCCCTCCCACTCTATCTGAAGATAAATGAAAAAAAAAAATGTCCTCGGGTGAGGGTAAAAAAAAAGAAAGGTGACAGAAGAGGAAAAAGATGGCAGTATTTTTCTATAATTAATTATAGGCAAATGTGTCTCAGTGAGTTCATGGGTGGGAGAAATTGGTACATAAAATAAGAAAGAAAATGGACTGGGTTATCCATCAGTTATTGCTACAATCATACTGTAAAACAAACCACCTCAAAATCCAGTGGCTTAAAAAATCATTTCTTTTTACTCACACATCTCAGGCTGGGCTCAGCTGGGCTTGGCTCCATCCTTGGACCAGGTGGTTTCCCAGAGCGTGTAATTCTCATGGCAATGGCCAGCAAAAGAAAAGAAGCCCTGCTGTGCAAGCACAATTCAAGCCCCTGCTTGCATCACTTTTGCTAATATCCCTTAGGCCAAAGTGAATAACTTGGCTGAGGATGAATTCAAGTAGAAAAATAGATTCTATCTTAGTGAGAAGAACCACAAAGTTACACAGTAAAGGGTACAGAAATAGCAAGGATGAGATGGGAACAATAATGTCATCTACCACTAAAAAAATTTATTAGCAAGGGGGAAAAGGGCTTAGTTTCTCTTTTCTTCTAGAAGGCAAATCATTCCAATCATCTGTGTTTGAAGATTTACACTTTTATTTTTATTTTTATTAAGTTTAGAGAGAGAGGATGGGAGAGGAGGAGAGAGAGAGGGAGTGAGAGTTAGAGAGAGAGAGAGAGAGACAAGGATTGTTTGTCTTCCGCATGCACCTGACTGGGAATCAAACCCACAATCCAGGCATGGGCCCTGACTGGGAATTGAACCGGTGACCTTTAGTTGCACTGGACGATGCTCAACCAACTGAGCCACACCAGCCAGTGCAATGATTTACACTTTTATTTTCCAAATAATCTGTTAGGCATAATCTTTCTGGTACATGGAAAACAGACTGTCCTTAGCTCCTCAGCCCTGTCCTCTCTGCAGAGCCGCTTCACACTAGAAGCAGCATAAGATAAAGAGAGGCTGGGTAGAGTGATGATTTAGAACACAATTAAATTTGGTTTCACCACTTACTGGCTATGTGACTCTGGACAAAAGTATTTAACATACCTATGCCTTCATCTCTTCACCTGTAAAGTAGGGATGATTAAAATGTCACCTACTGCACGAGTATGAAAATGAAGTGAGTCAACCTAGAACAGTACTTGGCATATAGGTAGTACTATGTAAGTGTTCACTATTATTATTACTCTTACTAATTCCAGGAACCCACAGCTCTAGAGTAAATTGGCAGTTAAGCTATCTTCAGTGCGGCCCTCCTAAAAGATTCTAAGTATTCCTTATTTTTAAGTCAAACCTGCTTTCCAACGGTTCTACTGGTGTTCATTCAGGCAGTGCATAAGCCAATAAAAAGATGCTATTTTAATTTTACCAGGTTACAGGAATCAACTCAACAAATAGATCTCATTAATTTCTAAATCTTAATTTATTTACACTAATATGTTCATTCCATGGATAGACAGTTCCTCTAGCAAGAGCAATGGTTTAACTTTTATTAATAGGTTTTAACATTATACTCCTAATAACTTTCTTTGGCCTCTCTCCCTTAGGTTATGTTTTCTGATTTCATGAACTGAAAAGCACAGCATTGGATATTGCAAGGCATGGGGGAAACATGGCAAGACCTCATTAATTTGGATTCCACTGACTCTGAATTTGTGATCATTTTGATACAGGGTAAATAAGAAGTTCTTGATGTTATTATAAC
Source organism: Molossus molossus (assembly GCF_014108415.1). NCBI lineage: Eukaryota > Metazoa > Chordata > Mammalia > Chiroptera > Molossidae > Molossus > Molossus molossus. The sequence goes on along the minus strand of NW_023425355.1, from coordinate 109,396,480 downwards.
AGAAAGGTGCTGCACTTAAATTTTGCCAGGTTAAATTTAAGATGTTGTTTTATATCTGAAGTGAGGAGATGAGAAGAGAAGCTTGGAAGAGCAGAAAAGCTATAGATCTTTGAGGAAGACTTGGCCTAATTTTAAGCTTGAACATTCATACAGCAGGTAGAAATAGGAAATAAAAATTATAAAACATTCTGAAAATAAAACAAAGTGACTAAATTAAAACTAAGGTGAGAGCATTTATGACATAATTGGCTCCATGGACAATCAGCAGATTGGAGATTTGAGAACCAGCCTTGCCACAGAATAGCGGATCTACTTGGGCGTGTTGTCTAGCTTCTCTGACTTTATCAGTAAAATGGGGCTAATTTTTACCCTGTAGAACTATTAAAAGGATTTATGGGAATAATCTCTGTAAAGTTCCTTACATTGCATCTGGTGAAAACCTAGAGACTCATTCCAATAATACTGTCACTACCCAAATTATTTTTTTCAAACTCTTATTGTTTAAATGATTTCAGATTTTGTTTGAGTAACCTGGGAAAGAAAAGTTTTATTATTCTAGAGTTTTATTTAATTTTTGACATTAAAAACTATTCTCCAGATTGGTCTTTTGACCTACTTATCAAACATGGGTGGCTTTTGACTATTTCCAAAAATTAAATCACCACTAAAGGACAGAAATGTATTGTAATTCAGGATATTTTAAAAATCACATATCACACTTTGAAGGCAAATCTAACAAAATGTTTTTAAAAGTTACAAAAACGGCCCTACCCGGTTTGGCTCAGCTGTTAGACTGTTGGCCTGCGGTCCAGAGAGACCCGGGTTTGGTTCCCGCTAAGGGCATGTACTTCAGTTGCAGTTTGTCCCTGGCCCTGGTTGGGTCGTGTGGGAGGCAGCCACTCAATGTGTCCCTTTCACATCAATGTTTCTCTCTATATATCTTCCTCTCTCCTTCCCACTCTATCTGAATAAAAGATTGAAAAATGTCCTCAGGTGAGGATAAAAAAATAAATAAATAAAAATAAATTTTCAAAAATGTTGGAGTAATGATTTCATCAATCTTGGCATTAGTGAAAAGCCTTGTAAAAAGACTACTTAGAAGGTGTTAGAACTTCTTAGAAGTGTATATTCTAGTGGATTTGTTTATAAAACATATATATAATATAATTTTGCCTGAACTTATATCAGAAACATTGGTTTTCAGTTATAAAAATTATGTCATTTCCCTGATATCACATTTGGTAGGAAACCAATGTCAATTCCCACGCATAAAGAGAATTTATAAAAGCAGTTGTTTCCTTTTAATCATTTGATACAGAAGATAAGGCAAGTTAACAAGAAAATTCCAGAAGTGCCTAGAATCCAAAATACGTGATCCAGGGAAATTATAGAGAAGATATGTGGCCTAAAATAACAGTCATTATATGATCATCAGCGGGAAGATGAGACTACCAAGAGGAAGAGCCAAAATACAAAGCAAGAATGGATTTTTTAAAAATCTTATTGTTTGATTTTTAAAAGAGTTTTATCCAGATATAAATTACATAACACACAATTAAACCATATGAAGTGTACATGCCAATGATTTTGAGTATATTCACAGTGTACAATCATTACTACAATCTAATTTTAGAATATTTTCATTACCCCAAAAAGAAAACCTTTTAGCAGTCACTTCCCATTCTTCCCAACTCTTCCACTTCCCACAGCCCTTGGTAATCATGAATTTACTTTCTGTCTACATATTTGCCAATTCTGGACATTTCATATAAGTGGAATCATACAATATGTGGTCCTTTGAAAATGGCTTATTTCATTCAGCATAATGTTTTCAAAGATAATCCATGTTGTAGCAGTTGTCAGTTCTTCTTCCTTTTCATGGCTGAATAATATTCTATTGCGTGTTGCCAAGATATGGAAGCAATCCAAGTGCCTATCATTAGAAAAGTTGATAAAGAAGATGTGGTACATATATACAATGGAATATTTTACTATTTTTGATGGCATGAATGGACCTAGAGGTTGTTATGCTAAGTGAAATAAGTCAGACAGAGAAAGACAAACACCACGTGATTTCACTTATATGTAGAATTTAAAGAACCAAATAAACAAACAAACTAGCAATAGACTTGTATATACAGAGAACAGACTGATGGCTGTCAGAGAGGATGGAGGTTAGGGCACTGGGTAAAAAAGGTGAAGAGATTAAGAAAGAGATATAACAAATATATAAAGTATTTCAAGGCTGCTGACAGTGTCATGAGCCTGTTGGATGAAGAACACTCAGGAAAAAAATCCCATGCAAAATAAAATAAAATATTTTAAACATTAGCATTATCAACCAAGATTGCTTGTCGCCACCTGTTCTTTTGTGCTTATTGGAAAAGCAAGACCAACTGTATGTCTCCTTCTTAGGCAGCATGCATATTTTGAGATTTAAATTAAGAATAAAAACTGGCCCTCGCTGGTTTGGCTCAGTGGTTAGAGTGTCACCCCACAGACCAGAGAGTCCCAGGTTCGGTTCCCGCTAAGGGCATGTACCTCTGTTGAAGTCTGTCCCCGCCCCAGTTGGGGTCGTGTGGGTGGCAACCAGTCGATGTGTCTCTCTCGTACCAATGTTACTCTCTCTTTCTTCCTCTCTGCCTCCTGCTCTATCTGAAGATAAATGCAAAAATATCCTTGGATGAGGATAAAAAATAAATAAAAAGGAAAACTGAAAACAGAGAGAGCTTAATGAAAAATAATAATTGAGAATGATTATAATTGAAAGAGAAAATGGAGAACTATTTATGATATTATTTCAATTTGATGTACTAGAAAGCTAAATGTCCAACTGCTCCTCCCCCACTCCCTTACATAAAACTCTGTTCCAGCCAGTCCCTCAACTCCCACTGTCCCTGTCCCACCATCTGATAACCCTGCTGTCCCATTTACCCTGAATTCTTTGACATCTTCTCCACTTCTGCTTCTGAATACACAGCCTTTATTGCTCAGATTACTCATTTGGCACCTTTTGACATGCACTAATATCTCTTGTAGTTACTTAACTGTTGATGCAGAAATGTATTGCCTCCCTTCATCACCTCCTGATTACCAGCAGGGTATTAAATTTGTACTAAACTTTCTAATTCACCAAGCACAGCTTGGAATTATAATGTGAGGCTTTCATAAGGGCATTAAATTTATCTTTGTTGAATGATTTAATTCTGGAGCATGGCATATAAACTTCAGTGACATCACAAAATAGCAAGCCACAAATTTTTTTCAACTTCTGGACCCTGAAATTGAGCCCAGAGAAATGCCTATTTTTAAAAACAATATATCAATTTCCAAATAGCAATACACATTAGCAGCCAGAAATAAATATTGCCCATAAATTGACAATTAGATGTCTAACTCATCCTGTGTACCATCCATTTCCCATCTGAGTGCGCGCGCGCGTACACACACACACACACACACACACACGCACTCCATCCACACAACTCCAAGAAAACTACCTGTCCTTATCTGCTTTTGAGCATGTAAAACTTGAGCAGCAAAATAAATAAATAAATAAATAAAATAGGAGTTGCCACTTTAACAAAAACCTGAATATCTGTTCCCAGGACTAGGAAGATAATGTTCATCTTCTTAAAACCATTGAGAGATTTTATTTACAGCTTTTGATGCTGCAAAGCTTATGAAATAAGATAATAATGTAACACAGTATACTTTGATTTCATATAGCATCTTTCATCCAGGGATTTTAAAGAAACTTACTCATTACTTATTGACCTTCATAAATATTTTTATTGAATTAACAAGATAGTGTGTCAAACAAAAGTTAAAAGCAATAACAGTCATATTTTATGGAATGACTGTTCCAAACATTCTAGTTTCCATCTTCTTGACTTACATGAAGTTATTCAACCTCTCATTAGTTTCAACCTCCAGGAGATAAGGCAACAATGAATTGCTGAAATATATACATTAAAAACAACAACAACAACATTATTCAGAGCTTGTGTTGCATTTGACTTCTCCATCTTAGAGCTTTAATTCTGAAGACTGAAAAACCCATGATATATTTCTTACCTTTTCAATGCAATGTATTTCATGTTTTATGACAACTCCATTAAGCCTGTTCCGGGGTTTGAGCTCTTGGGGGAAACTCTGCTGATAAAAAAGTAGCATATTCCTGGGACGCTACATAATACTTTTATGGCCTAGCCATTTATTCTTTGATCCTGATATTGCAAAGCCCAAGTTTGCTTAATGTATATTTGGGGGGGGGCAGTAGGGAGAATATTTTACCAGCTGAGGAAAAATGCGATGAAGCTACATGAGGATGCTGATTTATACAGTATAATTGCATTGGAGGTCAGTCTTCTCAGAGGTTTCTCTCTATAGCCCTAGGACTCTTAAGACCTGGTATTGGGACTCCAGTAATCTTCATGGATGTTTTCTTGAAGTGGGTACTAACCATTCTAATGAATTGTTTCTTAAATTAACACAAAATCAAGATAATGCTCAAAATTAACATTAAAATATCATTAAAAATGTCTTAGAACTGCTTGCAACAGGTGATAATAAAATGGATTTTCCCTAGGAAAGTAGAAGCATCCACACCTGAGTCACTCTACACTCCCCTCCAGATGTTTCCTCATGTATATTTTTGTTTGTGGTCTGTTTGTTGGGAAAACTTTTACCTGCTTGGATGTTGAACTTGGCCAGAAACTCTGAAAGTGCTTTGTAATCATACATTCATGAGGCTCTATGCGCTTATAAATGCCAAGGCAAATGTTTAGATGAAAATATTGCCCATAGCTTTATTTTCTAAAGGCATTATTTTAAATAAATATTTAACAATGTTTAAGTGTTCTAGCTGATGTGTGATTTTAGTACTATTTTAAGTATGCCAAAATAGTTATTTTAGTGGAAAAGAGTACAAAAAGGTCCCACTTATCATTTGGCATGGTGCAAATAAAAAAGAATAAAGATTTGTTGGTTTTAAAATGTTTTATTATAGAACATTAAAAATATACAAAAAGATAGAGAATAATTAACACATATATTATTTACCACACAAAAAAGATATTAACATTGGCTTTGGTGACTTTATAAAATAAAATTTCTTCCTTGGCTAAAGCTTCATTCTTTATCATTACCCTTGTGGATGAAAAAGGGGCCAAATACTAAACCTGACAAGCTCAGGGGAGGTCAACATGGTAGGCCTGACAAACTCAAAGACCAAAAGTAACCACATAGGATGGTCTGAACATAAAAATTTCTAACTATAAGTGGTCATGTTGGGTAGTCACATCCTAGGCCTGTAGCTTCCTTGACAAAGGTTAATCTTTACCTTAAATGAGTCAGTCTCTTGTCTTTTTGCAACTAAGATAATATACCTTTGAAATGTCAGAGTAATCTCCTTTTCCAGAACCCTCAGGGCACACCCACAGAACCAGAGCACCAGATCACAGAACCCCTCATTGTTATCTTGTTTGCCATATACCATCTCTGTGTGCCATAATTATTAGTTATTAACTATCCTGTACCCACCAATGTAAAAGAAGGATGTATGTGCTTCTCTATTTTACCTTTCTATCCAATCCTAGAGATTTCCTGCTTTGATTTCTCCCCCTTTAATCTACTACCATTGGATTTCATGAAACTCTCCTTAAACCTCCTCCATTTATTCTAATGCATAAAATAAGCCACAAAATTGCCATTCTCAATCCGTTGAGATTTTGTTTCCCAGCGACTGTCTTCAGTTTGGCTCAAATAAACTGATAAAAGTATGTACAGGTTTGGACATTTCTTACAACAACATCCTCTTTTCATAGCAAAAAAAAGTCAGGATCCTAACGTGGGTATGTATCATTCTCATACATATATGAATCAACTGAAAAATTACTATTGTTGGCTATTTATTGATCCCTAAATTGATGGAAGTGAAATTTATTTCCACTTTTTCCCACAATTAGAGTGTAGTAGTTAATACATGTATATGTGTACTTGGGCACTTGTGGGAGAGTCACTTCAGAGTGGATGTGAACATGTGGAATCTTGGGGTTGTTGGGTAGACACATAATCAGTTTTGTTACATATGGTCAACCTGCTATCCAGATTACTCATCTGAAGGCTCTTACAGCTTCAGTTCCTCACTATCACTTAGTGTTTTCAGACTTTCACATTTGTCAAATTTTTGTCAATATGCTGCGAGTAAATGATATTTATTTTACATATTCCTCATAACAAAAGCAGTTCATCTTGAACATATTTCATGTTTATTGCTAATTTGGGTTTCTTCCTTTGCGAATGGCCTATTCAAACTTATGGCTATTGTTTTAATGACATTTACTTATGGTATTCTTTGTATATAGATATTTGACAATCCTTTATAAATTATATGTGTTACAAAAATATTCTCACATTCTGTGTCTTGACTTTGTTTTTAAGTGTTCTCTATCTTCCCCTTATTAAAACTTCTTTCAATGGAGAATTTCAAATTATACCAAACTAGAGAAAATAATGTGATAAACATCTGTGTACCCATCACCTACCTTTAACAATGAACAATTCCTGGCCAATCTTGTTTGATTTATACCCAACCTACTTCACAGCCTTCACCCCACCTCCCACCAATTCCTACTCTTGCTTTCTGGGTTGTTTTGAAACCAGTCCGAGATACCATATGATTTCATTCATAAATATTTCAGTATGATTGTTTAGTTAGTTAGTTAGTTAGTTAGTTAGTTTTCAATCTTCACCCAAAGATATGTTTTATTGGATTTATATTTTATTTTATTTTATTTTATTTTATTTTATTCTTTTATTAATTTATTTTTCTTATACATGTTTCCCCTTTTTATCCCCATTGACACCCTTCTCCCCATTCCATCAACCCCATTCCCAGCTTTGTTGTCCATGTCCATCGGATATGCTTCCAGGCATATAAGTCCTGTGGTTTATCACTTCCCTCCGCCACACACACCCCTCTGAGGATTCTCAATATGTACCCTACTTTCATATCTCTGGGTCTGCCCTGTTCCTCACACTGTTAGGTTCATTATATTCCACAAATAAGTGAGATCATTTGATATTTGTCTTTCTCTGCTTGGCTTCTTTTCCTTAGGATAATACTCTCAGGTCCATCCATGTCATCTCAAAGGATAAGAGAACTTTCTTCCTTACAGTTGCATAGTACTCCATTGTGTATATACACCACAACTTTTTATCCATTTGTCTACTGATGAACACTTGGGCTGTTTCCAAATTATAGTTATTTATAATGGTGCTGCTATGAACATAGGGGTACATATATTTTTGGATTGGTGTTTCGGGTTTCTTAGTGCATATTCCTAGAAGTGGGATCACTGGGTCAAATGGCAATTCAATTTTGAATTTTTTGAGGTAACACAATAGTGTTCTCCACAGTGGCTGCACCAGTCTGCATTCCCTCTAGCAGTGTACTAGAGTCCCCTATTCTCCACACCTTCGCCAACACTTGTTGTTTGATGATTTGTTGATGGCACTCATTCTGACAAGTGTGAGGTGATACCGCATTGTTGTTTATTTTGCATCTCTCTAATGATTAGTGATGTTGATCATTTCTTCATATGTCTCTTGGCCATTTGTATGTCCTGTTAGAAGAGGTGTCTATTTTGCTCCTCTGCCCATTTATTAATTAGGTTCTTTGTCTTCTATTTGTTGAGTTGTATGAGTACTCTACATAGTTTGGAAATTAACCCCTTATATGATGTATCAATTGTAATTATGCTGTCCCTAACAGTGGGCTCCCTTTCCATTCTGATGATTGTTGGTTTTTTTGTTTGTTTGTTTGTTTTTGCTGTGCAGAAGCTTTTGAGTTTGATGTAGTCCCATATGTTCTTTTTTTTTCCTTTGTTTTGTTGCCTTACATGAGGTATCACTGAAAATTCTTCTGAAAATCTTGAAAAACAAGAACAAAGTAGGAGGGATCACATTACCCAGATTTCAGGTTATACTACAAGGCCACTGTAATCAAAAACAGCCTAGTACTGGCACAAGAACAGACATATAGACCAGTGGAACAAAACAGAGACCCAGAAATGGACCCAAGGCAATATGCTCAATTAATATTTGAAAAAGGTGGCAAGAGCATACAGTGGAGTAAAGACAGCCTCTTTAATAAATGGGTTGCGAAAATTGGAGAGCTATATGCAAAAAAAAAAAAAATGAAACTAGACCATCAACTTACACCATACACAAGATAAACTCAAAATGGATAAAAGACCTTGAATGTGACTCGTGAATCCATAAAAATCCTAAAGAACCTTTAGGCAACAAAATTCAGACATCATACACAGCAGAATTCTCATTGATACATCACCTAAGGCAACAGAAAAAAAAAGGAGAAAATGAACACCTGACACTACATCAAACTCAAAAGCTTCTGCACAACAAAAGATACAATCATCAAAATGGAAAGGCAACCCACTGTATGGGAGACCATCATGGCCAATGATATATCAGATAAAGGGTTAATTTTCAATATATATGGAGTACCCATACAACTCAACAAAAGGAAGACAAATAACCCAATTAATAAATGGGCAGAGGACCTAAAGAGACACCTCTTCAAACACAACATACAATGGCTAAGAGACATATGAAGAAATCCTCACATCACTAATCATCAGAGAGATGCAAATTAAAACAAACAATGAGGTATCACCTCACACCTTTCACAATGGCCACCATCAACAAATCATCAAACAACAAGTGTAGGTGAGGGTGTGGAGAAAAGGGGGACTCTAGTACACTGCTGGTGGGAATGCAGACTGGTGCAGCCACTATGGAAAACAATATGGCGTTACCACAAAAAATTAAAAATTGAACTGACATTTGACCCAGTGATTCCACTTTTAGGAATAGACACTAAGAAGCCTGAAACACCAATTAAAAAATATATGTATGCCAACGTTTGTAGTATCAATATTTACAATAGCTAAGATCTGGAAACAGCTCAAATGTCCATCCGTAGACGAATGGATAAAAAAGCTGGGTACATTGCTCCTTCCCAGGGCTCTGAGAGAGGCAGCAGCCACTCTCTCGGAGATCCAACCCCACCCTGTGAGCCACTGAAGTGCTAATTGAGGCTCACTAACAAACAGCATCTGCCCCACCCTCCTGAAAGCCCCTTGGCTGAGCACCAGAGGAAGTTTTTCAATCAACTGACAACCCAAAACTCATCAAGTAACCTAGACTGCTAACCTCCAGGCAAAAAGCTAGAGGATAACAGTACCTTTCCTGGGCTGGCAACTTTAACCAGGAAAGTAAGACTTGACAGTGGTGTTCAACGTGGGTCCTCCCTCGCTCATCTAAATCCAGGAGAGGGAGCCACAAACAGCAAAACACCAACACGCACAGGGAGAACTTGACAGGCTCCAAAGCCCACAGTGATAGCCAAATGGTGAAACGCAGAAACAGAAAGCCAAATGAAAGAGCAAGAGACCTCCACCGAAGATGAGATCAATGTGGAGCAATTAGGCATGTTAACAGAGCTAGAATTCAGAGCCATGATTTTGAGGAAGCTGAACAGCATGAGTAAGGACATAGAGACACTGAAAATAAGCCAATTGGAAATTAAAAACGAACAAGAAGAGATAAAAATGACATATCAGAAATGAAAAACACATTGGAAGGTTTAAAAAGCAGAGTAGAGGAAGCTGAGGAGATCAGTGAATTAGAAGACAGGGTAGAAAAAATCAACCAATCAGAAAAACAAAAGGAAAAAACTATCAAAAAACAGGAAGACAGCTTAAGAGAATTATGGGACAACTGGAAACGTATAATATTCGCATCATAGGAGTCCCCGAAGAAGAAGAAAACGAGCAAGGATAGAGAACATATTTAAAAAAATAGTGAGAGAAAACTTCACTAATTTGGTGAAGGAAGAAGGCATTCAAGTTCAAGAAGCACAGAGAGTCCCAGTAAGAAGAACCCAAACAGGCCCACACCAAGACACATAGTAATTAAAATGCCACAAATTAAAGACAAAGAGAGAATCCTAAAGCAGCAAGAGATAAGCACAGGTTACCTACAAAGGGAACCCCATAAGGCTCTCAGCTGACTTCTCACAAGAAACACTACAGGCCAGAAGAGAATGGCATGAAGTAATCAAAGTCATGAAAAACAGAATCTGAATCCAAGACTACTCTACCCAGCAAGGCTATCATTCAAAATAGAAGATCAAATAAAGAGCTTCCCAGACAAAAAAAAAGGCTAAGGGAATACATTAGCACCAACCAGCACTGCAAGAAATGTTAAAAGGACTGCTGCAATTAGCAGTAGAAATGGGAAGAAAAATAGAACCACACTAAACAAAAATGGCAATAAATAACTACATATCAATAATCACCTTAAATGTAAATGGATTGAATGCTCCCATAAAAAGACACAGAGTAGCTGATTGGATAAGAAAGCATGACTCATCTATATGTTGTTTACAAGAGACCCACCTCTCAACAAAAGACTCACATAGGTTGAAAGTGAAGGGATGGAAAAAAATTTTCCAAGCAAATGGAAAGCAAAAAAAAAGCTGGGGTAGCAATTCTCATATCTGATAAAATAGATTTCAAAATGAAGACCATAACTAGAGACAAAGAAGGCCACTATATAATATTGAAAGGATCTATCCAACAGGAAAATATAATCTTGATAAACATATATGCACCCAATATAGGAGCACCAAAATATATTAAAAATCTTCTGGAGGACTTCCAAGGAGAAATCGACAACAATACAATCATAGAAGGGGACATAAACACCCCATTGACAGCACTGGATAGATCCTCTAGGCAAAAAATTAGCAAGGAAACAGAGACTCTAAATGAAGCACTAGACCAAATGGATTTAATAGATATCTACAGAGAATTACACCCAAAACTACAGAATACACATTCTTCTCAAGTGCACATGGGACATTCTCAAAGATAGACCACATGATAGGACACAAACTAAATCTCTACAAGTTCAAGAAGATTGAAATCATATCAAGCATCTTCTCAGATCACAATGGCATGAAACTAGAAATCAATTGCAACAAGAACATGCAAAGACATTTCAACACATGGAGGCTAAATAGCATATTATTAAACAATGAATGGGTCACAGAGGAGATCAAGGAAGAAATTAAAAACTTCCTGGAAACCAATGAAAATGAACACACAACAACACAAAATCTATGGGATGCAGCGAAAGCAGTTCTGAGAGGGAAGTTCATAGCACTACAGGCCTACCTCAAAAAACAAGAAAAATTTCTAATTGACTGTCTAACCTCACAACTTAAAGAATTAGAAAGCAAACAAAAAGAAAACCCCAGAGCAAGTAGAAGGAAGGAAATAGTAAAGATCAGAGCAGAAATAAATGACATAGAGACCAAAAAAAACAATTCAAAGGATCAATGAAACAAAGAGCTGGTTTTTCGAAAAGATAAACAAGATTGATGGACCCTTAGCTAGACTCACCAAGAAACAAAGAGAGAGAATCCAAATACACAAAATCAGAAATGAAAGAGGAGAAGTAACAACCAACACCACAGAAATACAAAAGATCAGTTAACAACTACTACAACAACTATATGGCAACAAATTCGACAATCTAAGCGAAATGGACAAATTTCTAGAAACACACAGTCTCCCAAACTATTCCCGGAAGAGATAGAAAACTTGAACAGACCAATAACAACTAAGGAAATTGAAGAGGTAATCAAGACTCTCCCAGCAAACAAAAGCCCAGGCCCAGATGGCTTCACGGGGGAGTTTTACCGAACATTCAAAAAAGAACTAACACCCATTCTCCTCAAACTATTTCAAAAATTCAAGAAGAAGGAAGACTTCCAAACACGTTCTATGAGGCCAGCATAATTCTAATTCCAAAACCAGAAAAAGACACTACGAAGAAAGAAAACTACAGGCCAATATCCCTGATGAACATAGACGCCAAAATCCTGAACAAAATATTAGCAAATCGGATCCAGAAATACATCAAAAACATTATTCACCATGACCGAGTGGATTCATTCCAGGGATGCAAGGCTGGTACAATATTCGCAAATCAATAAACGTGATACACCACATAAACAAAATGAAGAATAAAAACCACATGATCATATCAATAGATGCTGAAAAAGCATTCGACAAAATCCAGCATCCATTTCTGATAAAAACGCTCAGCAATGTAGGAATAGAGGGATCATATCTCGACATAATAAAGGCCATATATGAAAGACCTACAGCCAACATCATACTCAATGGACAGAAACTAAAAACATTTCCATTAAGAACAGGAACAAGACAGGGATGTCCACTTTCGCCACTCTTATTTAACATTGTACTGGAAGTCTTAGCCACAGCAATCAGACATGAAGAAAAAATAAAAGGGATCCAAATTGGAAAGGAGGAAGTGAAACTGTCATTATTTGCAGATGACATGATATTGTACATAGAAAACCCTAAAGACTCCATCAAAAATCTATTAGACTTAATAAATGAATTTGGCAAAGTAGCAGGATACAAAATTAACGTCAAGAAATCGACGGCATTCTTGTACATCAATGATGAACTCACAGAAAGAGAAACTGAAAAAACAATCGCATTTACCATCGCTCCAAAAAAATTACGATACCTAGGAATAAACTTAACCAAAGAAGTAAAGGACCTATTTGCAGAAAACTACAGGTCATTGAAAAAAGAAATAGAGGAAGATATAAAAAAGTGGAAGCACATACCCTGTTCATGGATTGGAAGAATTAACATCATTAAAATGTCCATACTACCCAAAGCAATCTATAGATTCAATGCAATCCCCATCAAAATACCAACGACATATTTCATAGAACTAGAACAAATACTTCAAAAGTTCATATGGAATCAAAAAAGACCCCGAATAGCCACAGCAATCTTGAAAAAAGAAGAACAAAGTAGGTGGGATCACAATACCAGATATCAGGTTATACTACAAAGCGACTGTAACCAAAACAGCCTGGTACTGGCACAAGAACAGGCATATAGACCAGTGGAACAGAACTGAAACCCAGAAATGGACCCAAGGCAATACGCTCAATTAATATTTGACAAAGGTGGCAAGAGCATACAGTGGAGTAAAGACAGCCTCTTTAATAAATGGTGTTGGGAAAATTGGACAGCTACATGCAAAAAAATGAAACTAGACCATCAACTTACACCATACACAAAAATAAACTCAAAATGGATAAAAGACTTAAATGTGACCCGTGAATCCATAAAAATTCTAGAAGAAAATGTAGGCAACAAAATTTTGGACATCATAGGAGCAGAATTTTCACTGATACATCACCTAAGGCAACAGAAATAAAGGAGAAAATGAACACATGGGACTACATCAAACTAAAAAGCTTCTGCACAGCAAAAGAAACAATCATCAAAATGGAAAGGCAACCCACTGTATGGTAGAATATCATTGCCAATGATCTATCAGATAAGGGGTTAATGTCCAATATATAGAGAGTGCTCATACAACTCCACAAAAGGAAGACAAAGAACCCAATTAAAAAATGGGCAGAGGAGCTGAATAAACACCTTTCCAAACAGGACATACAAATGGCCAAGAGACATATGAAGAAATGCTCAACATCACTAATCATCAGAGAGATGCAAATTAAAACAACAATGAGGTATCACCTCACACCTGTCAGAATGGCCGCCATCAACAAATCATCAAACAACAAGTGTTGGCGAGGGTGTGGAGAAAAGGGGACTCTAATACACTGCTGGTGGGAATGCAGACTGGTGCAGCCGCTATGGAAAACAATATGGTGCTACCTCAAAAAATTAAAAATTGAACTTCCATTTGACCCAGTGATCCCACTGCTGGGAATATACCCTAAGAAGCCTGAAACACCAATCAGGAAGAATATATGTACCCCCATGTTCATAGCAGCACTATTTACAATAGCTAAGATCTGGAAACAGCCCAAGTGTCCACCAGTAGACGAATGGATAAAAAAGCTGTGGTACATATACACAATGGAGTACTATGCAGCGGTAAGAAAGAAAGATCTCTTATCCTTCGAGACGACATGGAGGGACCTGGAAAGTATTATCCTAAGTGAAAGAAGCCAAGCAGAAAAAGACAAATACCACATGATCTCACTTATATACGGAATATAATGAACATAACAGTCTGAGGAATACAGTAGACCCAGACACATGGAAGTAGGGCACAGACTGACATCCCTCAGAAGAGGGGACGGGGGGTGAGGGGGTGGGAAGAGATAAACCACAGAACTTATATGCATGTGTGCATGACCAATGGACATGGACAACTAAGCCGGGGACGGGGCGGAGGTGGGGTGGGTGGGGGTGCCAATGGGGTAAAAAGGTAAAATATCTGTAACAAAAAATAAATAAAAATTCATTAAAAAAATAAAAATAAAAAAAAATAAAAAATATATTTAAAAAAAAAAAAAAAAAGCTGTGGTACATATACACAATGGAGTACTATGGAGCCATAAAATGAAAGATTTCTTATCATTTGAGACGACATGGAGGGACCTAGAGAGTATTATCCTAAGCACAACAGACAAGCAGAGAAAGACAAATATCACATGATTTCACATATTTGTGGATATAATGAACATAACAGTCCTGGGGAACAAGGTAGTCCCAGAGACTTGGAAGTGGAATACAGACTGACAATCCCCTGAAGAGGGGGTGGGAGAGGAGATAAACCACAGAACTTATATGCATGTATGTATGAACAATAGAGATGGACAACAAAGGTGGGGACAGTGTGGGGAGGGGGTGAGGGAGAAATCCGTGGGGGGAAAAGGAAAAACATCTGTAACAAAAATAATTAATTATTTAAAAATGAAGAAAATTCTGCTGCGTATGATGTCCAAAATTTTGTTGCCTCCATTTTCTTCTAGAATTTTTATGAATTCATGAGTCACATTTAAGTCTTTTATCCATTTTGAGTTTATTCTTATTATGGTGTAAGTTGATGGTCTAGTTTCAATTTTTTGCATGTAGCTGTCCAATTTCCCATCACCATTTATAAAAAGGCTGTCTTTATTCCATTTTATGTTCTTCCACACTTTGTCTAAATTAATTGAGCATAATGTCTTGGGTCCATTTCTGGGTTCTCTGTTCTGTTTCACTGGTCAATATGCCTGTTCTTGTGCCAGTCCCAGGCTGTTTTTGATTACAGTAGCTTTGTAGTATAACCGATATCCGTGTTGTGATCCCACCTACTTTTCTCTTCCTTCTCCAGATTGCTGTGGCTATTCGGGTCCTTTTTGGTTCCATATGAAACTTTGGAAGTATTTGTTCTATTTCTGTAAAATATGTCATTGGTATTTTTATGAGGATTGCATTAAATCTACAGATTGTTGTGGCTAAAATAAACATTTTAATGATGTTAAGATCCTACAATTTATGAACAAGGTATGTGCTTCCACTTTTTTATATCTTCCTCTACTTCTTTTTTCAATGTCCTGTAGTTTTGTGCAAATAGGTCCTTTATTTCTTTGGTTAAGTTTATTCCTAGGTATCTTAATTTTTTTGCTGTGATGATAAATGGGATTGTTTTTTCAGATTCTCTTTCTGTGAGTTCATCATTGGTGTATAAGAATGTCGTCGATATCTTGACATTAATTTTGTATCCTGCTACTTTGTCAAATTCATTTATTAAGTCTAGTAGGTTTTTTATGGAGCCTTTAGGGTTTTCTATGTATAATATCATGTCATCTGCAAATAATGACAGTTTCACTTCCTCCTTTCCAATTTGGATCCCTTTTATTTTTTCTTCATGTCTGATTGCTGTGGCTAAAACTTCCAGTACTATGTTAAATAAGAGAGATGAAAGTAGGCATCCCTGTCTTGTTCCTGTTCTTAATGGAAATGTTTTTAGTTTCTGCCCATTGAGCATGATGTTGGCTGTAGATCTTTCAGATATGGCCTTTATTATGTCAAGATATGATCCCTCTATTCCCACATTGCTGAGTGTTTTTATCTGAAATGGATGCTGTATTTTGTCACATGCTTTTTCAGCATCTATTGATATGATCATGTGGTTTTTATTCATCATTTTGTTTATGTGGTGTATCACATTTATTGATTCTTGCAATATTGTACCACCTTGCATCCCTGGGATGAATTCCCACTTGATCATGGTGAATAATTTTTTTGAGTATTGCTGGACTTTGATTATGCTAGTATTTGTTCAGGATTTTGGCCAGTCTATGTTCATCAGCGATATTGGCCTGTAGTTTTCTTCTCTGAGGTGTTTTTCTGGTTTTGGAATTCGAATTATGCTGGCCTCATAAAAAGAGTTTGGAAGTCTTCCTCTTCTTGAATTTTTTGAAATAGTTTGAGGAGAATGGGTGTTAGTTCTTTTTGAATGTTCCGTTAATAACTCACCTTCCAAGCCATCCAGGACCTTGGCTTTCTTGGTTTA